>NC_137261.1:52868307-53275807 GCF_053477335.1 Acartia tonsa
TTGTTTTTTTATGTATCCTGTTGTAGAAGTGACAGAATGTTTGTCTAAACCACTGTCCCGATAATTCTCCATTACATTGAAGCTTCTCGAAGGGTTATATCTATTTTTGAGGGAGGGTATTTACATACTTCCAAGAGAAATGGCCTCTAGAAAAAATACCTCCTCCAAAAATTCAATTAAAAACTATAATTGACAGTTCCATCAATATCCATTAGTATACACTGTTAAAAATAAAATAAAAAAATTAGCATCAGATAATACTATATATTCATTTCATTACTGTATAGCATCATCCCAAATGTTCTAGCAAAAAAAACCTCATTACGATATAAGGAAGATTCCAATACTGTATTGAGTATTACTTAGTGTTCTATGGAGTAATATGTATTACTAAATAAAGAATGTGCATTTTATAGTATTATGTAATACTCTCTATGGAATAAAATTTAATACGCTAGAAGGAAGTTTTTAATACTCTCATTCGTAATTTTTGTTACTTTGTAGGGTAAGAATTGATACTAAAAACGTAATATCTCTGTATAGTAATAGTTATTACGGTATATAGTACTACATGGTGTTATATATTCATTTTGTTAATACAGCACACTTACGGGTCCAGGTCTAATACAACCCCAGCGTATCAATTGATACTTAATGAAAAAAATATTTTTTACAGTGTATAGTTTGTATATTCTTTTCAGTTAAGCGTCGTAATATCTGCAAATCAGCATCTTAGGAATTATTATCCCGCGTACTCTTAAACTTTGTATATACATTCTTGGACTACTAGGTATCTTTCACTAAGGAAATACGACGAAATTAGAAACAGCTTATAGTGCCTAATAAAAAATTACCAATAATAGGCCAGTATACATTGCATTTGATCAATGGAAAAATGTATGCTTGCCTGATATTGTTTATTTGTATTTGTATTTTTTTTTAATTCTACATTTCACCATAAACTGCAGTAAATCTAAATTGGTAAAGATCCTGGAAAAGGACAAATATATCTTCAAAATTAAAAATTCATTGTTCTTTCGTTATAAAGATTGGCAAAAGTTTTGTGTGACCCTTTTCTTTATTTGACATCTGTCTGTGTGTGTGTGTGGGTGTATATGTATGTGTGTGTGTGTGCAGTGTGTGTGTGTGTCTGGGTGTATGTGTGTGTGGGTGTATGTATGTGTGTGTTTGTGTGTGTTTGTTTGAGTTTGCATTAAATCTCAGGGATCTTAAGGGATTAGACAATGGACAATAAATTGATATATACATCCTCAATTAATGATAAACAACATAACCACGTTCTGTAGATTGAATTATTTGTTGAAAAGTTTGGACACTACTAGTTTCTACAACTAACTAAAATTCAATAAAAGTACCCAAGGTTTGAGCCAACAAAGAGGATAACGTGGTTAGAAAACTTTAGATAGTAGCATATTTTTCAGTCCAATGTCCTCTCCCTCCCTGATTATATCTACAAGATAAACGGTCAGCTGAATTTGAGTTGCCGAATGTGTACACAGTTTCCTCGGTGTTTCCTCGTCCTATCTCATTATTTACTACTAGCAAAAAAAAGCTTAAACTTCAAATTTAGATTTTTTGGAAGTTTGAAGTTTTTTAGCTAGTAGTAAATATTGAGATAGGATGAGGAAACACCGAGGAAACTGTGTACACAATCGGCAATTCAAATTCAACTCACCAGATACACACGTGGCTCGACATTTCACATGACATTTTGGTCTAGTTTCAACTTTGCTATGGTCAAAGTACAATGGAACTCTGGCTCTTTATATAACTTGGAACTTTTTAAAGTTTGCTAATTAATATGCAATGTTTATCTTATGCCTTTTAACTAATTTTGTTCGTTAATCTGTCGATAATGTTATAAAGGACATTATGCTTTTAAGAGAAGAAAAGTTATTTTTTAGCAGTTACTTAAGATACACATCTTAATATATATGGGAAGATTCTTTTTAATTCTTAGCATCTACTCTTACTCAATTTACAAGCGGCTACTTCCCCCCCTTCAGGCCTCTAGGGGCACTTGAGGGAGAAGGAATTGAATTTATTTTTTTAATTTTTTATGAGAGGCTACATTGTAAAGGAGAACCATATCTGTTCAGCAGTTAACGAGATCCTTCTGTACAGACAACTACACAAAGATTATTATATGGATTTTGTCGATCTTTAAAGATACTATATTTCCTTGCTTTGCTACTTTGGATCTTGTCATCCTTGTTTCTGTAACTTATTTTTATTTTTACTGTTAAAAGCGGGTGCGCCTCTAGTATATAGGTTTTCCGTATTTAGAGAGAGATTCAGGATCTATATAAATAGTCCAATACAACCAATTTAGAAAAACAAATGTAAATACCATCCCAGGACCCACGTGAAGCTTCCCTAATAAGGAGAACTTAATCAGTTTAGTAGTTTTTAGTTTCATTAAGATTTGTCTATTAACTGCGGTGCTAGATCAATTCCTATATTTTTAAGTTTTCGTGATTTTAAAGGTATAGTGATTTCCCTATTTTATCAAGTTTAATGTTTATTGTGTGACACTGCTCTATAGTAAATTTTTTCCGAGATCCATTCATAATTTTTGAGCTTTGCTACTTATGGATGTTGTCATCCTTGTTTATTTTAGATTTTATAAGAAAAAAATGTATTGCTAATTTTGTTTCAAATAATCTCAGCTTTAAAAGTTTATAAATTTTAGATTAAAGAAAAGCTACAATTAATCTTTCATTTTATTTTACAAATTCCTTTTAAGACATACAAATATAAATATATGATGTATAATTATAGTACACAGCAATAATGATTATCTATTGCATCGTATTATAGACAGCTCTCCGCGAATAGTAAAATTGAAAATTATAATAAATTCCTGTTTTTTTAGCCTCAAAAGACTTGAAAAACTGGTATTAATGTTCAAATTTTATAATTAGTGAATAATTGTCTGTAATTCGATACATGATTTTTCAGTATGGTTCAGAACCGGTTCTAATCATGCAGATGTTAATCGACTTCGAGGCCATACTGGATGTAATAATTTGAATTAAATGACATCAACAACAAATAATACATAAATGATTGCAACTATATTAGTAATAATAATGATTATAAGATTGTTTGTATGCTGCATGGAGGTGGATAGGTTTAGGACAGGCTCGGGTTGACCTTCCCCGCGGGCCTCCACCCTCACTGTTACCGTATCAGGTCTCACCTAGATAGATAGATAGGTATCAGGTCTCACCTAGAGAGATAGATAGGTATCAGGTATCACCTAGATAGATAGATAGGTATCAGGTCTCACCTAGATAGATAAATAGGTATCAGGTGACACCTAGATAGATAGATAGGTATCAGGTCTCACCTAGATAGATAAATAGGTATCAGGTCTCACCTAGACAGATAGATAGGTATCAGGTGACACCTAGATAGATAGATAGTTATCAGGTCTCATCTAGATAGATAGATAGGTATCAGATCTCACCTAGATAGATAGATAGGTATCAGGTCTCACCTAGATAGATAGATAGGTATCAGGTCTCACCTAGATAGATAGATAGGTATCAGATCTCACCTAGATAGATAGATAGGTATCAGGTGACACCTAGATAGATACATAGGTATCAGATCTCACCTAGATAGATAGATAGGTATCAAGTCTCACCTAGATAGATAGATAGGTATCAGATCTCACCTAGATAGATAGATAGGTATCAGGTGACACCTAGATAGATAGATAGGTATCAGGTGACACCTAGATAGATAAATAGGTATCAGGTCTCACATAGATAGATAGATAGGTATCAGGTCTCACCTAGATAGATATATAGGTTAGCTTTGACATGATGGTTCCTTTAACAGTTAGTAACGACTTAGAAATAATCGTTACCAAAAAAGTCCTTTGGTCCATTTAAAATATGTTGATTTAAAAAAATGTATATTTTTATAACAAGGTACAATGTTATAAGAGAAGCATCTCTATAATCGATTCTTGAAATTGTTTTTAAACAGTATCCTGTTTTTAAACAATTTGGCAAAATATTTACATATAATTTTGTTTAGGCTTATTCATTTATATTCTGCTTATTTAGTTCTGACACTATACAATTGTTTATATGATATTAGAGCTTTGTTTTCATGGATGTTGTCTTCCTAGTTCAATCAGATGGTCAGCTTTAGGCTAGTTTACTGTGTCCTCTCTCCACTGAGAGCACTACTGCAATATTTGAATTTTGATTAACTTTTCATCTATTACGGAAAAAATATTTCATTTTTCTTTCTTTTAAATTTCAATATGAAGCAAATATTTACGTAGTACATAAGTTGCACAGATAAAATGAAGAATTTATGAAGGGTGACAGGCACTCAGTTGACCGATAATGTACTCAATTCAAAAAGTACACAGGCAAATAACAACTAAAATACTGCTTCTAAAAGTTTAATTAAAATTTGGTTTAAGATTCTCCTTATTTTGTCCATTTTACTAAGTACAGTTTTTACAGATATATTTGTGAGGAATTCAATAAATACCTATATGTACAAAATATGTACTGTACCAAATCTGATTCTGAGATGACCCCCCATCGTTCGAAGTAATCTTCATAAACTTATGTAAACCCCATAAAAGTTTGAGAGTTATAAAATTGTTACAACCTAGAAACTATAATACTATCAGACAGCGTTGCGGAGCCGTTTGATTTTGGTGCGGCTCCGGCTCCGACCTAAAATCAAGAAAAAACTCGACATATTATTTTTCCCACGTTTATTTTTGACTTTTGAAGGTTTTAAAAGTTCAATTTTTGATAACAATGGACTTAAAAAACTTAACAGGGGCATTTGCACATAACAAAACAGAGTTACAAAGTTATAATTTATAAAAAATCTCTTTGTTTATCTAGTCCGGAGCCGTTTTTAACGAAAATTACGGCTCCGTCTCCTGCAAATTATGGCGGCTCCACGGCTCCTGGCTCCGGCTCCCGGCTCCGCAACACTGCTATCAGGGATCTTTAGGGATAAGACAATAGATGGTAAATTGTTATACTTATGATATAAACAACGCAAACATGATTAATTAAAAGTCCCCAAAGTTTTAAGCTAACGAATGAGATATGGTGTTAACAAAAATTTGTGACCAGAGCTGGATCTTTAAATCATTTCAATGGTGCGCCAAATCGGGGTGAGCCAACTTTCCACCAATGAGAGCTTAGCATTTTACAAAATGCCGCGCTGTGATTGGCTGAAATTCGGCGCACCCTGATTTTGCGCACCATTGAAATGATTTAAAGATCCAGCTCAGTAAAATTTACATCCCAATGTGAGTCCATGAACTAGTTACCACACTGGGAGGGAAGGGATATTGTGTTTCAACTTCATCTCTACCAATAATCATAATTTACGTAAGGGTTAATTTTGTTATTCAAAATTGGGTGGTCATAAATTTATTGTTCATTGTCTTATCCCTTCATTTCTTATTGTACTATAGTTTTTATGATATTTGTTAGCAACTTATGTTTAAAATTTTAACATGTATATCAAATTGTCAAAACAAGCAATAAAAAAAGTTTCAAAGGGATCTATTTATGAACAAGAGCAAGTGGTGTTTAGCACCTTCCAGTAGTGAATATAATCATTATTTACCATTTATTTTATGCAATGGACATTATACCACAAATCCAGAAAAAAAATTATTTTCATTGCATTCTTTATAAGAGATAATTGATATTTTAAAACTTATTTGCTAGTGTTATATGTGGTAAATATTTTACTCAAACATTTGACTAATATATAGTTGATTATTCACAAAAGAATACTCATGTTATATGTGTTATAAACATTCGACATATATTGCTGTTAATTTGTACATACATATGAGAAATAATTCATGTACTTTTTGTTTTTTAGCATTTGTTGATTGACAATTAAAGACAGCCTAAACTCAACAAAATGTTTGATAGAATTTAAGCTAAAGTGTTGAACATTTTTTCACTTCTCTTCAACTTAAGTTGGTAAAACATAATTTGTGTAAGCATATTTTACACTAACTAGCCATTAAAGATATGTATAACTTAATTTTGAAATGTATAAAAAGTTTGATACAATAAATAATGCATATTTTTATTAATTGATATTTTAAAAACTTCGCATTCTTTTCAATATATGCTATTTTTTCCTTATTTTTGTCATTAGTATGCATGTGTACGTTTAAATGATTTTCTACAAAAACAAGGATGACAAAATCCACAAAAGCAATACATTTTTTATTTAGATAATTAAATACACCAAATATCATGCGATTATGAATATTTTGTAAATCCAGATTAATTTGTCCAGATGAATTTCAATTTGACGCGTTTTTTATATTTTTTTGGACGTTAATGTTACTGGCGCAGATAATGGGCAAATTACAAACCTTATAAGAGGAAGTATTTTAGTGGTTATTTGCCCTATTTTGAACTTTCGTTCATTCTTGGTACTGGGTATCTGTAATTCCGAATGCTTAGAATGACGAACAAACTTCCCTAGTGTAGAAAAGTTTGGCATTATTTCTCGCACTGTATTATAAACAGCTTTCCGCGGATATAAAATGTACAATTATAAGATTAAACCCATTTTTTGCCCCGAGATGCAGAAGGCACGGGCTAAAAAACTGGTTTAAATATTTTGATTGTAACTTTTTATATTCGTTGAAAACTGGATATAATACGATGCTAGACAAAAATTTTCAGTATGGCTGAGAACCGGTTCTAATCCACCGGATATTAATCGGCTTCGAAGCCATACGGAAAATGTAATTACCATGCTTGGAGAACAGCTATAATTTCCAGCCTGTGAAACCTGCATTAATAACAATTTTTATACAACCCATTATTTTACTTTAAACATTTTAGTTTGAGCATTAACATGATAATGTTGCATTCAGGCGCGTGCATAGGAATTTCTATGTTACTATAGAGAGGTCCTTTGCTTATTATAAAACCATGCAATGTAGCGGGACAAAGTGTCTCAAAAATCAGCCATGGAACGTCATAAAAATGGGAGATTATCCATCTCTTTTTTGGACGTTTCTTTCTCTCTTCTACTCTCATCTCCCTAATTTTTATGACGTAACACTTTGTCCCGCTACCATTCAAAGAATCATCAACTAGATCGGAAGCTCTTTATGGTGCCTAAAAAAGGGGATAAATTTAAAAACTGTATGCCGAAGTATCCCGAATAAAGTCATATTATAATTATAATTAAATACATTTGACTCCCCAAAGAAAAAAGTCTCCAAAAAAATATTTCACCTAAACCTTTTTTTTGATGGGGGGGGGGGGACAATTGATTATAACAATATAACGTTAATAGGGATACTTCGGCCAAAAGTATTAAAATTTATCCTCTTTTTATAGGCACTATAAAGAGCTTCCCAGATCGCTTTAAAAAAACTAAGCCAAATACTTAAAATATCAACAACTTGAAAATGTGTATACTAACATTATGCTAAAGATTATAAAGTTGCCTCACTTTCTATAAAGTGTAACTAACTGCTTCAGAAATCACTTGGCAAAGTTTTTAATCAATAGGACGATCCTAAAATGCTCCTTAGTTTTAATTATCTTCTGTTGCCTGTTACCTTAAAATCCGTAAAATTTCTGGATTAAATAAAAATTGTTCCTGAATGGTTTCTACCGTCAGCTGTGAAATTAGAGTTCTGGTGTGGAGAGTTGACACAGCTATACTCACCCCACCCTCTTCATCATAGTTGATCATTCTAGAGTTATGGTACCTAGATACAGAGATAGATAGATAGATAGATAGATAGATAGATAGATAGGTAGATAGATAGGTAGGTAGATTAGATATGTGGTATGGAGAGTTGACACAGCTATACTCACTCCACCCTCTTCATCATAGTTGATCATTCTAGAGTTATGGTACCTAGATACAGAGATAGATAGATAGATAGATAGATAGATAGATAGATAGATAGATAGGTAGATAGATAGATAGATAGATAGATAGATAGATAGATAGATAGATAGATAGATAGATAGATAGATAGATAGATAGGTAGGTAGATAAGATATGTGGTATGGAGAGTTGACACAGCTATACTCACTCCACCCTCTTCATCATAGTTGATCATTCTAGAGTTATGGTACCTAGATAGATAGATAGATAGATAGATAGATAGATAGATAGATAGATAGATAGATAGATAGATAGATAGATAGATAGATAGATAGATAGATAGATAGATAGATAGATAGATAGATAGATAGATAAGATATCTGGTATGGAGAGTTGACACAGCTATACTCACTCCACCCTCTTCATCATAGTTGATCATTCTAGAGTTATGGTACCTAGATACAGAGATAGATAGATAGATAGATAGATAGATAGATAGATAGATAGATAGATAGATAGATAGATAGATAGATAGAAACGCAGCCAACCATCTATTTATTATGAATTTGCATTGGATATCTGTACTGCGCATAAATAGATTGTAATTTATTGGATAATTTCATGCAGAAAAAAAGTACAGTTCTGTGTGTTAATTTACATATTTGAAGAAAAAAGCGTATAGTAAACGGAATTTTAAGTACGCAAACCAGCCAAACCTGGGAAAAATTAGGGAGGTAGAGTACATCAGAAATTAATTTATATTGGTGCCTAAGGTTCTATAAACTTTAATTAATTCTTAGGGTAACTTGAGATGTTTAAACTTAATAAGATGATTCTTAATTCGCTCAAAAATCAGCACGTGACGTCATAAAAATGAGGGAGTATACCTATCTTTTTAGGGGTTTTCTTTCCCACTTCTCCTCTCAACTCCCTAATGTTTACCCAGCATCTACTAAAGTGGTTTTGTTTCTTTAGAAAGGTCGCATTGACATGTCGTTAATTTTCAATACGTCTTTTTTGTGACGTATTTAAAGAAAATGACTTATTAATATGGCCTTAACTGTTTTTTATTTGCCATTATTTTTCTAAAAAAAAGAAATTACAAATTAATGCCTGATTAAATATAAAAATTAAGGTTGTTTCAATACGTCATTTTGTATTTTTTCCACATATTAATATATATTGTATAATTACATATTCATGTCACAGTAAATAAAACAAATAATGTGGAATCAAAACGTCCTTAATTTGTAATAAGTCATCTTTATTAATTAAATAATTTATTAATATATGTTATAGAATATACATATTAATGTTACAGTAAATGAAATAAATAATGTGGCATTTATACGTCCTTATTGTGTAATGTGTCATCTTGATTAGTTAAATAATTTTCAAGAAACTTTAGGAAATAAGGAAGAGTTCAGAAAAAATTCTGACATAATTATTTTTAAATATTTTTTTCTTCTTAAAAACTAAAAGTTTGTAACATAAAAATAATATCAAGAAATCTATTATTTTTATTTTTGAAGTTAAATTTGTCTTATGAAAAGACAAAAATAATTTCTGAACTATGTCAGACCGCTGATCATCATATAAATATTTCAATTGGTTTTATAACTTTAAAGGTAAGAGTTCTATTTTATATCAATCCTATTATATTAATTAGTAAACGTTTTTTGTCTGTCCCAAAGGATCTCGCTAACCGCTGAACCGATATTGTTCTCTTTTACAGTGAAGCTTCTTATAGGTCCTGGGAAGGTTTTTAACTATCTTTTGTGAGGATTCTACACCCCCCTCCCCCCCAAAAAAAATATTTTTTAAAACTCTTTTGAAACTCAAATTTAAAATGGGATAAGGTCAACTTTTCCCCCTCCTACCAGTGCCCCTAGAGGCTTCTAACCAATCTGTTCCATGATATTTTGTCTGTTGGTCGGTTGGTTAGGCAATAAAAGGCAGAAATTTAGAAATATATATAAAAAAAGATTTTCTCGTTTCCTGATTAAGAGTGAGGTCTTATTTTTTTCCTGTGTACATTTCTCATATTCAAGCATCTAGATTAATTGCAATTGTTATTAAAATAATCCATTTTTATTTAACTCAAATCAATTTCTAATTATTAATTAATTCTAATGATTTAATTCAAAAAATATTTATTTGATTCAATAAAATAATTGTTTAATATTAAATCTAATATTTTATTGATACACATTAAATACCAATTTTGGCGGCCATATTGTTTTTTTTGACGTTTTACAGTAAAAAAATGACCTTTTGATATGTCTTTATTTAAAATAATATGTCATTTAATATTTTTGTTATTTATATTTTTTAGTGACGTTTTTTCAGAGTTAAGGCCGCATTTTTAGGATTTAATAAAATATTATTATTTTTTAATTAATATTTAAATTATATTGTTAGTTTGGCGGCCATCTTGTTTTTCTGGACGTTTTAAAGGAAAAATTGACGTTTTAATGCGCCGTTATTTAAGATAACATGTCATTAAATTCAAAATATTGTTATTATTTATATTTTTTTTGTGACGTTTTTTTAAAGATAACGACGTATTTTTGGTACACAAAACATCCTTTAAAACAATATGAAACGTCATTTGTATAGTAATAAAAAAGTTACGTCATTAAGGACGTATTAATGCGACATGTTTCTTAAAATAATGCGATAAAAGTATATGCTGGGTATGACGTCACATGCTGATTTTTTTAGTGACTTTCTCCCCATACCAAACAGACAAAGGAACCCACCTTAATATATATATCTTCGCACTTTAAATTTAAAAAAATGTATAAAAGTTAGGTCAAATATCAAGTTTAATCCTATTACCTCAGGGATATAAAGGGATAAGACAATGAACGATGAATTAATACATCCCTAATGGAAAAAAAGAAAAGTTATCTTTTCTGTAGATGAAAATAATTATTTCAATGGTTTGGACACTTCTAGTTTAGAAACAATTTATTAAATATCATTAAAAGTACCAAAAAGTTTTTAAGCCAACGAATAAGTTAATATTGTTACACAACTTTGGGTACCAGTGTAATTTACATTCCAATGTTCCCTCCCTTCCTGTATTTGCTCCACCACCCAACAATTAAATTAAAACATATGATCAGAAAATAGAAAATGCAAAAATAATTTTCAAGGGTGTGTACACGATTTTGGAGGGGTAAGTGCGATAAGCCTCCAAAAAAAACACCCTCCAGCCCTTTAAAAATATACAATCTCCCCCTGTCCAACAATTTTTTTTTTTTGGGGGGGGGGTGAAGGGGGGATTCTGGGCACCTAAACAACTTGGATATAGTCAGAATGATGGTTTAAGAGGCCTCCTACTACCCCCCCCCCCCCTCCAAGGACGTCATAGCTTAATTTTTAGGTACAATATCTAATTAGGGGGGTAATTTAAGTTGATAGAGGGGGGGAGATCAAATGGCACACGATTTTTAGCCCCTCACAAACTTTTACCCCAGGGGTAAAATTGACATAGAAGGGTAAGTTATTTATGGGGGTTACATCCCTTTACCCCCCCCCCCCCCTCCCTCACCCCACAATAAGCACGCCTATGCTAATTTCATCTGCACAATTCAATTTTCTCATCCTGTTTGCACAAACTAGAAAAAAATGCAATTTTGAAGAAAGCAATATTTTTAGACTATTGACTAATGCTTTTGCGAAACCTAAACGTCCTAGGAATCATCATTTCAAAATTCGTGGTAATCGGACAACTACATTATATTAATGTAAAAACTATATAAAAAAATTGGTTTAAATGAAAATTTAAAATTCTTTGGTAAAGATTTTAGAGTGTCTTTGCTTTCTAATTAATAGGACAATTCTAACATGCCTGGATTAACGATAGGAGCTTTCCGATACGGACGCACGGACAGACTTACCCTAATTTTTGAAGAGTTTCGCATTAAAAAAGTTTTTGAGTTTGAAGATAAAGTTGAAGTATTCATTGTCTTCAGGGATCTTAAGGGATAAGATAATATCCCCAATGTTAATAAACACAATTACCCCTTCTGCAGATTGAAATTATTAATTGAAAAGTTTGGACGTCGCTACTTGTTTGAAACCAACCAATCAAAATTAAATTAAAGTACCCAAAGTTTTTAATTAAGCAAAGGAATGAGGTGAGTTAGTTTTAAAACTTTGGATAATTTTCACTTCAAAGTCCCCTTCCTCCCTGTGGTCATGATGAAAATTAAAATTCAAGTTGACACTTGCAAACTTTGTCTATTATTGAAAGCAAAGCTTTTATACATTTAGTGTACATCCATATGTCCGTCCGTCACGGATAGAATTGATTTTGAATTAAGCCGTAATACAAATTAGAGTTATGTCTATCCGTCTGTCTTTCCGTCTTAAGCTTAAGATCTTGGTGACCGCTAAATCGATTGGACTCTACTCTTAGGGGAATTTACCTACTCATCCAGTGGTTTTTTTTCCTATTTTCTTTTTTAAGTATCCTAGAATCTTAGTTTCTGAATTGACGAGGGAATAGTGGGAGGGTCTACGCCACCGTCCCCCCCTCCCCCCCCCCCCACTTACATTTTTCGCCAATCATTTTAAAGTGTTACACAATTTCTGACTTTTCAGATTGTTTTTATACATCATTCCTGGAGAGGCGGACACATTTTATGACCCCCCCCCCCCACACCCCCAGAATAGTAATAATTTAGAGACCCCCTCCACCCACTTCCCTGGATACTGTATAATATTTGTTAGCCTTTTGAAGATCAGTCTGTTTTCTTATATATTTACTAGCGGCTACGCCCCTATAGGCGCACTTAGGAGGGGGGGGGGGGGGTTGAATGAGACAACCTATTTTTTCTAAATTTAGATCTAAAAAGAAAAATTGAGAAAAAAAATTTTTTTTTGGGGGGGGTAATTTTTTTCTAGGGGCGGGAGGGTGGTGTTATCATTCTCAAAGATAGGTATAAACCTTCACGGGGCCTATGAGAAGGAGAATCCGAAATCCTTAGGTACAAACAGACAGAAAAACAAACTTCCTTTTACTTTATTATAAGGATAGTTTTGTCGCCTTAATTCTATTTCTATTTGTTTGTTGACAGCTTTACTACCATGATTGTTGTCATATTTGTTTATTTATAAACTTGGGTGAAAATCATGAAGAAAGGAGACAATGGGCTGCTCATAATACAAGTCCCCAAAGTTTTATATAGCGTTTTCTTACTCAATGGCTTACCAACTTTGGAGAGCTTGATTGAATTTTGATTGGTTAATTCATTAAGTTTAGTATCCAATCGTTTCTACCGCCAATTGTACAAAAGGGGTAATTTTGTGTATCATTATTGGGGATGTACATGAATTTATTTGCTATTGTCTTATCCCTTTAGATGCCTGGGTGAAACTACTAAGACTATGTATAATAGTTATTTCTCGCATCGTATTATAAACGACTTTCCACGGATATAGAATGTACAATTATAAGATTAAAACCAGTTTTTTAGCCCCGAGGTGCCGAAGGCACGGTCAAAAAACTGGTTTTAATCTTATGATTGTACATTTTTATTTTCGTAGAAAGCCGGATATAAAAAGATGCTAGACATAGTTTTTTTCGTATGGATGAGAACCGGTTCCTATCCACCGGATTCGAATGAATTCGATAAAGAAAGATATTCTCTTTATCATTCTACTTATTTTCCTGCTATAACAATTGTTTCATACTGTTATTGAGTGACCGATACCCAGTACTCCTAGAATGTACAATGGCAAATAACAACAAATATGCTATAAAGTGCAATTTCTAGTTGGGTTTAAAATTCTGTTTTTTAAAGAGAAACCTTTTTTGAATGTTGTTGAAATAAAAAGTTTCATGTAGATTCGATTTTGAAAAATGTATTGTATAATGTAAAATTAAATGCTTTACATTATTTACAAAAGTAACAAAATATATGATTAACTTTGTAAACCATCTATAAGTAGAAAAGCACAAAAAAAACAAGAACGGACGGACAAAGTGAATTATAAAGCAGATGATCAGTTGTCATAAAAAAAAATAGATGCTCACAGATCATAGGATCATCTTCACCGAAAATTAAATTTCACCTGTAAATCTTAAATAGCAGCCGAGAAATTACATTACGGACTGACAGACGAACGGACGGACAAAAAGTAGAATTAAAAGTAGCTTTATTTCTTACGTTTTTCGATCATAATTTGAAGCAAAAAGCTTTTGTTAAAATTCTTCTGATATTTTTTTAGAAATCTTTCTAAAATTTAAGGGAAAAAAATACGTGGTCAAACCAGAAAAAAAAGAAATATTTGTATGTGTTTTTCTTATGGTGGCGGGGGGTTTGTTATTGGTCAGATTTTGTACTTTACTTGTTTTTTTTTTCTCGAGTTTAACAAATATTTATAAAATATAATTTTCTAATTGTACAAAAAATACCTTTTAAACTTCTATTTCATTGATAATTCGCCATTGTGCTAATGAAACTTACATACTTTTTTGGTGCACTGAGTGTCTGTGATCAAATATTTGTATGTGTTAGTGTAGAGATGTTTGTGTTTTTTCCCACTTCTTTCTCTCTCTTCTGAGGTGGGTTCTTAAAAAATCTAGCATCACTGAATCGACATTGATAGCCAGATCACAAAATTTTATTTTGTACAAATTTGTCAATAAATCATAGAAGGGTTTTTAAAATTTTTGTAGATTTTTTACATGATTTTGGAGGATTTTTTATTAAACAGTTTTGGTGATATGGCTACCATAGGCGGGTTTTTTTTAAGGTTCCACCTCTGTTCTGTGCACAATGACTACAATTTGCAAACCAAATCAATGGTGTTTCATAACTTCCACGAAATTATCATATAAAATTGGCAACAAATAGATGTAAAATTGACAATTTTGAATGTATAAATGCCTATGTTAGATGTATTTATGGCGTTTACTTTAAGTATGACTGTATTTTTGGTAGAGTTTTTACATTTTGACAAAAAACATCCAGCTGTGTTTCTGCCAGTTGTAGGAACGCCATGTACCCATAAAAAGAATTTGTTTATAGAGATGCATCACTTATAATAGTGTACCTTGTTGTCCTAGGAATCATTATTTCTAAAATCAGGTGAATAGGATAATTATATATATCATACCAAAAATTTGTTGTCAAATAAGTAAATAAAATCAGCTTGTTTTAAATATACATACGGGATTTCTTGTAAGGAATATAGAGTAATTACGCTTTCTAAATTGTACCTAACAGATACAGGAATCATTATGCAAAGTTTTAAAACGGTAGGAGACGTTAACGATAAAGGCTGTATCGTTAACGGACGAACACAAGATGTAATTAAGCTTTGCGTTTAATTAAAAAATATCTTTGAATATATTGATATGTATTTTGAGAGAGAGGGGAGATTCTCGTGGCGAATACTCTTGGGAGGGTGAAGGTATCCTCCCCAAAAATCTTATAATTTTTTCAATGACCTATTAGTAGGTGAACTGTAAAGGAGAGCCATGTCGGTACAGTTGTTAGTGAGATCTTAAGGTACAGACACCAAGACAGGCAGGCAGACATCCTGTTATTTCTAAATGTCGATAGTATGTCAGCTATTATCACTTTGATTTGACAGGTATTTATGCGGATGTGATGTAACACCAGAAATCAATGCATTTGAAAATTCTATAGAACACAGCCTTCAAACAAATTTTCATAAAAAATGCAAAATCAATTGTTTGGTAGCAATAAATTTAAACGATTCAGATAATCTTGCAAAGTCAACTCGGAATAAATGCTTTTAATAATTAAACCCAGAAGTCGTAAGGGATAAGACAATGGCTGAAAAAATGACATACACACCCGATTATAATAAACAATTTCTGTATCATAGAATTGGTTAAAAGGTTGGTCACTGCTGGTTATGAACCAACCAATCAAAATTCAAGTACATAAATTTTTTGAGCCACCGAATAAGATAATCTGGTGGTAATTTGGTACGTCAATTTAAACATGCTGATTTTTTTGACAACTAATTTCTGTATGTCAAAATTATCCTATTCATCTGATTTTTGGAATAGTGATTCGTAATACCTCAAGGTACAATATTATAAGCTAAACATCTCTATAAACAAGTTTAAAAATTGTAAGTATGTCCATAAACAGTATCCTGTTTTTAAGAAGTTTTGCAACAAATTAACTTACAATTTTGTTTAGAATTATGGCTCAATATTTTTCTTTTTCAGTTCAGAAACTCTGCAAATTTTAATGTTCGTTTGTCCTACTATTTTAGAGTTTTTATGGATGTTGTCATCCTTGTTTTCAAATATATTTCGAAAGCCTTTTAGTTGTTTATGCTTATTATGTTTTCAACACAGTACATTTTAAAACAAAGTTTAAAATCTTTTTAACTTTAAATTCAAAAGTAAACAAATTAAAATTCATCCCCAAAATGAAAGTTTATGTGACAATTTTATGACATAAAAGTTTGTTGAAAACTGAATAAATTAGACATTTAGCTTGGTAATCTGTTACCAGATTTTATGGTTTAATTATAAAATAGGCCTGTAATAGCAGTCTAGGACTAGAGGCTAAATACAAAATTAGGGTTGGGCCGGATACTTTTTTGGCCGGATACCGGATATCCGGCTGATTTCTAATGGATAACCAGTTCCGGCCGGATATCTGGCCAACGTTCGATATCCGGGAAATTACCGGATAACCGGATATCCGGCATTAAAATCAGCAGAATCCGGATAGTTTCAATATTCTGTATCCGGTCGGATATTAAAAATGGCCAGATATCCGGCCCAACCCTTGCAAAATTAATGCCAACATATATTTTATTGAGATAAAAGAAAATAAATAGATGCAAAAATAATGTAAATGTTTAGTTTAAGCATTTAAATTCATTTGCGAAATATTTAAAAATATATCTAAGTTATCAGAACAAAGCATCTCTAAAATATTTAACACACTAATTTTTAAATTTTTCAAGGGAGGGAGGAGATACTTGACTGTAAATTACACTTGTATCAAAACTTTTGTAAAAGCGCTCCCTCGTTGGTTAGCTAAAAGCTTTTATTAGTCCTTGATTGGAATGTAAAAACCTAATGTCCAAACTTTTCCAACAATAATTGTAATCCAAAGACTGATTAATTAATTACTGTCCAATGCAGTATAGTCCCTTTCGTGGCAACGCCTCTTAAGGGGCGTTTTGTCGTATTTTCACATTAGTTTTTATAGGTTATTTTAGGTTAGGGGCTAGAAATAGGGGGAAAGCTTCTGTCAAAATACGACGAAACGTCCCTTAGGAGGCGTTGCCACGAAAGGGACTATTTCTGACTTTTTTTCATATGGTTGAAAATAAGTTCTAATCTAGGGTATATTAACCAGTTTCAAAGCAATTATTTTTTCTCTCGTAATAATATTGATAGTTTATTTTATAAGATAAAGTAATGCAGTAAAATTAATTGTTTCATAACAACTGCAGTATCTACATAATTTTCATAAAAACAAAGTTTTTGGGTAATTTAGATTATTTTTCTTAAAATTAAATAGATTTTGTAGATATACGCTTTTGTTTAATAGTTAGTTATACAAAAAAAATCATAGATGGCCACAATTGCATCTGTATGCAATTGTGGCCGTTGCATAAAGGAAGAAAAATTTGCTAAAAATTCGCAGCTGCAATGGATTTTGTTAATACTTGGATGTTTCATGTTCTCTAATAAAGTGAAACTTGTAGCCCCTCCTACTGGAACAATGAACTGACCTATACATGACAGGGGAAATAGCAACCTAAATTGACATTAAAAAATCCACAAATCGAGTACTTCCATTGTTCTAAAAAACAAGAATGAAAACATCCATGTTAATGAAGCTATAACATCAGACAGTAGGACAAACGAACACGGGATCTAATAAGCAGAATATTTAGGTTATAAGTTTAAACAAAATTGTAAATGAATTTGTTTTAAAATTGCGTAAATACAGGACACATACAGACCAAAAAAAAGTTAAAGGAAGCCTGCAAGAAATACCACGCTTTAACTGCTGAAAGACTGCCACAAGTAGACTAAATACCCCAAATTTGAAGCCTTCAGCTTCTATAACAAAAAAGTTCTAGGCATTTTAAAATGACATTTTATGTACAATGAAAATTTTGAAAGAATTGCAATGCTCATGTTGAAAACTTTGAAATTAAACTACGTGGCCCAGAAACAAAATTATAAGCTTATTTTTGTAATAAATTTAGGTTTCCAGTAACTAATTATATTTTTACAATAAAAATAACCATTTTCATAGTCAAAATCATTAAAAAAAATTAAGTTTTACTTGCGTTGTACCGAATGTACTGTAGCCAATCAGAAGGCTGAATCAGCTTAACAACCAATCACAGCTAAGCTTGAATTAGTTTACCCCTTTGTTTCCGCTATGATTTTCGTTTAAAAATGCAATTTAAATCGAATTTTTTTCATAGATTTTGACTATGAGATGTGGTGTTTTTATTGTAAAAATGTAATCAGTTACAGGCAATTTAAATTTCTGACAAAGATAAGGTTATAATTTTGTGTCTAGGCGACGAAATTTAATATTGTTTTTTCTTTTATGAGCATTGGAAATCTTTCAAAAATTCCATTGTACATAAAATGCCTAGAACTTTTTTGTTATTGAAGCTGAAGGCTTTAAATTTGGGGTATTGGGTCTTCTTGTGGCAGTCTTTCAGCAGTTAAAGCGTGTTTTTTCTTGCAGGCGTCCTTTAAAGATATGTTCTTAAATAGCATAAAAAAAGGATATTTGATATTGATACGCACAAACGAATTGACATTAATTTTAGAAAATCTTAAATTTTTTCGTCTTTATTCTACTTTAATTAAAGTTAACTCCATTATGAAGAGTGATGCTTTTGAGCATTTAAAGTTTAAACTATTCAATATTTAAGTTTGGTGCATTTTTTGGCATTTCAGATGCATTTCAACTTTTCTCTCCGTCAATTCATGATCGGAGGAAGATATTTAGATTTGAGACAAGACTTAAAATTCTACATTTTTAGAAAAAATTTTATTTAGATGTTGCGCTCCTAGCTTTTAGGGGAGGGCGGGGAAGGCTACTGAAATAGTCTAAAAGCATCTCAGGACATGTATGAAGCTTTCCTGAACTGTACAACCATTTGTGTCCTGTATTTCCATGAGACATATTTGAATACTTTGTAAAAATTTGCCTTTTCCTTAAGTATCTACACTTTTAGGGCAGGGGAGTTCAGGAAAATATCCTAAAACCATCCCAAAAAGTCAAACCCATTCGGAGCAGCAATTTTTAAGATCATAAGCTTATATTATTATTAATTAGAAAAATCAAAGAGTCATTTGAATTTCTTAATTTTTGCATTGAAATAATACTTAGTAGTAAGCAGTTATCTAAAAGGATTAGACAATGGCCTATAAATTTATGTACTTCCCCAATGATTATGATTACCCCTTATGTAGATTATAATTAAAGTTTAAAACATTTGGACATCTAACATTATGAACCAACCAATCAAACTTCTATAAAAATCCCCAAAGTTGTTAAACGTAATAAAACTTTGGGGACAGCCCAATTCCCCCCCCCCCCTCCCTAAGTGGGAAGAGTATCCTGTAACATTTTTTTATATGGTCAAATAAAATATAAAAAAATATGATGAATTTCGCTTTTTTTAAAATTCTAAACATAACTAACCAAAAGGTACATCTTATCTTTTTCTTGCGTGAGAATTTTCCAGAGGATGAGAAAAATTTTAAGCAATGCAATTTGTGTGTGGGTGTGGTGTGTGTGTATGTTTGTGTGTGGGTGTGTGTGTGTGTGTGTATTTTTGTGCGTTTACTGCATTAAGAATTTGTCAAAATTATGAACTAATGTTCTTCTTTGCATTTCTTCAGGTCTGTTGGGTTCATGCCAGGGATATCAGGGGATAAGACAATATAAGATAAATTGTTGTCCACCCTCAATAATTAAGATTGGGTATAGTCCCTTTCGTGGCGATTTGTCGTATTTTCAAAATGGCTTTTGATAGGTTATTTTATATTAGGTTAGGTCATATTGGGTTAGGTGATTGCCCCGCAAGATTAGAAATAGGAGAAAAGCTACTCACAGGATATCAGAAGCCAATTATACTTTGCTAGGTGTATGTGTGATATCTTTGATTGTACAGGTGAGCTGCATCCTGGTCCCAGCTGTGAATACTTACCAGAATATATAGCTAGGTGTATGTGTGATATCTTTGATTATACAGGTAAGCTGCATCCTGGTCCCAGCTGTGAATACTTACCAGAATATATAGCTAGGTGTATGTGTGATATCTTTGATTGTACAGGTGAGCTGCATCCTGGTCACAGCTGTGAATACTTACCAGAATATATAGCTAGGTGTATGTGTGATATCTTTGATTGTAAAGGTAAGCTGCATCCTGGTCCCAGCTGTGAATACTTACCAGAATATATAGCTAGGTGTATGTGTGATATCTTTGATTGTACAGGTGAGCTGCATCCTGGTCCCAGCTGAAAATACTTTCTCCTTTCCACCAGTTATCTCAGCATATGCATCTAAGAATAATTATTGTTTTTAATAACTTTGAAATAACTTGTTGGAATATACTTTAACCCTTAACACTATGAAGAGCTTCATTTCTTAAACTTAGATTTTAACATTATAAGAAGAAATGACATACAAATATGTTATAAAACTCAATTTCACTTTTGAACTTAGTCTCAAGTATTGGAATTTAGGTAAAATATTTTTAAAAGCGAAGCTTTTCTATAATTAAGTACGTCCGTAACGGATAGCTTTTTTCGTTAATTTAGGCATGTTAGAATTGTCCTATCGATTTCAAATTTTGCATGGTGATTCCTTTAATAGTTAGGTACGATTTAGAAAGCGTATCAACTCTATAATCATCACCAAAATGTCCGTACGTCTATTTTAAACATGTTGATCTAATCATCCGATTGATCTGATTTTCGGTATATTGATTCCTGGGACAACAAAGTATAATGTAATCAGCGAAGCAACTCTATAATCAAGTCCTAATAATGTTAGTATGTCCATAAACATTATCCTGAATCAAGCAGTTTTTCAACAAATTTACTTACAATTTTGCTTTGACTCTTATACATTTATATTATGATTATTCAGTTCTGACACTGTACAAGTGTTAATGTCCGTTTGTCCTACAGTTTCAGTGCTTCGCTTTTATGGATGTTGTCATCCTTGTTTCTTCATAAAGTCTTTATGTTTATATTTACAAGTTTTAAAATAGTTTTACGTCATTATTGGTAAGGAAATAGGGCAAATATTTTTTTTTTCATTCATGTTAAAATTTTAAAAGTTTAAAAAATGAATGTAGGGGATATCTACATTATAACTGCAATTTTATATATTCTGTATTACATATGTAGGATCTATATTATAACTTACCATAAACTACAAGTTTAAATTTTATATAGATGTAGGTGGGTATGTAGTGCTCTGACATATGTAGGATCTATATTATAACTTACCATAAACTACAAGTTTAAATTTTATATAGATGTAGGTGGGTATGTAGTGCTCTGACATATGTAGGATCTATATTATAACTTACCATAAACTACAAGTTTAAATTTTATATAGATGTAGGTGGGTATGTAGTGCTCTGACAAATGTAGGATCTATATTATAACTTACCATAAACTACAAGTTTAACATATATAGATGTAGGTGGGTATGTAGTGCTCTGACAAATGTAGGATCTATATTATAACTTACCATAAACTACAAGTTTAACATATATAGATGTAGGTGAATGTGTAGTGCTCTGACAAATGTAGGATCTATATTATAACTTACCATAAACTACAAGTTTAACCTATATAGATGTAGGTGAATGTGTAGTGCTCTAACATATGTAGGATCTATATTATAACTTACCATAAACTACAAGTTTAACATATATAGATGTAGGTGAATGTGTAGTGCTCTAACATATGTAGGATCTATATTATAACTTACCATAAACTACAAGTTTAACATATATAGATGTAGGTGGGTGTGTAGTGCTCTGACAAATGTAAGCCCCAGCGTCAGAACTCATAACATTCAGTATCTGCAAACTCCAATTCTAAAACATAACAAGGATGACAACATCATAAAAGCAAAGCTCTGAAACGGAGGGACAAACGAACATTAACAATTGTAGAAAAAATTGTCAAAACTGAATAAGCAGAAAATATGTAAAGTCTAAAAAAATTGTAAAAATATTTGTTGCTTAGACACAGGATTCTGTTTAAAGACATACTTACTTTTTTAGGATTTTATTATAGAGATGCTTAAACCTTGTTGTAATAAGAATCCGAATATCACATAAGAAATTGTTTTTAAAAAGGTCATTAATCAATATGTTTTAAATGGACGTACGGACATTCTGGTAACGATTGTAAAGTTGAAACTATTTCTAAATCTTATCCTATTACTACAATAATACCGTTCCAAGTTTGAAATCGATAGAACAATTCTAACATGCCTAGATTAACGATAAAAGCTATCTGTTACGGACGTACCTACCCTAGTTATAGAAAAGCTTCCCTTATAAAATTAATACATGCAAGGGTTATAAAATCAAAAAGAAATTGATACTGTAGAATTGTAAATGTTGCTTTTTAAACGAAACATATAAGGTAAAATTAAAAATTTTGAAATGAATTCACTAAATTCTTTTGAACTTTAATGAGCTTTGTGTATCATATAAATAGAGTAATTATGCTTCAATATTAAAGCCTTTTCAAATTATTGAAATTTTTCATCAAGCTAAATTTTTGTATACAATATTATTTTTGGGGTAATTTTTGCAAGTTAGTAAGCAGGAATACTTTAGGTATCATAAAATACCTTGTATTAATTAAATCATTTGTTTTTCAATTATAATAGTAAAGTTAGGGCTGAAAAGCGAATCTTTTCTTTGATTAGGGTCGGTACATCCGTTCGAAACGGTAAGCTCTTTTCGTTAACTTATATATGTTAGAATTGTTCAATTGATTTCAAACTTGACATGATGGTTCCTATAAGATTTATGTATGATCTAGAAAGCGTAAAATATCCGTACGTCTTGTTAAACTATGTTATTTTTTAATCTTTTTGACAAGAATTTCGAAACAAGATCTCCTAAAAACTTTTCGGATTTCTAAAAAATCTTTATCGGTATAAACTATCAGCGTCTTTACTATTCCATCAATATCTATTATTGGGGTTTGATATCAATTTATTAGCCATTGTCTTATCCCCTAGGATCACTTCAGTAGTTGGACTTCCAATAAGAAGTTACAGCAAATCTTATTTAAAGTCAGTTAGACTTTAACAAAGTGTTTGTGATACTTATTATTAGTCCTTAACTATGAGGGATCTTAAGGGATAAGACAATGGACAATAAATCTATGTACATTCCCCAACATTGAAGAATTAAACACCTCTTTTTAAAGATCAAAATTATTGGATTAAAAGTTTAGACAAAACTAAATTGGACCCAACCAATCAAAATTCGATGAAGTACCCAAAGTACTTAATAAGATAGCGTGGTTATAAAACTTTGGGTACCAATTGCTCCTACATCCCTCGTAGATAATTTTTTAAACTGAATATCAAAATTTGAGTAATAGATCTTAATTAAAGAGAAGCTGCGCTTACAAAAAACGCTTTAGTGTAAAATAAAATCTAAAGTCCACGTGCAGAAGGAAGACTGGCTATTTCACTGTCCGATTTTGTACAGCATATGTCTATTTATTAGAAGGTTTTACAAAGATTTTTAATTAAATTAAAAAAATAACTTTAAGGTTTATTTGAACCTGCTTATAGTGCCAAATAAAAAATGACATCATTCAATACAAATGACCAATGATAGGATACATTTTACCATTGGTCAATTACAATTTATACTGGCCTATCATTAGTCATTCGTTGTTTATGACGTCATTTTTATTAGGCACTATAAGCTGCTTCGATTTTTCACTAAAATGTAGAGAGAACAGATCTATAGTATTGATGTATATACAGACAACTACCTCCCTTCCTTTTTCAAAGACCTCTTTCGTCTGCTTCTTATTATTATTTTCTGCTACTTGGCTGTGTTAATAAAAGCAACACCATTGTTTGATTTTTAATCATCCAATAGAAAGGTTCCACAAGGCGGTTGCGATGCGGAGATACAGTTATTTAACCCCTTCTCCCTCTAGTGTTTTACTCTAATGTAGAAAGAAAAAATATTTTAGTGTACTTTTAAAACTTGCATATATTTTGGGTTAACTTGGTCTCTGTAATCGCAAAGAGCTACTTGCCTAATAAAAACTTTTATCAAAGTTGTTCATTTTGTTTTTAAACAAGAGGATGCATTTCCCTCATAATCTCTATTCTCTCTAAACCAGGCATCTTTAGGAATAAGACAATGGACGATAGATTCATTTATACCCTGATTTTGATAAGGAAAATTATTCCTTCTGTAGATTAAAATGTACAGTGGTGTAGTAACTTTATACAGTGTCTCAAAAATCGGCCATGTGACGCCATAAAAAGAAGAATATACATCTCTTTTCCTCTTCTCATCTCATCTCCCTAATTTTTATGACGTCACATGGCTGATTTTTGAGAAAGTTACGTTTGTACAACCAATTAAGATTTAATAAAGATTCTCAAAGTTTTTAAGGCAATGAACATGAGATCGTGTACATGAAATTTCTAGCCCATTGTTCCCTTCCCCTCTGGTGGTAGTCATTGTAATTTACAGCCTAACGTTCCCTTGTTCCCTGCTCTAAACTGCGGTTAGTCACTTCCACCGCGAAAAATACTCTTAATTTTAAAATGGGCAACCTAACCTCCCCCCTTAGCATGTATTATTATTTATTATGCATCTAGGAGGAGGTATTTACCCCCCTAAATAATTTTGGGGGGGTAAATACCCCCCCAAAATAAAAATAAAATCTCTAACAAAAAAAAATTTTGCGCGCTTCCCCCAAAAAATTTTACCCCGGGGGTAAAAAAAATTTGCTTCGCGCGCCATTTTGTTTACCCCTGCCAACAGATTTCAGGGGGAGTAATTACCCCCCCCCCCCCCAAGCAAATTTTACCCCCGGGGTTAAATTTTGGGGGGGGGGGAAATTTGCTTCGCGCGCCATTTTACCCTACCCCCCCCCAAAAAAAAAAATAAATAAATTACCCCCCCTTTGAAAAGTTTTTATCCCCCCTCCCAAAAAAAAAAAGCTTGGACGCCCCTGCCTCAAAGTATTATGCTCTAATTTTAAAAAAAAACTCTGGAAAGTGTCATGTGTGACGTCGTAAAAATACGTCTAAATTCATCTCTTATTTAGTGGTTTTCTTTCCCACTTCTCCTCTCATCATTTTTTTATACGTATTCTTATGACGTCAAACATGAAACTTTTCAGAACAATTTATTTGTTAAAGATACAGTAAGAAACTTTTCAAATGGAACAAATATGCAAATTTCTATGAATTTTGAATTAATCCTGGCAGCACAATGGCCATCCAAAATCCAGGTATATTTTAAAAAGTGTTTAAAAAATACTAAACATAAACCTTTATGCATCTTTTTGGTTCCAATCCAAAATTAACATTGATAACAAGCTTACTAAAGCAACTTTTTGACCTCATACATGAAGTTGATAGGTATACCTGGCACTAGAAGTTTCTGTACCTGGATCATTCTGCTAACAGGTATACCTGGCACCGGAAGTTCCTGTACCTGGATCATTCTGCTAACAGGTATACCTGGCACCAGAAGATCCTGTACCTGGAGCATCCTGTTGACAGGTATACCTGGCACCAGAAGTACCTGGTACCTGGAGCATCCTGTTGACAGGTATACCTGGCACCAGAAGTACCTGGTACCTGGAGCATCCTGTTGACAGGTATACCTGGCACCAGAAGTACCTGGTACCTGGAGCATCCTGTTGACAGGTATACCTGGCACCAGAAGTACCTGGACAATCCTGTTGACAGGTATACCAGGCACCAGAAGTACCTGGACCATCCTGTTGACAGGTATACCTGGCACCAGCAGTACTTGGTACCTGGAGCATCCTGTTGACAGGTATACCTGGCACCAGAAGATCCTGTACCAGGATCGTCCTGCTGACTTTAACTTTTTAACGCACTTTCTCATTCATTGGCTTCAAAATTGTGGGGACCTTTGTTTAATTTTAATTGGGTTTACAAATTACACCAATATTTTTATCTGCCTAAATGATAATCTGGATTGTCGTAATTAAAAGTGTACATTTATTATCGTCCATTGTTTAATCATTTAATATTATCAAACCTAACCTAAAAGAAAAGTGGGTAAGGGATTAGAGTATAACACTAGAGGAAGAGGGGGTTAAGTAACTGTATCTCTTCATCGCAGTGTTCTTGTGCCGACTCTCATTTGGGTCATTGAAAATCAACCAATGGTGTTGCTTATATTAACACAGCCAAGCAGCAGAAAAAATAATTTGCTAGCAGACAAAAAATATCATTGATTAAGGGAGGGAGATAGCCAAGCAGCAGAAATCAATTTTCTAGCAGACGAAAAAGGTCATTAAAAAAGGGGATAATATACATCTATGCTATAGATCTGTTGGTAAGGGGATAATATATGATCAACTAGTCAATAAAAAGATTTTACCCACTTCCTCCCTCTCTCAAAAAGGAATAAAGGAGAATAATTTTAACTTTTCAACAAAATGCATTATTCTAAACTCGGCTGTTTCAAAAAGCATAAAATTTGCTTCCGGGAAAAATTCTGAAAAAATTACCGTGTTTAATTACTCAAATCTAATGGCTTTAAATGGTGAATACTTTAAGTACAGAAAGGCTGCAAATTCTAATGCAGTTTTTAAAAGCGAAGCTTTTCTATAATTAGTGTCGGTCCGTCCGTACGTCCGTAACGGATAGCTTTTTTCGTTAATTTAGGCATGTTAGAATTGTCCTATTGATTTTAAACTTTGCATTGTGATTCCTGTAGTAGTTAGGTACGATTTAGAAAGGTAGCGACTCTATAATCATTACCAGAATATCCGAACGTTCATTTTACACATGTTGATTTTTTTACTTTGTTAGCAACAAATTTTTATGTGATCTAATAATCCGATTGATTTGATTTTTGGTATACTGATTCCTAGGACAACAAAGTACAATATTATAAGCGAAGCAAATCTATAATCAAGTCATAAAAATGTAAGTATGTCCATAAACATTATTCTGTATTAAGCAGTTTTTCAACAAACTACTTACAATTTTGCTTCGACTCTTATACATTTATAATCTGATTATTCAGTTCTGACACTATACAAGTGTTAATGTCCGTTTGTTCTACCGTTTCAGTGCTTTTATTGATGTTGTCATCCTTGTTACTGTACAAATCTAAGATTTAATTCAGAGATCTTAAGGGATAAGAACATGTACAATGAATTTATTTACATGACATCCTCAGTGATGATAAACAAAATTACCCCGTTGATGGTTGAAAAGCCTGGGACACGACTTGTTTGAAAGCAACTAATAAAAGTTTAATAGAAGAACGCATAAACATAAAATAACGTATTTCCTAAACTCTGGGTACCAATGCAATTTTCATTTCAATGTCCCCTCCCTCCTTGGAGTAAAATTGCTTAAGATAAAGATTTGCTTGGGGAAATTTATTGTCAAAAATGTAGATACTCGTATTTGGGATTCAATCATATGTGACAAAATATAAGCAAAATTTTCGTCTGCTTAAATTTCCTTTTTAATTGGACGGGTTACTGTGTCTAATTGACTATCTATGGTAAGAAATCTATTTTAATCTAAGTGAGACTGTATTAGTGGTTTCCCAAAATGTTTCTGTCGCGCACTGTTTTTCTTTTGATTGTAAGATAAGATGGAGCTTTAAGGGAAAGCACAGTTGTATTTAAATACAAAATTAGTTCAACAAAAAAAACAATCAAAAATCTGTTTATTTATTATTTCGATTCTCCGAATACAAACGCAGGAGTCCCAAACGTCGGAGTGGACAAACGCAGTGGATACCTAACCTAACCTATTTTAAACCATTTTTTAGGTTTTTAAATGCCTAACCCCTGCGTGGGGCTTATTTGTATATTCATATCTTAACCTAACCTAACCTGTATAGAAATACCTAATAAATTAATATTTTAACACTCCTGCGTTTGTCCACTCCGACGTTTGGGACTCCTGCTTTTGTCCTGGAACCCAAAAAAAAACTATATCATGAAGTATTAATAATGTACTTTAATTTTCACTTTTTATAAGTTTGCTCAAAATGTAACTTATCAATAAATTGAATTGAAAAGAAATTTAAACATTTAAGATACAAAGTTTGACTTTGTCTCGTCTTGAATAAACTATTCATTAAATAGAAAATTTATGCTACGTGTATACCTATATAAGATGTATTTTGAATTTGATAATCCGGGATCTTAAGCCTCAGACCAAACACTTTACTACTTTATAATATAACTAGCGGCTACGCCCCTAGAGGCCTCTAGGGGCACTTAAGGAGGGGAGAGTCGAATTTGATAACCCAATTTATTATTTTAGATTTTAAAAGAAAATGTAAAAAAAAAATTCGGTAGGGGGAATTTTTTTTGTTGGGGGGAGTGCCCTTCCCATTTTTAATCTTATTTCAAAAAATTAAAGAAAAAAAATTTGGGGGGGGAGTATTTTTTTTCTAGGGGCTATTTCTCTTGGGAGGGTGTTGTTACCCTCCCAAAAAAATAGTTATAAACCTTTCTGGGACCTATGAGAAGCTACCCTGTTCAGTTCAGCGGTTAGCGAGATCCTTCGGTACAAACAAACAGACAAAGATCTACCCTTGTAGAGTAGAATCCGATCGGTTCAGTGGTTACCGAGATCTTAAGGGACAGACGGACGGACGGATAGACGAACGGACGGATGGACGAACGGACGGACAGACAGTCAGACATCGTTCTACTTTGTATTATAGACAAGAATAGGATTCCTTAAGAAAAAACTAAATGTACAAAATATATACTGTACATCGTAGGACGGTGATATTGTCTGTCATAAAAAACATGCACCTACCATGCTAAGAATAGGTCTGACAATTGACAGCCGAGAATTATCGGTATAGGTATCGTCACCAACTGTCAACAGACGCAGCAACCCAGAATCATCTTTGAACCAACTTATCTAAAACAAATAAACATGATTAGCCTTTATAAAAACATATTTTTAAAAAATATATTATTCCACTTTGTGTACAGACATAAAAACACAAAAGTAAAAGAATAAAGGGGACAGGGATGAATTAAATATATGTACAGGGGATGGAGACCCTGTACCAACTTTCAATTGGATCTTTGAATATAAGCCAATAGCGTTGGAAATATTAACACAGCCAAGTCGCTACAAGAGAGCAGGAAGTAATTTTGTAGCTGACGAAAAAGGTCACCACTACTAGAACCAGGTAGTTGTCGGGGTTATACATCTTTACTTTTACATTTATTCCTAAAATACACCTTAGTACATCAAGTATTACATGAACAAAAAGACATAATTTTGCGCTTTAGCCGCATGTAAGCCTCAATGAAACCATTATAACTATACAGTTCAGCTAAATGTCTCAACCTGTTCCTAAACAGACAATCCATCGCACCGAATTTTGAGGTTGACGCGCGGCTGCTGCGACTTTTTTGTTTTGCTTTTTAACAAATTTTAAATCCGTTGTAAATTGGCCAAGACATGACAAATTTTAAATCCGTTGTAAATTAGCCAAGGTATGTCATATTAAAATATGTGGGACTGTAAGACATACAGATAGATAACACGTTTTGAGACTATTGTTTCAGAAGTCCTTGGGACCATACATATGAAAAAGAATAAAAAAGTGTTGGAAAAGGTAAAAAAAAAACTTTTAGATACGCTTCTAGAGTCCTCTCGGGTTGATTTATCTTGGGAGGTTGGTGGTACCTTCCCCAAAATAGTTATAAACCTTACTTGGACCTCTGCAATTAGCAAGATCTAAGCTACTCACACACACACATAAACAGACATTATGTTACTTATATACATATATACTTTTCTCATAAATGCAGAGACTTAAAAAAGAACATATGAATTTTAACCTAAACTCAAGTTGTGTTATGTTATTATGAAAAGTTAAAGTGAAATGACAATCACATATTTGCAAACTGCTTATGCGTGCTATTAACATAAACTGGGCATTTCCCTTTAAGTGTCTATTCGATAGCTAAACCCCGTCATCCTCAACCCCTCAAGTTTGAAATAATTTAAAAGTAAGGGACGGGTTAGTTTTTTCCTCCGCGCAGGATTAGGACCCAATGGACTGCATGATTTAGGCATAAAATTTTATGATAGAATGTTTTTTTCAACCTTTTTCATATCAAAATACACTATTCTAAGAGATTGTGATATATTTAGATTTTTCCATTTATTTCTAAAATAAGGTGGGGGGGGGGGGAGTTTTTGTGCCCACCAGTCAAATCAAGGAAAAGCACCCGTGAAGTTTACAAACATAAAATTCAGCCTCATTACCAAAGTTTTGATTCTACTACTTTGTATCTTGCAAGTTAATACTAGGACCAGTGTTGCAAAGCCGGAGCGGGAGCCCTGGAGCTGCCATATTTTGCTAGAGCCGGAGCCGTAATTTTTGTTAAAAAACGGCTCCGGACTAGATAAATAAGAGATTTTTTATAAATTATGATTTGGTAACTCTGTTTTGTCATGTGCAAATGCCCTTTTTAAGTTTTTCAAGTCCATTTTTATCAAAAATTAAACTTTTAAAACCTTCAAAAGTCAAAAATAGACGTGGGGGAAAAAATATGTTTTTTTCTTGATTTTAGGTCGGAGCCGGAGCCGCACTAAAATCAAACGGCTCCGCAAAGCTGACAAGGCCAACACTTTACATTGTCGCCTAAAAAAATTAATGTTATGAGGCCGTAGGGTACAATTTATATAATATGTAATTAATAGCTATTTTTACATGACCTAATCTCGTAGATTCAGTCAGGGAGGAAGGGGATATTGGGCCTGTAAATTACACTGGTACCCATAGTTTTATTACGACCTCTTCTTAATTCTTTATTGAATTTTGATTAGTATCCAAACTAGTCAACTTTTCAAACAATAATTTCAATCTACAGAAGGTGTAAATTTGTTTTTTATCATTGGGGATGTATAATTTGTATATCAATTTATTGTCCATTATCTTTCCTTGTATATACATAGCAGCTTTATGAATGGTTTCCTGTTTATTAAAAGTTTCTTTGTTTAATCAGAGCAGATTCTTATATTCTCACAGACAATAGATATATTATCCTAAATGGGTTGTTAGACACATAAATACGTCCAATATAAAGAACTAGAGGCTTCGCTCCAGCCTCTAGGGGCTTTGCCCTAAGAGGTTATTTTTAAAAAGAATTAAGTACCAATGGTGCTGAAACCAAATGTTTTTTTTCTGTTTTTGAGGGGTTTGTGGGTGTCCCACCTACCAAGAAAATAGCCTAAAACCACCTCAGGACCAGTAGGTATATTCCCTGAAGAGTGGAATTCAATCGGTTCATTGGTTACCGAGATCTTAAGGGGCGGACAGACAGACAGACGTATAGACATCAAGCTACTTTGTATAATAGTTAACATTTATTTTTATTTAGATCTAGTTACAAATTATTCATTTCAATAAAGCAAGTTATATTTTTGGCCGATCTAATTTTCGAAGAGCTTGTTTTATGCCAAGAAATTCAACTTTGAGTGTTCTAATTGGTCCAATTCATTGATATGAATCTAGATCTACTAGTTTTATCTTACAGACTTTATTAACTTTTGGATGCAGAAACTAAACTTAATTCGTCTTAGTAAGATTATGAGGTCACTACTGAATATTTTAAATTAAGTTTCATTGAAGATTCTTTTAAACAAGGATGACAACATTCATAAAAGCATCCATAAGTTTTGACAAAATTTTAAGTAAATTTTTTGCAAAACTTCTTAAACAAAAAAAATGCTGTTTAAAGTCATACTGCCATTTTAGGGCTTAATTATAGAGATGCTTCGCTTATATTATTGTACCTAATTGTTATAGGAATCAGTACTTCAAAAATCAGATTAATATGATGATTTTATCACATAAAAAATTGTTGTTAATAAAGTTTAAAAATGAACATGTTTAAAATAGACGTACGGACATACTGCTACGCTTTTTAAAACGTACCCAACTACTACAGGAATATACATGCAAAGATTGAAATTGATAGGACAATTCTTACATGTCTAAAATAACGAAAAAAGATATCCGTTACGGACGTTCGAACGGACGGACGGACCGACCCTAATTACAGAAAAGCTTTGCTTTTAATAAAAAATGTCTAAATATCACATACATAAAAGATTTTTGACACATATATCATCTTTACTTCTCTTCTCTTTACCGATTCATATCCGCTTGGTTAGAACCGGTTATAATCCATCTTTAAAAATCTTGTATAGCATCGTATCACAGACAATTTTTACCGAATATTGAGATAAAATTCATAAATATATTACCAGTTTTGTAAGCCTTGACTTTCGGCCCGATGGGGGCTAACTTAACTGGTTTTAATCTTAAAATTGTTTTTTATCAGAATTAAGAGGGTTTTACATCAAGTTATCGACCATTGTATTATCCTTTAAAAACTCTATATTTACCCGAATATTCTAAAATCCATACTGTAGTTGAAAAAAAATATTTATCAAGAAAAACTCAACTTTCCTCTGTTTTCATAGAATACATAATTATATACTACTCTCTTCCTTTTCCCTGCGATATTCAATATTGGAATATAGGATACAGATTTTCTTAACAGCTTGCCAACCGTCAATTTTTTCAGATAGCAGCAGTTTTTCCAAAAAACGATGACAACATCCATAAAAGCCAAGCTCTAAAATCAGAAGGAAGGACAAACAACAAGTAACTCTCGTAGAGTGGCAGGACTTAAAAAGTAGAACATTAATTTGTAAGTCTAAACAAAATTGTACATACATTTGATGCAGGATACAGTACTTCATCTTGAGGATTTAATTACTGAGGCCTCGCTTATGATATGGAATTAAGGTATAGAACTAGTACAAACGAGATGCTGCCACCTTTACCACTAGCAAAAATACAACCACTGTGTTTTTGACAAAAAAGGGGTGTGTTTTTGTCAATTTCGTTTTTAGCTGTATTTTTGGCAATATTGTTTTATCCACTGTCAAAATTACACCTTTACAACTGTCATAAACACAGTTTTACTGTCATTTTCACTCTCATGAAATTTTTTTTAAAATGGCAGCATCAGCTTTATCAGAAAATATACCATGACGCAGTTCTTACAGAGACTGTTGTAGCCGCAATTTATAGATTATTGTTAAAAATAAGACGTAGTTTCCCTCGCAGTGTCCAGTTGAACAGAGACCCTCATATATTGTAAAATTAGAAAAAGAGGGATTATTCTTCAAGAATTTAGGTTATATTGAGTACAGGGTTAGAATACGCTACATAGGTTTGATAAAAAGTTAGAAACTACATCTTCCCTTTATTTAAAATTATTGTAAAATAAAATAGAGGGGGGGGGGTGGGACTTAATAAGCTTTAAAAACTGCGGTAGAACGATGTTGCGGTTGTCGATTCCTGATTTCCTCTCAACGTTGCTACTTCATACCCCCTGTTATTGGAGTTAATTAAAATCTTCTCTAGAAATGTTTCAATCTGCACAGGGATTTTAAGGATTAAGAAGTAAGAAATAAAAATCATAGCATACAAAGTAGTAATGTTTTTTTACTACTGAACTGATTGAGTTCTTCCTTTCAGAAAATCTTCACATTGGACCCAGGCTTGTTTTATGCTTGTTTTATTTTTGAGTTAAGCTTTGGAATGGTTTTAGGCTATTTTTGTCTTACACTTTGAATTAAATTCCTCTAGATGTTAGGGACGCAGCCACTAGTAAGAAAGAAATTGATGTTCACTCCAATTTTGTAGATTAAAATTATTGATAGGAAAAAATTTACACTCTTGTTATCTCATCAAGATTTAAAAACAACTAAACAGAGAACGTATATATAAAATATTGGGAACCAATAGAATTTTCAGTCCAATGTCCCCTCCCTCCCTGCAGTTATCAAAGTTTGATGTTTAATGAGAGAATAGTAATCTCCCAAGCAATTATCCTTCAACATTATATAGGTAAAATCATTTACATTTAAGACTGCTTCATAAGAACCTTCGGGAATAGTCCTTTTCGTGGCAACGCGATTCGTCGTATTTTTAAAATGGCTTTTTATAGGTTATTTTATTTTATATTGGGTTAGGTGATTGCCCCACAGGGTTAGAGCCCCCCGCAAGGGCTAGAAATAGGAGAAAACCTACTGTGAAAAATACGAAGAATCACCCCTTAAGGTGCGTTGCCACGAAAAGGGACTATACCCGAACCTTCAATCCAGGAGTAAGGTATAACCAACAAGCGAAATAAATCTAGATAATATTTGGGGGGGCAGATTTAAAGGTCGTCATTACTACTATGTTTTGGCCCCCAACAACAGCTGAAAATCACGTATAAGTTTCGTGATTTTTTTCGTATAAGCTGCCTTCATTATAATTAAAAACCTACCATTTTCTTCAGCTCAAGCTTTAAAGATCATATTAAAACAGAAATAAAATAGCTTAAAACCTGAAGAGTAGAGCAAAATAGTTCAGAAGTTACCAAGATCTTAAGCTTGAGACAGACAGACAAACTTACAGACAGACTTACAGACAGATGAACAAATAGACGGACAGACATCGTTCTACTTTGTATTATAGATATAATTGAGATCTAATACAGAGCTGGATCTTTAAATCATTTTAGTGGTGAGCCAGATCGGGGTGCGCCGAATTCCAGCCAATCACAGCGCGGCATTTCATAAAATGCTTTATTATTATTATTATTTGATTCTTTATTTGTCTTTATCATTTACATACAAAAATTACATTTAAAGTATATTAATATTATTTTAAAAGTCATTCACAATATTCAAAAAAATGGATAAAAATTATTTATGTACACATATATATATTAAAGAATATTATATCAAAATTACATTGGTTATAAGAAAAGATTTTTTACATACTGTGACATTCCCTTTGTTCAGTCATAATTTACGTCTTCATAAAGTAATAATGGATCACATTTAAGATTTGATTGGCAGACTGAATAAGGAAGGGAGGGGCATGGACATTTTTATTAACACTGTTAGGTACAAGGGTCGCCAGAGGATAAAAAAATAAAATAAAATGCTGTGCTCTCATTAATGGAAAGTTGGCTCACCCTGATCTGGCTCACCACTAAAATGATTTAAAGATCCAGCTCAGGAGTTCCTAAATTTAAATATTATACGACATTTTATATCAAATTCTTTATTTTTATACTTGCAGTCACTCTAAGTTTGTCATTGTCTTTTTTTCTTTTTTAGCTTCGTCATTTTTGGTGTTGTAATCCTTGTTTGCATTGAACAACCCAAGCTCAATAACTATTGGATATGCAAAACATTTCATTTTTATTCAACTTATTATTTCTGATTTTTTCTCAAATTCCTTCTTTTCCAATATCTTTATCACTCACTTGCCTCTCTCTCTCTCTCCCTTCCTCCCTCTCTCTCTCTCTCTCTCTCTCTCTCTCTCTCTCTCTCCCTCACTTTCTCGTACTCTTTCTCTCTCTCTCTCTTGATGTAAAACTGCATTTTTATAAACTTGAATCATAAATAGGATCAAGACTGAAATTTCACAGAATCCCATTTTGATGTAAGATACCCAGTAGAAAAAAGTGCAATGGTAAATAACTGCTAAAATACTGCTTTGAGGTTAAATCAATAATTGTTTTTTAAAATCTTTTTTGTATTATACATTTTAGTATATAAACCTTCTTACCTTACACAACCTTTGTCTGAGAAGTCAAAACTGTGCATGGTAATGAGTTGCGCCTGTTTTTGGGCCCAGGCATTCCCCTACTATAACTTTTTTATGTCGTGCACCTGATATAGCAGCAAAAGGAACCATTTTAACATCTTTAGTTATGATGTGGTGTTGGGGTAAGATTCGAAGACCTCCCCGAAACTAAGTGTTGAGCCATAGTATATAGCGGGTATATAAACCTTCATATTAATAGTTGTAAAACTCTAAAAACCCCATAACTACAGTACAAAATCAAACCTTAAAATTGCATCTATACAAAAAAAACAGGGATAACGGATGGGAAACTTGCCCTAAAATTATGTTTTGGCCTAGCTTTGAAAGGGATATTGCAACTTTTATAATTTTCTAATTAAATTAATCAATTGGCGTCTAATCCTATTGGCTATTGATCTAAACCAATAGGATTCGGCCATATGGGCTTGTTTTGTATTAACCAATAGGCAATTGGCGGCTGATAATATAAAAATTGTGGCAAACTGCACTTTAAGATAAAATTTCAAGATATAAAATATTTCTGCTACTAGAATAATAATGAATAAACATAACAAATGGTGTTTGATCACATCAATGAATTATCAAATCTGATCAGACTTTCTCATTCAAAAAAGGAAACTACAGAAAAATAGAGGGATTATTTTTTGGAAAGTAAGTACCCAGGACTTAATAAAAAGACCTGACTGTCTATTTTTGACAAGATCTCATAAATGTATACAACACTAAAAGCAATTTGAATACTTGAAAAGGAAATGTTTTCTGCCTATATCAATATGAAGAGATACCTAGTTACATAAGAGAAAATTCAATTCAAAGTTTTTAAGATCTTATATATACATTTAGTATTTTAGAATTGTTTGAATAACCTAGAAACTAAAAACTATATAAAATAGACTAATGCAGTAGAATAATAGAGTTGTATTTTAGTCTTGAAATAAAAGTTTTTCAGGAAATTTTACAACCCCAGAGAATAGCTTAAAACCTGACTGGTCCATTACTTAGCTCACCTAGATTTGTAGACTAATTTTACCCATTTTTTGAGTTATTTCAATACATAAATGTTGCATAGTGCTACTTTAGATATTAGATAAAAATAATAGCGTTTTCAATAAGATGTTTCATTTACAAAAAAAAGATAACCTACATATTTTATTTTGATATCAGGGTTAATATCAGGGAGGGAGGGGACATTAGGCTGTTTTTTACTCTAGTCCCATAAGTTTAATGATAACGTTTTCTTATTACTAAGTGCTTACTGTTCCATAATCTGAGTCTCTTTTGTTATCCTACAGTGTAGAGTAATATTATAGAGTAGAAGTGCTAATATATTACTAAGTGCTTACTGTTCCATAATCTGAGTCTCTAGTTATCCTACAATGTAGATTAATATTATAGAGTAGCAGTGCTAATATATATTACTAACTGCTTACTGTTCCATAATCTGAGTCTCTAGTTATCCTACAATGTAGAGTAATATTATAGAGTAGCAGTGATAATAAATTACTAAGTGCTTACTGTTCCTTAATCTGAGTGTATAGTTATCCTACAATGTAGAGTAATATTATAGAGTAGCAGTGATAATATATTACTAAGTGCTTACTGTTCCTTAATCTGAGTGTCTAGTGATCCTACAATGTAGAGTAATATTATAGAGTATCAGTGCTCATAAATTACTAAGTGCTTACTATTCAATAATCTGAGTCTAGTGATCCTAGAATGTAGAGTAATATCATAGAGTAGCAGTGCTAATATATTACTAAGTGCTTACTGTTCCTTAATCTGAGTGTCTAGTGATCCTACAATGTAGAGTAATATTATAGAGTAGCAGTGATAATAAATTACTAAGTGCTTACTATTCAATAATCTGAGTCTAGTGATCCTAGAGTGTAGAGTAATATCATAGAGTAGCAGTGCTAATATATTACTAAGTGCTTACTGTTCCATAATCTGAGTGTCTACTTATCCTACAATGTAGAGTAATATTATAGAGTAGCAGTGCTCATATATTACTAAGTGCTTACTATTCAATAATCTGAGTCTAGTGATCCTAGAGTGTAGAGTAATATCATAGAGTAGCAGTGCTAATATATTACTAAGTGCTTACTGTTCCATAATCTGAGTCTCTAGTTATCCTACAATGTAGATTAATATTATAGAGTAGCAGTGCTAATATATATTACTAACTGCTTACTGTTCCATAATCTGAGTCTCTAGTTATCCTACAATGTAGATTAATATTATAGAGTAGCAGTGCTAATATATATTACTAACTGCTTACTGTTCCATAATCTGAGTCTCTAGTTATCCTACAATGTAGATTAATATTATAGAGTAAAAGTGCTAATAATATATTACTAAGTGCTTACTGGTCCATAACCTGAGTGTTTAGTTATCCTACCATGTAGAGTAATATTATAGAGTAGCAGTGCTAATATATTACTAAGTGCTTACTGTTCCATAATCTGAGTCTCTAGTTATCCTACAGTGTAGTGTAATATTATAAAGTAGAAGTGCTAATATATTACTAAGTGCTTACTGTTCCATAATCTGAGTCTCTAGTGATCCTACAGTGTAGTGTAATAGAGTAGCAAGGCTAATATATTACTAAGTGCTTACTGTTCCATAATCTGAGTCTCTAGTGATCCTACAGTGTAGTGTAATAGAGTAGCAGTGCTAATATATTACTAAGTGCTTACTGTTCCATAATCTGAGCCTCTAGTGATCCTACAGTGTAGTGTAATAGAGTTGCAGTGCTAATATATTACTAAGTGCTTACTGTTTCATAACCTGAGTCTCTAGTGATCCTACAATAGTAATATTATAAAGTAGCAGTGCTAATATATTACTAAGTGCTTACTGTTCCATAATCTGAGTCTCTAGTGATCCTACAGTGTAGTGTAATATTATAGAGTAACTGTGCTAATATATTACGAAGTGCTTACTATTCCATAATCTGAGTCTCTAGTGATCCTACAGTGTAGTGTAATATTATAGAGTAGCAGTGCTAATATATTACGAAGTGCTTACTATTCCATAATCTGAGTCTCTAGTGATCCTACAGTGCAGTGTAATATTATAGAGTAGCAGTGCTAATATATTACTAAGTGCTTACTGTTCCATAATCTGAGTCTCTAGTGATCCTACAGTGTAGTGTAATATTATAGAGTAGCAGTGCTAATATATTACTAAGTGCTTACTGTTCCATAATCTGAGTCTCTAGTGATCCTACAGTGCAGTGTAATATTATAGAGTAGAAGTGCTAATATATTACTAAGTGCTTACTGTTCCATAATCTGAGTCTCTAGTGATCCTACAGTGTAGAGTAACATCCGCCCCAGCATGAGTCTCTACGACTGTATTGTTCCTGCTCAAGAATATGCCATATTTCTCCAGATCTCCACCCTGGTTGCGGATTTTTAAAAGTTTTTTCCCATAATTTTTGTATGTACTAGATTTCATCCTATATTTGGTGTTTTCATTCAAACCTATTTTTGAACTTCCAAAAATCCACTTATTCTTATTTTTTAAAGAACTTATTACCATTGGGAGATATAACAATGCTAGACAATATCCATACTGTGTACTATCCCATAGGAACCTTGGGTTTGGCAGCTTGTACCATCCAATCAAGATTTGATAAATGTTCCCAAAATTTTTGGTTCATTGAATGAGATAACGTGTTTCTTTAACTTTGAGCACTAGTTTGATTTACAGTACATACTCCCCACTTATAATAGATCTTACACTAGATTTTCATGTTCTCTAATAAAGAGAAACTTGCAGCGAGCTAAAATATCGATCCACCCCTCTCAATTCCACCCCCAAAACCACATCCCCGTCCCCTCCTACTGATCCTACGAATGGACCAATAAACGTGTTCCATGTTAGCAAGCAAAATTTAGGACAATTTTTCCCCTGTCATAATATCCCCGTATATTCTAGATCCATATCTAGAGATATATCTTCCCTGCACTGGAGAAAATGTGTTGATGATTATCTAAACTGTAAAACTTGGCAATGCTACTGCTACAGCTTTAAATCAGAAACAACGGATTGTGTAAAAAAAAAAAAAATTACAGGAGTTATTTGTTGTGTGTTAGTGTTTAGTCAAATGCACTTATTAAGTCAAACTGTTGTTAATAATGACCATTTTATATATATACATTTGATCATGATTAAGAACCGTTTGACTTAATAAGCGCATTTGACTATAAGCCAAAACACAAATTAAAATTCTTTGAAAATTTAAATTGAAATATTGAAATAAGAATGTTAGCCATACAGTCGACATAAATATTTATCTTAATTCACTGCTTCCTCTATAGCTAGAAGAAATCAGGGAATTTAAGGATAAGACAATGAACTTGTTCACCCCCAATTGCAATAAACAAAAACAACCCTACTGTAGATGTTAATTATTGTAAAAAAAAAGTTCTGTAAAAAAAGGTTTGTACAATATTATAAAAAGATTTCATATTCACAAAACATTAGTGACCAGAATAATTTACAGTGCAATATTCCTTCCCTCCGTGAACGAAATGGTTGCAGTTATGTATGTATATTTCAAATTCAATTATTATACATATGACAACGTTTATGTAAGTGGATTATAGAAGAAAAAACAATTACAATTAATCATAATGCAAAAAAAGAACATAAAGTCAGTCATAAGTAAATAATTGCGACTTGACACCTCATTTATGACCATTAGTCAAGTTTGAGGGTTTACCCAAGCCGCGGTTTGTGTTTTCTGATAAGGGAGTAAACCCCCCTGGAGATATGATTGCAAAATTAAATGTGACTTAACTGGTGGTTATTGTGTAGTTATATTGTGATTATAAATGTAGTTATTAATGTAGTTATATTGTAGTTATATATGTAGTTATTATTGTAGTTATAATGAAGTTTTTTAAGTAAAAAAATTGTAGAAATAATGAATGTCATTTAAAGTGTAAAAATATGCTGATTTGTGTGTTTAGAAGAAAATTATGCTGATTGTATCATAAATAAAAAAAATTTTATTGTGATATTTAGAAGGAAGCTACTCTATATTTAGATGTTTAAATTGTTTGCAGCTGTGATTTATTAAAATGGAATGTGGTGGCCTTTTAGGATACTGTAATTTGGTTTGGAGAAGTTTACATTGCTGACATTTTTGTTAAATCATCTATACAATATTGACATTCCTGAAAGTTTAGGTTAATATATGTAGTCATAAATAGATAAATGCCCTTGCCCTCTTAAGCATAATCTAAAGACTAATTTTGGGAGACCTTTATAATAGAAAATGCTAACCCGACAACTTAGCTAGCAAAATTCTGATACTAGGCCATTGTTGTCATGTTTATTACAGAATGAATGATGTAAGTATAATTTTATAACTAATGTCTAGCAGATTAAGAATTGAACGTGGTGGCCGATTAGGATACATTATTTTAGGTTTGAAGTTGATATTGGTGACATTTGCTGTTAAATCTACTTAATAAAAAACGCCTCTGAAATTTTAAATTATTATATGTAGTCAAAATAGATTCATGCCCCACACCATTAAGCGTAAATCTAAGGACTAATTTTTGGAGACCTACATAAAACCTAGAAAAATGCTAACCCACACACTTAGAAAGCAGAATTCTGATGCTAGGCCAATTTTGTTATGAATATTCAGAAGTGAGTGTTGTAAGCATGATTTTACAACTAATGTCTGGCAGATTAAGTTATATTAGAAGATTTGATGGAAGATTAATTTTTTGAAGGCTAAGTTGACTATGAAATATTACTTATTTTCTTGGGATAAGTGGCCGTTTTAGGTAAAATATTTTAAATTTGAAGAATTTTATTTTTATAAATGAAGGCAAAGATGACATTTTAATTTATGAGGATTATGAAATTTTGAAGATGAAGTGTTGATATTGTTTTAGAAATGTGGTTGACATTGAATTGGGTTTGTAGGATGTAGATATTTTCACTTAGATCCATTTTGAGTTGCAGTTTATTTTTTGTGTGAAGTTACTCACTTAAGTCACAAGTGAGTTTACTGCAGCTTTCACATTGTGCATGCGACTGTATGCTCTGAGAGCACACAGTTATGCAATGTACTGTGTGCACATAACAATGAAAAGAATCCCTATTTAAGGTCAACTGAATTTGAGTTGCCGATTGTGTACATAATTTTCTCGGTGTTTCCTAATCCTGTCTCAATATTTACTACTAGCTAAAAAAGTTTGAATTTTAGCTTTTAGTAAATATTGAGATAGGATGAGGAAACACCGAGGAAATTGTGTACACAATCGGCAACACAAATTCAGCTGACTCCATATAACTATATACTATTAACCAGGGATCTAAAGGAACAATAAATTGGTGTACATACTCAATGAGGATGCAAAAAATTATATCTTCTGTAGATTACAATTAATGGTTGAAACGTTTAAGCACTCAACTCTTTTAACCAACCCATCAAAATTCATTAATTCCCCAAAGTTATTAAGCCAACAAAGAAAATATTATCATTAAACTTTTGGGATTATTGGTAAAAAACAACCCAATGTCCCCTTCCTCCCTGACTATTAAGACTTCAATTGGAGTTCATAGACACCCAGAAGACAGAGAATGTACGGCAGTTTAAAAATTAAAAAGTACAAAGACAAGCAACCAGTAAAATACTGCTTTTAAAATGAAATTAGTATGTAGTATTTTTACACTTTAGTTGATAACCCCATCAGAAAATATTTTTTAATTAAGTACTGTACAAAACCAAGCCCTGAATTGACCACTCATCCAATTGCAACAGCATACTGGGCAGAGTTCCCCACAGCTAGTACTTTCACCCAAAGTATCCTACTAAGTATCCCCCCCCCTTATTTTGAAAAAATATATATAAGGGATGGGGATAGTTATTTGTTCATTTGTTTATTACTTTAGGTCAGGTTAGGTTATATGTTACATTAGGCTGTATAGCCCCGCAGGGCTTTAGCCCTCCGCAGGTTTGGGCAAAAAAAAACCTTCATTTAATTTTTTAAAATGGAAAGGATGGGATATTAGTGCCAAACCAGTTCTTTGTGTGATATCACTAAAGTTCCTAATTGTTTTGATAGAAGAACGTCCAACTATATAAATCTAAATAAATCAGGACTTTTTTATGTGGATTTGCAATTGCATTGCAATGGCTAATCAAGTTTTGATGCTAGAGAGTTTGTAGTCCAATAATGCACGCAAGTTATAAAAGGAAAAAAAAACAGTAACAAGCCCTTTTCACTCCACAGGGGGAGCATAGGCCGCTGACAATTTGTCAGTGTTTCTGTAACAATGTGGCTTTTTATGGATATGGGATAGGGTTGTCAGCCCTAAGCCCTATGATTGCGGTGTAAAGCATCCATTTGCTCATCAGACAACCAACCCTTTGATTGCACGACCTTTGTCTGAGAAGTCCTAACTGTTTTGGGCCAAGGCATTCCCCCTACTCTAACTATTTATGTCCCGCACCTGACATAGCAGCAGTAGGAACCATTTTTAACGTCTTTAGTTATGACGCGGTGTCGGACCGAGATTCGAACCTATCACCTTCCTGACGACTAGCGGATGCGCTACGTGTTGAGCCACGGTCGCGGGTCAAGTTTAAAAAGTACATGAGCAAATATTCAACTAATATACTGTAAAGTATCTGTAAAACAATGTTTGCCTGTCAGTCTGTTAATCTGTCTGTCTTTTTGTCTGAAGATTAAGATCCAATAAACGGTTACATTTTTAAAATTTTTTTTTTACAACTGAAACAACAGATCTATAGTATAGATGTATATACAGATAACTACCTCCCTTCCTTTTTCAATGACCTTTTTCGGCTGGTACCAAATTGTTTTCTGCTACTTGGCTGTGTTAATACACACAACATAATTGGTTGATTTTCAATGGCCCAATTGAAAGATGGCACATGGACAGTGCGATGGGGAGATACAGTTATTTAACCCTTTCTTCCTCTAGTGTTTTACTCTAATACTTAAGCAGAGCTATTTTTGGCAAAGTACAGCATTTTTATTTTTTATTTTAGATACCCATGTTCATGTTTAATCTTACAAAAGACCAGAGATCTTAAGGGATGGGACAATGAATTATAAATCTATTATATCCCCATGTTTATTAAAAAAAATTATCTTCTGTAGATTGAAATTACTGGTGGCTAAGATTAAGACACTGCTAGACTTATTAAACCATTAAAATTTATAATCTTTTCCCTTACCTCCCTGCAAAAGACAAAGTTTGGGAATAGTACCTTTCGTGGCAACGCACCTTAAGAGGCGATTCTTCGTATTTTTCACAGTAGCTTTTCTCCTATTTCTAGCCCCTGCGGATGGCTCTAACCCTGCGGGGTCAATTGCCTAACCCTGTGGGGCAATTACCTAGCCCGATATAAACTAACCTAACCTAAAATAACCTATAAAAAGCCATTTTAAAAATATGACAAATCGCCCTTTAAGTAGTGTTGCCACGAAAGGGACTTTTCCCCAAAGTTTAAATCCATGACAATAAGTCTTCACAAAATAGAAATAATTTTCGCAACAGTTTTAACAAACTTCATAAAAGAAATATATTTTTAAGCTAAAATAAAAATATAAATTTTAAGTTTTATTTATACTTAAAAAGCTATGTTAAATCATGTTTTTTACATATTTTTAGAGACTAATAGAATTCTTTTGAACCAGGAGGATAACGTCCAGCCGAAGCAATGGATTTATTATAATTTGGATCTTACACCAGATTATCATGTACTCTAATAAAGTTGTAGCTGGCTAAATAACTATCCCTTCAATCCACACCATTTACCGCCTCCAATCACCTCATACTGGATAAATGAATTGACTAATAAGTGATGTCCATGTTGGCAACCTAAATTGACGACAGTATTTCCACTTTCAAAATATCCACGTGTATTATATATCCAATGCCAAAGCATTGAGAAAAATGCACGACTGCCAAACCCTTAATTATAAAACTTTCATGAATTTTCTAAAACAATGAAATTTAAAAGAACAAGGATGACAACATCCACAAAAGCGAAGCACTGAAACGGTAGGACAAACGGACATTAACACTTGTATAGTGTCAGAAATGAATAATCATAATACATATGTATAAGAGTCAAAGCAAAATTGTTGAAAAACTGCTTAATTCAGGATAATGTTTATGGACATACTTACATTTTTAGGACTTGATTATAGAGTTGCTTCACTTATTACATTATAATTTGTTGTCCCAGAAATCAATATACCAAAAATCAGATCAATCGGATGATTAGATCACATAAAAATTTGTTGTTAAAAAAGTAAAAAAAATCAACATGTTTAAAATGGACGTACGGACATTTTGATGATGATTATAGAGTTGCTACGCTTTCTAAATCGTACCTTACTACTACTGGAATCACCATGCAAAGTTTAAAATCAATAGGACAATTCTAACAAGCCTAAATTAACGAAAAAGCTATCCGTTACAGACGGACGTACGGACGGACTGACGGACCGACCCTAATCATAGAAAAGCTTCGCTTTTTAAAACATATTCACTAGGAAACTACGTTGAAGAAACTCTTATTAGATACCCTTTTTTTTCTTAATACTAATCAAAGGATAGTAACAGTTAGATTTTATCTAAATTTCTATTTGCGGTGTGTCTAATCGCTAATAGGGGAAAAGACAATTGGGGAATAGTCCCTTTCGTGACATCGCACCTTGAGGGGCGATTTGTCGTATTTTAAAAATGGCTTTTTATAGGTTATTTTAGGTTATATTGGGTTAGATGATTTCCCCACAGAGATAGGTAATTGGCCCCCTGGGGTTAGAGCCCCCCGCAGGGGCTATAAATAGGAGAAAACCTGCTGTGAAAAATACGAAGAATCGCCCCTTAAGGTGCGATGTCACGAAAGGGACTATACCCGACAATTGAAAAAAATTAATTTTGAGAAAACGACAACATGGTTTTACAAATTTAAAAAAATGCTTAATTACAGTTGTCCAGTGAATTTATCATTGTGTACTTTTGAATGGCCGGGTGTTAATATCGGGCACAACTCTGTACTTTGTACAGCTTATATTGTGTACATTATTGACTCTTTACAACCATGGTGTACTAGGTGTCCACCAGCCTAATTCCAAGGTTATACTAATGTACTACTAGTAGCCAGGGAAGTTGGGGATAGGATCCCCAAAGTTTTATACTAATGATTTCGTTGGCTAAACAACGTCAGCGACTTAATTGAATTTTAAATTGGTTAGTTCATTAAGTTCAGTGTCCAAACGTTTCAACGACCAAATGTAATCTACAGAAGGGTAATTTTGTGCAACAGCATTGGGGAAGTACATTTATTCAACCGGCCATTGTCTTATCCCTTTAGATGCCTGACTGGTAGCGCCGCTGCTGCTGCGAGGAAGGAAATGAAAGATCTTTATCAGTGAAGTCTATTTCTCCTGCTCACATCTCCACCTCATTTGGATTCACTGAGCAAATTTGGGTACAATCCACGGATATTCAGGGATAAGACAATGGAGGATTAATTAATAACAAAAAGATAATAAAAATTATTGTTGGACACTTCTAGTTTTTTGTGAAGGTCCCCAAAGTTTTGATAAAACTTTGGGTACCAGTATTATTTAGTTCCCTGCATAATTTTGTGCTTGCTTGGTACAGAGGTTGCAAATATTATTCCATCTTGTTGTTCTTATTCAGGGAGATTGGGATAAACATTTCTCGTATACATTCGAATCCGGTGGATAGGAACCGGTTCTCATCCATACATTCTATATCCGCGGAAAGCCGTTTATAATACGATGCGAGAAATAACTATTACAATTTAAATTTATTTTATTTCTATCCTAATATATAAAGTAGTAACAGTAAGCGTTTTTTGTGTGTCCCGAAGGATCTAGCTAACCGCTGAACCGATATTGTTCTCCTTTACAATGAAGCTTCTCATAGTTCCTGGGAAGGTTTTAAACTATTTTTGGGGAGGGTGTATTCACCCCCCTCCCCCCAAAAAAATATTTTTCTTTATTCTTTTGAAATTCAAATTTTTTCCCCTCCTAACTTAAGTGCCCCTAGAGGCTTCAAGGGCGTAGCCGCTAGTTTATTTATAAACAAATACCTTTCAGGGAGGGAGTGGACATCAAATTTAATTAACAAGTTCTTTCATTCGTTTGCTTAAAAAGGGACTTTTCTAGCAGTGATCAAACTTTCTACAAAAAAATCTAATCTTCTGAAGTGATAATTTTGTTTATCATAATTAGAGGTGTAAGTACACCAATTTTTTGCCCATTGTCTAATTATCCATTAAGATCTATAGTACCTACCCAGGGACGTCCACCCCCCCCCCCCAAATTTTCAAAAAAAATCAAAAAGCTTGGACGCCCTTTTATTTATCCATTTAGAAAAAAGTTTTAGAGCTCAGGAACAGAGGAGACATTGGATTGTATATTACACTGGTTCCCAAAGTTTTATGAATTTTAATTTTGATCATCATTATTTAGAGCAGACATAAATGTATAGTTCATAACTTTTTTTCTTAATTTCCCTGCTGTATAATAATAAGGTTTTTTAATGATTATTTTTGTGAAACAACTTAAAAATTCCTTGGCTACAATGTCTCTTCTCTCTCTTGAATTTGTTTTTGCTTCTCCTGAAATGAATAACAATAAAAACAAGGATGACAACATCCATAAAAGCGAAGCACTGAAACGGTAGGACAAACGGACATTAACACTTACATAATGTCAGAACTGAATAATCAGAATATAATTGTATTGAAGTCAAAGCAAAATTGTAAGTAAATTTGTTAAAAAAACTTCTTGATTATGTGTATGGACATATTTACATTTTTAGGACTTGATTATAAAATTGCTTCGCTTATAATATTAGACTTTGTTGTCCCAGGAATCAGTATACAAAAAATCAGATCAATCGGATAATTTAATTATCTAAAAATTTGTTGATAAAAAAAAAGAAAAAAAAGACGTACGGACATTCTGGTAATGATTATAAAGTTGCTACACTTTTTAAATCGTACCCAAATACTACAGGAATCGCAATGCAAAGTGGACAATCGATAGGACAATTCTAACATGCCTAAATTCGCTTCGCTTTTAAACACCTATCAATCTTTGACAGGTTTGTTTATAAATCACTATAGTCTCTTAAGAAGTAGTTTATTAAGGTTTAGGGAATTTACATTCTATTATCTTAAATTCATTCATAATCTTAAAATAAACCACAAAATACATTACTTTCAATTATGAGACTAGGTGTTATCTAATCCTTTTTTCTTACTAACATATCAACACTATCATGTTTAAGCTTTTGGGGCTACCCAGTACCCAACATAATCTAACCTACCAAGTGAAAAACTACCCCCCCCCCCCCCTCCATTATTTTCAATTTATTTAGAATAACAAGGGGGAGGGGTTAAAAGTACTTTGTGGGAAAGCGCTGACAAAATATTTTGCACATTGTTGTTATTCTCTAAGTTGAAGCTTTTCTACAATTAAGACCTGTACGAGTAACGTCATTAAAGCGGGTAATTTTTAGACATTAATATCGGGGTTTTTTATTTTACGATTTCAAACAACAAATTGTATAGGTAATTAAGATAAAAATAAGCGGCTATACTCAGAAAACGCCTTTCTAAAAAAAACGGCCATCTCAGAAAACGCCTACCTCAAAAAACGCCTTTTCCATTAAATGATAAAAAAAGAACAAAGATGTCAACATCTATAGCGCGAAGCTCTTATATCAGACGATAGGACAAACGAAAATTAACACTTTATTTACAAGTTTATTTTAAGTAAATCTGATAATAGTTATTTCTTTCATCGTATTATAAACCACTTTCCGCGGATATAGAATGTACAATTATAAAATTAAAACTAGTTTTTTTAGCCCCGAGTTGCCGAAGGCACGGGCTAAAAAAACTGGTTTTAATCTTATGATTGTACATTTCTATATTCGTAGAAAGCTGGATGTAATACGATGATAGACATAGTTTTTTCGTATGGATGAGAACCGGTTCCTATCAACCAGATTCGAATGAATACGAGAAAAAAAATATTAAATATGCACAGGAGACGGTTTATTAGCCTACTTACATGTCAAGGACTTTATTATAGAGATGCTTCAGACTTTCTGGTAGCGATTATAGAGTTGCTATGCTTCCTAAATTGTACCTTACTGTGACGAAGTCTGTAATTAATAGAACAATTCTAACATGTGTAACCTATAAGAGCTTTTCGCCTTGCTAATTATAGAAAAGCTTTGTATTTTACAACGTAGCAACTCTCTAATTTAATAAATCATGTTTTAATAAGTTAGCTTCGCTTTTATGGATGTTGTCATTCTTGTTTTCTAATAAAGTTGTTTATACCTGTCAACGCAAAGATATACGTTATTGACGCAAGAAACATCAAATCTTTGTGCAATGAAAACATTTTAATATCACTTTCTATCTATCTATTAACTTTATTAACTTTTATAATAGTCACAACATCCAATTTTTAACATTTGTTTCGGAAATCAACATTTCAGGTCTGAAAAAGAATAATAAAATATAGATTAACAAGGATGGCACATCCATAAAACAAAGCTCTGAAATGGTAGGGCAAAGGTACTGAATAAGCAGAATTTAAATGCATAAGTCTAAACAAAATTGTAAGCAAATTTGTTGCAAAACTTCTTAAGTACAGGATACAGTTTAATGAAATACTTACATTTTTAGTACTTGATTATTTATAGAGATGTTTGAAAGTGGAGTGTCGACTCGCCCCTTCCCTCAATTGGCCCCAGTCGTATATCTATAATACAAAGTAGAACGTTGTCTGTCTGTCCGCCTGAAGCTTAAGATCTTGGTAACCACTGTGCCGATCGGATTCTTCTCTTCAGGCAATATACCTACTGGTCCTGTGGTAGTTTTAAGCTATTTTTTGGGGGGTTGTTCAACCCCACAACCCCCCCCCCTTCAAAAAATTGATTAAAGATTGAAAAGGATATCCAATAAAATTATGGTTGGCAGCAACAAAATATGTTTTGTTTTGTTTTAAATATTTTCGAAATAAGTGGTTGCATCTCCTAGAGGCTAGGGGCGAAGCCGCTAGTAAAAATGAATAGAAATTAAAATGAATGATAAAAAACTTATGAAACAAATTCTAGATATTCCCATCCTCATCTTTTCTATTTAATTCTTTATGTGAAGAAAACATACTTTTTCGACATTTAAATTTTAGAATTCAGATGCATTTTAGCTTTGAAACAGAGGTGCCAAATTTCACACAATTTTTATATTTTGAGTCAACACACCCCACTTTAAATTTAATTTTGATAAAGTAAAACTTTTTGAGGGGCGAGGGGTTATTATTTTCATGGGGTGATTTATCTAGGAAGGTTGGTCGTACTCTCCCCCAAAATAGTGATTTACCTTCCCAGGATTTATGAGAAGCTACACATTAAAAGAGAACCATATCGGTTCATCAGTTAGCAAGATCCTTCATTACATTAAGGCAGTAAGACATCTTGTTATCTATAATACAAAGTATTTATATATATAAGCTTTAAAAATTGGAAAGAATTTTAATGAATATAATAGATTTGAAATCTGCATAAAATTTTAAGGAAGTTTTATAAAATTTGTTTTTTGTATAATTCTTTATCTATAAGCACAAATACAAATTAAGTTAAATAATTTTGACATCTGTGATTGGTGGATTGAAAACTATCTGCACCCTGATTGGAGAAGCTTAAGTGACGTACATCATTCAACTAATTAGAGCACAGGTAGTTTCCAATCCACCTTTCCTATTGGTCAAAATTTATTAACTTAAATTGGATTTGCGCTTTTAAATAATGAATTATATAAAAAATGAATTTTATAAAAAATCCTAAAAATTTTATGCAGATTTAAAATCTATTATACAGGGTGGGGCACATAAATCCGGACTTTTTCAAATTTTTAAACAAATGAACATAAAATCGTCAATTTTAAAGATTTTATTGAATTTTAAAAACTGGTAGGCAGAATAGGTATATGACTATTAGATTATTCAAAAAAATGGCCGCCAGTCTCATTCACCGCCTCTACCCGCCTCCTCAAACGCCTGCAGGCCCAGGTCAAAATGTACAAGGCCAAGCTGGCGAAGTTCTCCTTGATAGTGGCAATGAGGGAGGTCTTTGTGGTATAGGTATGTCTACTGGTGCATGCTTCAAAGTAGCTTTAGGCCCAAAACTCCATTGAATTAAGATCAGGCTGCTGGGAGCCACATTTCCTTAGGAACGTGAGTAACCGCAGGATCTAAATTAACCCAACTTTCAAGCTACCCTTAGACACGGAGGTTCTTATTTGGACCACAGTTGAGCTATAACGACGTTCTTTACCTTTTTGGAAATGGCATGACAATTCAGCTACGGTTGTCAGCGCAATCCATAGTCTAAAATGAGTTTTAAAGTTCCATATGGGTTCCTGAAATCGAGAACCGAGAAATATTCACATTTTTTCACGATTTTTGACATCTTAAAATATGCCACGTTTCACTTTGCTGGAGCACTACGGCCAAGCCATTTAAGATAGAGAGCTCTAGTCTTTTCTAGTGTCTTTCTTATGTATCTAAGAGTATCTCCAGCAAGTTTTAAAACCCTACCTCACCTACAGATGGGCTGAGGTCAGATTTAGTGGGCCTTAGTCGAAAATCAAGATTAAACCACCAGCGCATTTCGAATCTGCCTTGTTGAACATATGCGCGGCCAGCTCGAAATACACGCCCATCATCGTCCAAAGATTTTTTTGTGCTAAAAGGTCATCACCTAAGCTTTTTATAGAGGGGTCAAACGTCCTGATTGGTCAAGAAGTTTTGACGCTATGGCCGTTTTAAAAAAGTCCGGATTTATGTGCCCCTCCCTGTATTCATTAAAATTCTTTCCAATTTTAATAGCTTAATATATAAGGATTAAACTAAATCTGTATTGAACTTAGGTTATGGCAGTTCCCTCAAGAGTGCCAATAGAGCACAGGATCCGCTGCTCCCCTTATTTTGAAAAAAATTGAAAACATAAGAGGTTTACTTTATTTTAGGTTAGGTTAGGTGATATTGTGAACAAGGCTAGGACACCGCAGGTATAGACACCATAGAGTTAAGGCCTTCAGAAGGTTTTAGGCCCTTTCGTGGCAACGCACTTTAAGGGGGGATTCTTCGTATTTTTCACAGTAGGTTTTCTCTATTTCTAGCCCCTGCGGGGGCTCTAACCTCATGGGGCAAATTGCCTAACCCTGTGGGGCAATCACCTAACCTAACCTAAAATAATCTATAAAAAAGCCATTTTAAAAATACGACGAATCGCCCCTAAAGAGGCGTTGCCACGAAAGGGACTATTCCCTAAGAGACTACACTATACTACAAAATAGGGTGATGGGGTTCTGTGCACGAATAGATACTTGTTAGCTTGTTAAAGTTATGTAATCAAAAAAATAATTTGATAACATGGCAACCATGTTTTTAGATAAATGATAAGTCTATGCACAAAATGGTTCAAGGTATGCGTGGACGTGAATAGTAGAAGTAGTAATATCAGGGATATCAAGGGATAAGGCAATGGCCGATAAATTGATGTACATACTCAATGATTATACACAAAATTATCCCTTCTTTAGATTACAATTAATGGTTGAAACGTTGAAACACTCAACTTTATAAACCAACCAATCAAATTGACCAAATGTTTAGCCAACCGATAAGAAAACGTTAGAATAAGACTTTGGGAACTAGTGTAATAAACAACCCATTGTCCCCTCTCTCTCTGAGAAGTAGTAATACCAGGGATATAAAGGGATAAGGCAATGAATATAAATTTGATGTACCGTGCAAACTTAGTAACCCTTAGATAAAAATCATAGATGGAAGTTTGAACTGTAAGTTAGTACAACCCAATCAAAATTTGAAGATAACTTTGAAGTAACTTGTTTTTGTTATGTGTATTTCATCAATGGATATAGGATATACGTGGATATATTGACAGGGAAAAACTTGTCGTCAATTTAGTTCAGTTCGTTAATTCAGTAGATTGGGAGGGGATGGGGTAAATGGGTTTGGTGAAAGGTATGGTTAGTTTAGCCAGCTGCGAGTATATATTATTGTCTAAATTATTTTGTTTATTCTTATTAAAAGACAAAAATCGGGGAGAAAAACTTTCAGTAAAAGTTACAAAGTTTAAAAATTTAAATTGTTTTAAAAGAATTCACTTAATTTTCAGACTTAAAAGAATAACTTGTTGGAATAAGAAATTGAAGCAAAAAAGGATTATAAAATAAACATAAACCGGCCTGCTTCAATTCAGTTCAAAGACGAAACATGGAAGATAATATCCACAGGTAGCAAATCAAAAAAGATTCATGAATGGAAATACGGACAACGCGATTTAAAGAGTGGTCAACAAATGTTTTTGTATGTTTTTAAAACTATCGGCTTCGCCTCTAGAAGCCTCTACGGGCACTTGAAAGTCGACCCCTCCCCATTTTCAATTTTAGGTTTTTTTAAATGAAAAAAAAATTGGGGGAGGGTCATTTTGATTGGTAGGGTAGGGATTAATTCCCCCAAAAAAGTTAAAAACCTTTCCTGGATCTATAAGAAGCTTTACTGTAAAGGAGATCCATATTGGTTGAGCGGTTAGCGAGATCCTTCGCTACAGACAAAGCTTACTAATTTGTATAATAGGATGTTTGGTAGCATGACTTACAGAAAGACGGACAAAGTAAGTTATCTACTGGATGCTTATTGGAATAGAAAATCTCTACTAAAAATCAAACGTCTATCTTAAATGGAAGCCGAAAAAATCACATTTCTCCCATCGCATTAAGGACTTATGGACAGCCATAGAATTGTAGAGTAGCTTTTCAAATAAAAAAAAAAATTTTATGTAAAACACTCTTCATGTACATACATAACATATATGATTTAAGTCTGAAGAAATATCGATATAATAGATTTATTAACCTAGATGATCAAACGATTTAATCTATTTCAGATATGATTTCTCCTAAGAAATTCAATGTTTTACAAATAACTTGTTATACGAATAAAATGAAAAAAAATGCCATTTTTACATAATACACTTTCAACCCAATAATGTGGTCAATTTGTTCTTACGCTGTGTTCCTATTGGTCTAATTCAGGGATTGGATATCTAAACATTGTATATCTATTATCGATATTGGCAAGGCAATTCCAATTTTGTTTCTCTCTGATCTCTAGTTTGAAAGGTCTATCATCATCTGGGAAAAAGTTGGTATAATTGTACTTACAACAATATCTATAATAAAAAGTAGAATGATTCTGTCCGTCTATCAGTCTGCCTGTCCGTCTGAAGCTTAAGATCTCGGTAACCACTGAACCGATTGGATTCTACTCTTCAGGGTGGTTTTAAGCTACTCTTGGAAGGTGGGACACCCCAACCCCCCCCAAAAATGAAAATTTCTTACCTTCCCCCCCCCAAAAAAAAAAATTTTTTAGGCAGTTACTTCACATAAATTGGCATCACCAGAAATTTATATTTTTTTTAATTACCTGTAGGGCAAATTAATGTAGAATGATGTATGTCCGTCTATCAGTCAGTCGGTCCGTCTGAAGCTTAAAATCTCGGTGACCGGTGATTACAATTTTAATAATTTCATCCCATGTCAAACATTATGAAAATCTTTAAATTATAATACATGCAAATTTTCTCAAACTTTTAACAACTTTTCTTATTTTCAATGCCAAACTTTTGTAAACTAGTCGAAACTAACATGTTCATTTTTTTACAAAAAAGAAAATCTAATTTTGTTTCCCTCCAAGTGCCTAGTCGAGCACAAAACACCCCCCTCCTTTAATTTTTTGCTTTTACGTATGTTTGTTTTATATTGTGTACCTGTAAGATAGGTCCTTCAGCCAAGGACGTTCAAGCTTTTTTCTGGCCAAAAATTGCAAATAAAAAGTTAGTTCATTTTGGGCCGGGTAATCTTTATATCATAGAGGACGTCCAAGTTTTTTATTTGGGGGAGGATGTTCACTCCTTAACCCCTCCCCCCTCCCCTCCCCATTGGACTCCCTGCCCTCAAGTGGTTTGGCATTAATAGTTATTTCTCGCATCGTATTATAAACGGCTTTCCGCGGATATAGAATGTACAATTATAAGATTAAAACTAGTTTTTTTTAGCCCCGAGGTGCCGAAGGCTGGTTTTAATCTTATGATTGTACATTTTTATATTCGTAGAAAGCTGGATATAATACGATGCTAGACATAGTTTTTTCGTATGGATGAGAACCGGTTCCTATCCACCGGATTCGAATGAACACGAGAAACAAATAACCCCAACCCCTCATATTCTTTATTTCATAGGAGGGGATATTCTGCTCACTAGAGACTTTGGGAGAAACCAAAAATATTTTCAACTGTAGACATAATAAAAGTTGAAAAGAATTTATTGGTTTAAAACAATGAATGTTTTTTTTTATAAACAGGGAAAATTATGTTCAAAGGCTGTCTAGAAAAATAGCCTAAAACCGTCAGAACCTAAAGTAGACTCAATTAAAATAAAGAACTAAATCGGTACAGTAGTTATTGAGATCTCAAGCTTCAAACTAAAAGCTCTTATTTCTTTATACATATAATAGGAAATAATCATTTAATCCTAATTCTATCCATTTTCTCTTGGTTAAATATAAAAAAAATCAAGGATGACAACACTCATAGAAGCAAAGCTCTGAAATGGAAGGACAATGAACATTAACACTTGTAGATTGTCAGAACTGAATGAGCAGAATATTAATGCATCAGTACAAACAATATTGTAAGTAAATTTGTTGCAAAACTACATAAATAGATGATACTGTTTAAGGACATACTTTTTTATAGAGATGCTTCGCTTACAACATTTTACCTTGTTGTAACAGGAATCAGTATTAAAAAAATCAGAAGAATCGGATAATTTTAACATGCAAAAAGTTAAAAATCTACATGTTTAAAATGAACGTATTTACATTCTGGTATTGATTATAGAGTTGCTACGCTTTCTAAATTGTACCTACCTACTACAGGAATCATCATGCAAAGTTTGGAATCGATAAGACATTTGTAACATGTTTAAATTAAGGCTAAGAGCTAACTGTGACATACGTACGCACGGACCGACCCTAATTATAGAAAAGCTTCGCTTTTAAAAATCAAATATATGATGTAAATATATTAGAAAGTGCATTCATTGACATGGAGGGAGAGGACATTTGAATGTAAATTGTAATGGTACCCAAACTTTTTAAATTCCGTTTCTTATTCTTTTGCTTTTTTGATGAATTTTGATTGGTGTCAAACTAGTGACAAAACTTTTCAACCAATAATTTAAAACAATAGAATGTGTAATTTTGTTTATTTTTATCGGAGATGTATATCAAATCATTGTCCATTGTCTTATCCCTCGAGATCCATGATTTATTGATGAAATATATTAATGTCAGAGTCTGTTGATTCAACTTTTTTTGTGCAAAAATATTTACAGAAAAATAATGCAGTAATAGCTGCTCTAAATAGCTAAATTATCCTTGCCATTAGTTTTAGGTAGAGAAGCTACACTAGAATTCAAAATGTCCGTCTGTAAGAAACCGTTAGGTAGAAACGAGAATTTGCTTTTCCAGACAGCTCGAATTTTTGAGAATTTCCTAATACCAATGAGCATCTATTATATAATTTACTCCTCCTATTATATAATCCTTTGGAATAGTGATACCTTGAAAGATTAGGTACAATACTATATTTGGAGCATCTCTATAATTTAGTCTTAAAATGTAATTATATATTCTTTTGAGTATCTATATAAAATGAAATGTATTGCACTTGAGGTGATGATTTCTTGAATTCGAGCCAACCTCCATTTTTATCTTATTTTTTAAAAAAAGGGAAAAAAATTGGAGCTTGGGATGGGGTGGTGGTACTCTACCCTAAAATAGCTATAAACCTTCCCAGAATCTATACTGTATAGGGAACCGTTTCTGTTCAGTGTTTAGCTAGGTCCATCGCTGCAGACAAAAACACTAAACTACATTATATTATAGGATAGAATTTACTTTTTCCCATTTTGAAAATTGCAAAAGCGATGTCAATCTATACTTATTAATGTTTATCTGTTCTAAAGTTTGATTTGTTGGGCTTTGCTTTCATGATTGTTGTCATCTCTGTTTTATAATGAATATATTTGTTCTGTTCTATTCTTAAGCTGGTGACAGTTGAATTGAATTCTGAGATTGTACACACGATACAAAAATGTGCGGCACAAGTAGTTTTAAATTTTCTTTTCAAGCTCTTGTTTTGGGTTAATGGACAAACGCAGGAGTGACAAATGTCGGAGTAGACAAACGCAGGAGTGTTAAAATATTAAGTTAAACAGGTATTTCTATACAGGATAGGTCATGTTAAGATATGAATATACAAATAAGCCCCCCGCAGGGGTTAGATATTTTAAAAAAAAACTATAAGATGTTTTAAAATTGTTTAGGTTAGGTTAAGTGTCCACTCCAACATTAGTCAATCATGCATTTGTCCTAGTAACTTGTTTTGTACATTTCTGGAAACAAACCTTTTTAAAATATATTCTGAAACTTGGAGTAAACAACGATTGTGCAGAATATGTCCTGTATAAAATGAGACCCTGAATTAGCCTGTCATACTTGAAATAGAGAGAGTTGGAAATGGTAGACAAATAAATACAATATTTGCTTCAGGGGAGGGAGGGCATATTGGCCAGGATCTTATGAATGAATTGATGTACATCCCCAATTATGATACACATAAATATTCCTTTTGTACATTACAATTAGTCATTGAAACATTTGGACACTTAAAGTTATTTAGCCAATGAATAAGAAAGCGTTATTATAACACTTTGGGGACTAGTGCAATAAACAGCTCAATGTCCCCTCCCTCTATGGTACATTGGATTGTTAATTACACTTGTACCTAAAGTTTTAGAAACACCTTCTATTAATAGAATGTACAAACTACTAGTGTTTAAAGTTTTCCACCAATAATTTTAATCACCAGAAGTGATACTTTTGTTTATCATAGGTGTACATCATGCAATTGTCCTATCCCTTAGAGTCCCTGAATTGATCTCTGACTATTTACATTTGCCTACCTTGCCTTTTCCTTTGATATTGAAATATAGACTTAGATTTGTATCATATATACTAACACACACACATACACACACACACACACATACACACACACACACACATACACACACACATACATACACACATACACACATACACACTCATACACACACACATACACAATCACACAAAGACACATACATACAAACACAAACACACATACACACTCATACACACACACAAACACACACACACTTTCATTTTTTCCTTGCTCTAACACTTTACATGTTTTTTACATATGTATTTTTCTAGGGATAGTCAAAAGGCTGACGGAAATAGCATATTAATGGCCTAAAACCATCTTAACTCTCAAAAGCCCAATAAGACCTTAAGTAAATATAGAAACAAAACCATTTAGTTGGTATTGAGATCATTACAGACAAACAAAAACTTTACTACTTTGTTAAGGAAGATCAAATTCAAGATATGTTTTTTCATCAATAAATATTTTCAATTGTCTTCAATATAGGTTGCTAACATCAAACTCAGCCATTGGTCAGTTCGTTCATCATTCTACTTCCAGAAAAAAGATGTTAAATATAGCTGACAAACCCTGAGCAAAGTAAAAGATAAAATACATAAACTATTTATGTACAGTGCATACATACCTACATCATACACACGTATATACGGTGACAGATACCCAGTAGTCTAAAAATGTACACAAGTTTAAAATACAAGATTAAATAACCACTAAAAATCTGCATCTAAAAAAAAATTACATAAGAACATTTGGGTATATAAACCTTTATATCAAATATTTTTAAAACTCAATAAAAAAATTATATGTACGTAATACCCACTGTACAAGAACGGACCTTGATATTGCCTATGATCCATAGATACATACATCAGCCCATATGTAGAATATCTAATAAATGAAATGGAGATATTTAGTAAAAGCATACATTACGCTAAAATATAACATGTAAAGCATATTGTCAATTTTAAAGCTTAAAATGCTTACTTATAAAACATAAGGGTATAAATATTATTGCATAAATCAATGACGCAAGCATTTTATTAAATTTGAAGATACATCTACATTTTAAAGCTCAATATAATACCAATTCATAGTTTTAATCTATTTTCTTGGCTAGTGGATTAAAGGTAAAGAATAGAAGATGCATGAGCTATATGGAACTTTGCCCACACGTTAGAGAACCTGTCCAGATTTTGATCGACTTAAATTTTTTGGGTCTTTGTGATCTGCTAATAGCGTCAGACAATTAACAGAGCCAAGTCGCGACAAAAGAACAGAAAGCAATTTGCTAGCAGACGAAAAGGGTCTCCACCAACTGGGCCAGGTAGTTGTACAGATTATACATATCTATTTATACATTTATTGTTAGTGGGACAATCCCCTCTCGAATAAAATGTCCTTCTTTAAATAAATAGGGGTGTAAGGAAGCCCATGAGGTCAAGGGTTGAATTCAGATATTAGGTATTCATATTAAAATATGATTTTAACAGCTAAACTTTATGACGAAAAGAATCATTCATCTAAATATGAATAAATTTTGTTCTATTTTGCCGGCTTATAAATTCCTCGGAGAAAAACACAATTTTTCCATCAAGCATCATACCACCACAAGAATTGGGGACCTCAACTAAATTTCTTTTCAATTGAAAATAAGATTTTTTACATTGTCTACTTTTGTATAATAAGCAGAACTTTAATTTGTAAGTCTAAACAAAATTGTACATAAATTTAAATTGCAAAACATCGTATATACAGGATACAGTAAAAGGACATGTTTTTATTTTTTGGATTTAATTATAGAGATGCCTCGCTTATTCAATATTGTACCTTGTTGTCCTAGGAACCAATTTTCCAAAAATCAGATTAATATGATAATTATATCATCATTGGTACCTAACTATTATAGGAATTATCATGCAAAGTTTGAAATCGACAGGACAAATCTAAATTAACAAAAACTGTTTTGGATTACACTTTTTTTAAAAAGGATATTTTGAGCCAAATCAAAACATATCTTACTTTGACTATGTTTTAGGTAACACTTATTTACAATCGTATATAATTAAGAAGTAAAAAGCTCAGAAATTTTTAATCTTAGCAAACTTTGATTTTGGTACATTGGACAAAATCGATGTACATGCATGAATCATAATTATGATAAACAAAATTACCCCTTAAAAGGTATGAAATTTTTAACACTGCTTGATTGTACAAATCATAAAAATTTCTTATCTCTATAAACCAACCAATAAAGCTCTCTTTCCCCGGTTAATTCCAATAAACAAGGATGTCAACATAAATAAAAGATGTTTAGTAGCTGCGCGTGCAAATTATACCTAACTAGCGGCTCTGTAGGGATTCTGACTTCCATGGGCAAGCAGTGTGCAGAAAAATATCTTATATTTGTAAAAGAGAAGGTTTTTTTTTAAATTGGTCCATCCGTATTTTTGTATGCAGACTCCTTAAACAGTCATGTATAATGTAGGAAGCGTATCAACTCTATCTTCGTTACTAAAAAGTCCGTACCTTTATTAAAAACATGACAATTTTTAACTTTTTTACAAAAACTTTTTATATTATATAATTATCCTATTTATCTGCTTTTTGGAATACTGATTCCTAGGGCAACATAGTACAACGTTAAATGCGAAGCTTTTAAATAATGAAGTCCTAAAAATATAAGTATGTCCTTAAACATTATTCTGTTTTTAATCAGTTTTGCAACAAATTTACTTTTAATTTTGTTTAGACTTTAAGATTTACTACATTTATATTCTGCTTATTCACTTCTGACACTTTACAAATGTTAATCTTCGTTTGCCCTACCATTTCAGAGCTTTGCTTTTATGGATAAGTCCATGTCTACCAATATTCAACTCAGGTCCCCAAGAGCAAAACAAAACTTGTGAAAATGAAAATATAGCCGGAGCGTTTCAATCCACAATTTTCTCACAAACATTCGTCAAAATAAACATTGTGCAAAACATGAATTGTATTACTTTCCTTTAGTTTTACATTGAAGCAAAAAACAACAAGGATGACAACATTCATTAATAGCGAAGCACAAAACGAATGATGTATGGACAAACGGTTCATAAAGTGTCATAAATAGAATATGAGATAAATTACATAAATCAAGTATTTTTTTCTTTTGAAGCATTAACGACAAAACCGACGGAACATTATAAACTTGGTGCTAATTGGTACAGGTAATCCTCACACAAATAATTCCAGCTGTTTATCTAAAACTAGCGGCTTCGCCCCTAGCCTCTAGAGGCTTTGCCCCAAGAGGTGATAAAGAATGGGGGGGGGATTTTTTTGTTTTTGGGGGGTTGGGGGTGTCCCACCCCCCAAGAAAATAGCTTAAAACCACCACAGGACCAATAGGTATATACCCTGAAGAGTAGAATCCGATCGGTTTAGTGGTTACCGAGATCTTAAGGGACAGACAGACGGACAGACGGTCAGACGGACAGACAGACATCGTTCTACTTTGTATTATAGATATCTATCAGCCAAAAAGAACATTTCCTCAATAGCATTAAACGTACTGACGGACTGAAAGACGAACTGACGTACAGATAGACAGACGGGTAGAAACAGTAAATTATAGAGTAGCTTTGCTACTAGAAACAAAAGCAATGTGACCAAGAAAAGCGGCTATTTTAAAATTGTTTTAATTGAGATTAAATCAGGGATCTTAAGGGATAAGACAATAGAGGATAAATTGAAATAAATCCTCAATAATTATACACAAAATTATCGCTTAAACTGTTTTTAACCTATTTTTTTATCATATATCAAAAATATACTATGACACCAGTAGAATCAGACTGCAGAGCCCAAATTTGAATTAAGTCCCCAATAAACTTTTTTTGGGGGATTTAAAAATCAATTTTATATGTTGCTGTGATCATTTTGATGGAAGCAAAAGCATTTTTTATTTTGGGGTTAAATTGTTTCTTACAGAACAATTTGATGTGATTCAGATTATAGCAATACAATAATAAAAACTCTACTTTGTTCGATGCAAATAATTTTTTTCTAAAACAATGATTTATATAGAAGAAATTTAACATTAAAATAAAACATATTATTCTGAAGTCTGAACCAATTAAAAGTCTTGTTTCATTTCAGTTTTTTACAATTCAAAAAAGAGTGTTTTCACAAAGTGACTTATTTCCAATGTAGTTAAATAATTTTTATTTAATTAAAATGAAAAGAATGAAAACTATACACATAAAAGATACATGCTTTTTAAAAATATTTAAAAAAATAAGTTTGAATAATCTTATATTTTATCATATTTGTATATGTGACAAAAAAAAATTTGTTGTATTGCGTAAACGTTTGTTGTCATCTTTCACTATTTAACCCTTTACAGCCAATTTTTTTGTGTTTTAAATAAGTGATGGAAAACAAGCACGATAAAGTTAATTCATTGATATATTGTAAAGAATTAAGTTTTTAATGAATTAATTTAGATGAAATCAAAAGGCCTAATTTTACTCTATACCAGAATACTATATATATGAAGCAAAACACTCTAAAAGCTACGAATTTTACCCAAATAAAAAAAGACCTTTTGCTCTCATCAAAAAAGACCACAGCAACAGTAAAATTAATTTTTAAATCCCCTCAAAAAAGTTTATTGGGGACTTAATTCAAATTTAGGCTCTGCAGTTTAATTCTACTGGTGTCATAGTATATTTTTGATATATGTTTTAAAAATAGGTTAAAAACAGTTTAATTCAGTAGATCAAAATGTATTGAAGAAAATTGAACCAACGAATAAAAGTACCAATATGTAGAGCCAATGAATGAGAGAGGCAAAAAACAAGAAGCAGATTCACGCCAGGCTACAATTGAATCAAGATAAAAGTAAGTGCCGAGCTCTGGGACCTGCTATCATAATGGTTTTATGTCTAATTTCACCATACATCCTAGTGAATTAGAGAGATCGGCACTTACTTTTGTCTTGATTCAATTGTAGCCTGGCGTGGATTATATTTTAAAGTCAAAAAGAACATCAAAATCTTCTTGACAAAAAAAGGATTTAAAATTTGCGCGGCTTAAATTATATAATATAACTTTTAAAAGGCTAGATATTATATAGAATTATAAACAAAAAGATGTATCATTAAACGGTTGTGTAATCTATAATACAAAGTAGAACGATGTCTGTTTGTCTGTTTGTCTGTCTGTCTGTCTGTCCGTCTGTCCCTTAAGATCTCGGTAACCACTGAACCGATCGGATTCTACTCTTCAGGGAATATACCTACTGGTCCTGTGGTGGTTTTAGGCTATTTTCTTGGGGGGTAGGACAACTCCAACCCCCCAAAAATAAGAAATCCCCCCCCCCATTTTTTTTTCTTGCGTAGCAGCGTAGGTACCTATTTTTCCACAATTTTTTTATTCTTATGGGGAAGTTAGTTCACATAAAACTACTGGCGGCAGCACCAGTAGTACTTAATTTTTTAATTTCCTCTTGGGCAAAGCCCCTAGAGGCTAGGGGCGAAGCCGCTAGTTGATTTATAAAGAACATGCTTCAATTTAAATGCTTAATACATTTTACCCTTCAGTCCAAGTAATTACAATTGAAAAATCTGGCCATATAAGCTAAACAAAACTCAATATACCTAATATGTGGACATTCTGGTAAAAATTTTATAATTGCTCGTACATAAGTAAGAAATGGTTTGGACGATTCTTAAACGCCAAAATTTTAAGCACTTAAAGTAAAAGATTTAAGACCGTTCTTTGAAAAATTAAAAAGGTTGAACAATTTTGTGTCGATTTTGCAGGTAAATCTATGAATATATTAAAGAATGAAAACACAGGGAGAGGACAATGGCCTGTAAATTAAACTAGTCCCCAAAGTTTTATAATAATGTTTTCTTAATTGTTAGTTTAATATCTTTTGAGGACTTTGATCGAATTTTAATTGGCTGGTTCATTAAGTTGGGTGTCAAAACTTTTCAACCATAAATTGTAATCTAAAGAAAGGGGTAATTTTGTATATCATCATTGAAGATGTTCTTCAATTTATCGGCCATTGTCTTATCCCTTTAGATCCCTGATGAATACACCAAGTATAGAATGGGTGAATAAAAAAGACATTCAACATTTTATATTTTCATTTTCTGCATAAACAGAAAACTTTTCTCTGTGTGTGTGTGTGTGTGTGTGTGTGTGTGTGTGTGTGTGTGTGTGTGAGAGTGTGTGTATGTGTGAGTGCGTGTGTGTGTAAGTGTGCGAATGTGTGTGTGTGTGAGTGTGTGTTTGTAGAGTGGCTCAGTTTTGTGAGTTGAATTCAAAAACACAAAATAACTGTCTATAAATAACACCTTGCTGAAGGCAAACCAAGACACATTTTAATGGTAAATTTCTGTGTATTCTATGAATTCTTGTTTTTTAATGTGAAAATATATTTTCTCCTATACATATTTGCCTCCTTGTTTTTAAATTGTATGTGGGGGGGGGGGGGACGTTGCCGTTCCTGCAACTGGCAAAAATACAGTGGATGTATTTTTGTCAAAATTGTTTGTTTCCTTTATTAGTTTTACTTATTACTAGAGGTCAGGTTACGTTAATTTAGGATATAATAGGTATGGGAAGCCCCGCAGGGTTAAATCACCACAATAATGGGTTCCTCAGGGTTAGGGCAATCGCAGGGATTAGGAATGACAGAAAAAAAACTAGCTTCCTTCCTTTGTAAAATATTCATAATAAGGATGAATGCAATTTTCAAAGGCACTTTGTCGGAAAGGGCAGGAATAATTACCTATCCTTTTGATGTTTTCGTAAATTTAGGCATTTTAAAATTGTCCTATCGATTTAAAACTTTGCATGGTGATTCCTGTAGTAGTTAGGTACGATTAAGAAAGCGTAGCAACTCTATAATCACTACCAGAATGTCCGTACGTCCATTTTAAACATGTTGATTTTTTACTTATTGATCTGATTTTAGGTATACTGATTTCTGGGACAAAAAAGTACAATATCATAAGCGAAGCAACTCTATAATTAAGTCCTAAAAATGTAAGTATGTCCATAAACATTATCCTGTATCAAACCGTTTTTCAACATATATACTTAAAATTATGCTTCGACTCTTATACATTTATATTCTGATTATTTACTAAAGACACTATACAAGCCTTAATGTCCGTTTGTCCTTCCATTATAGAGCTTTGCTTTTATGGATGTTGTCATCCTTGTCTACAATAAACAAATAATTTTCAGAAATGTTTATTTACTAACAATGAAGAAAGAAAGATATTGAAACACATAACAATTAAACTTTTAAAAGCAGTATCTATGGGTTAGTTCTTACATTCTAATCCCTGCCTGTGGACTCTGTACTGACTTTCAATTGAGTCTTTGAATATCAGCCAATAGTGTTGGTAATATTGAAACAGCCAAGTTGCTACAAAATAGAGCAATGAGCAATTTGCTAGTAGACGAAAAAGGTCCCCAATACTAAATCCAGGTAGTTGTCTGGATTTTACATCTTTACATATATTGTAACAAGGATGACAACATCCATAAAAGCCAAGCACTGAAACGGTAGGACAAACGGACATTAACACTTGTACAGTGTCAGAACTGAATAATCATAATATAGATGTATAAGAGTCAAAGCAAAAATGTAAGTAAATTTGTTGAAAAACTGCTTGATTCAGGATAATGTTTATGGACATACTAACATTTTTAGGACTTGATTATAGAGTTGCTTCGCTGATTACATTATACTTTGTTGTCCCATGAATCAATATACCAAAAATCAGATCAATCGGATGATTAGATCACATAAAAATTTGTTGTTAAAAAAGTAAAAAAATCAACATGTTTAAAATGGATGTAAGGACATTTTGGTGATGATTATAGAGTTGCTACGCTTTCTAAATCGTACCGAACTACTAAAGGAATCATCATGCAAAATTTGAAATCGATAGGACAATTCTAACATGCCTAAAATAACGAAAAAGCTATCCGTTACGGACGTACGGACGGACCGACCCTAATTATAGTAAAGCTTCGCTTTTAAAAATGTCATTGTTTGGTGACAAGTGAAATGTCTTAACTAGACTTAGGAAAGGGTGTGTTTATAAGTTGGTGTTTGTGTGTCTTACATCAGGGAGGGAGAGGACATTTGACTGTAAATTACTGTACTGAACCCAAAGTTTAATAAACACATTTTTAAAGCTTTGGGTACTATTATAGCATTAGAGTAAAACACTAGATGGAGAAAGGGTTAGATAACTGTATCTCCCCATCGCAACCGCCTTGTGCAATTTTCTATTGGGTCATTGAAAATCAACCAATGGTGTCGCTTATATTAACACAGCAAAGAAGCAGAAAATAATTTAGAAGCAGACGAAAGAGGTCTTTGAAAAAGGAAGAGAGGTAGTTGTCTGTATATACATCTATACTATAGATCTGTTATTATAACAAACTAGCTTACCAAACTTTTCTACCACTGAATTCAACCACAGAAGGGGTTGTTTTGTTAATCATAAATAATAGGGTATACATAGCCAAGTTGTCTTATCCCACAAATCCCTGATGTTATAAAGTGTTTAAAATGTTTGGTGATACAGAAAATTACCCCTTCTGTAAATTATAACTATTGGTTGAAACGTTTAGATTGAACCAACCAATTAAAAAATTAATGAAATGTAACGAATAAGAAAACGTTATTACAAAACTTTAGGGACTAGTGTAATAAACAGCCCAATATCCCCTTCCTCCCTGGCTTATGTATGTTTTGTATGCATTTGTAGTCTGTATATGTACATTTGAAAACTTTGGATTGAATTATCCTTAAGGATAAAACTCTTGGGAGAGTCATATCTTTGCATGCAGATCAACAAGTTGCTTGTCCCTTAGCCCCTAGGGGATAGTGTGGTAGTCGGACAGACTGTCACTTCCCAGAGCATGCTACGCTCCGGGGCTCCCGATAAAACGCACAGGTGGTTAATCTCCTAACCATCACATTCCTAACCCAATTTTGTAATCTGTTTGTATATAAAGCCATTAATTTGTTATGTATAATCAGTTCGAAATAAATCTTCAACACTGTAACTACTTGGAGTATTTTATTGATAGGATCATTAAGGCTAGGTGCTCTTTTGCCGGACTCGCTAAGTAGGGTTGAACTGCTTCACCCCTACCACAATAGCACGGGGGGGAAGAGGGTCATGTATATAGCATAAAAACACCAAAATATATGTATTAAGCTCCCCTGATCAGTACAAGTCATTCGGACCAGCCCTTTTCGATATCTTTAACTTCAGACAAAAACAAACTTTGCTACTTGATAGCCTACAAGCGGCTACGCCGCTAGAGGACTCTAGGGTCGACAGGGTCAATCCTCCCCTTCTTTCGATTGTAGTTTTAAAAATAAATAATAAGAATTGTTTAGAGTTCTTTTTTTTCTAGGGATGATTTTGGAGGATGGTGGTAACCTCCCCCAAAAAAAAGTTATAAACCTTCCCAGGACCTATGAAAAGCTAAACTGTAAAGGAGAACCATTTTGGGGCAATGGTTAACCAGATCCAAAGAAGATAAAGTACTTTATCTTCTTTGACGAGATCCTTCGGTACAGACACAGATCTTGTCACTTTTACATAAGGAACAACCGAGAAATCTTACAGGATATGACAATGAACGGTAAATTGAAGATAAACAAAATCACCCCTTGTGTAGATTAAAATCATTGGTTAAAAAAATTTAGATATTGCTAATTTGAACCAATCAATTTATAAAAGTATCCAAAGTTTTTAAGCCAACTAATAAGAGAAAGTATTTACAAAAACTTTGGGTACCAGCATGATTTCCAGTCCAGTAACCCATTCCTCCCTGATAAAACCTTTTATGGATTTAAATCACTAAAATTCATTTTTCCTCATATTGTATCTTCTCAAATGCAGGGGGAAACTCAAGATGATGAAGCTTTCACACAAAATGCCGGTTGAGCACTGATTGGCCCTCCCTCCCTTATTTCTTTAACAAATTCAAAATAATACCATTTGAGGGGCTGGGGCTATAACCCTGCGGGATATAAACCTTTGGGGCTACCAAAATATAACATATAAAGTAATCTAAAGTATTAAAGTAATAAACAAACAAACAAAACAAAAACCTACAGAGTAGCTTGATGTCTATCCGTCTCTCTGTGCGTCCGTCCCTTAAGATCTCGGTAACCACTGAACCGATCGGATTCTACTCTTCAGGGTATATACCTATTGGTCCTTTGGTGTTTTTAAGCTATTTATATGAGATGTGGGACACCCCCAACCCCCCAAGAAACAAAAAAAATCCCCCCCCCCCATTTTTTGTTTATTGGAAGTTAGTTCACATAAAACTACTGGCAGCACCAGTAGTACTTAATTCTTTTTATTTTTTTTAATTACCTCTTGGGGCAAAGCCCCTAGAGGCTAAGGGCGAAGCCGCTAGTTCATTTTAAAAGAAGGTTAGGGAGGGGTCACAGATGCTCACCAGAGTACTTTGTATGAAAGCGCCATCAAGACGATTTTGTATATCTTTGAGTTTCATTTTTATAAATGTTACAAAATAAAATAAATATTTTTTTATGAAAAGAAAATCTTCAACATTAATAATCTTTAAAATTATAAATTGCTTTTTTATCTAACAAAAATGTAATTTATGAAAATCTTAGTAAATTTAAGAAAACAAGGATGACAACATCAATAAAAGCGAAGCTCTGAAATGGTAGGACAAACGAACATTAACACTTGTTTAGTGTCAGAACTGAATAAGGACATACTTACATTTTTAGGACTTATTTTACAATATTGTACTTTATTGGTCTAGGAATAAGTATTAAAAAACCAGATGGATAGAAGTAAAAAGTGTCAAAAAAGTAATAAATCAACATATTTTAAAAAGACGTATGGACATTATACAGTTGATACGATTTCTGAATCTAACCATAAAAGGAATCGCCATACTAAGTTTTAAAACGCTAGGACAATTCGAACATGCCTAAAAAAATTATAGAAAAGCTTCTCTATTAGGTAAAAACTTTATTAAGAATTCAAACAAACATTTGTATTTTATTTATCTTTCCTGTAAAACTTTATATTGAAAAGTCTAAAAAGAAAATAGTCTAATGTCTTTTTTTTACTTTTGTAATAGAAACCAAGTATGACACCACCCATAACTAGCAAAGCAAAGCTCCATACATTTAGAACAATACATACGAAATTAAAGATAATTTTAGAGACATTAAATGAATGGGGAATGCCTTTGCCTAAAACAGGCATAACTCATTACTAGGCACAGTTGGGTTTTCTAGAGAAAATGTCGTGCAATCAAAGAGTTGGTATTTGTTAGGTGTTACTTATATTGATACCCCGGGTGTTTGGACAGATAATACGATATTGTGCCACTTTTAGTTATCCATAAAAAGCAGTCTATAGCCCGTATGAGGTAATCACTACATACAATCACAGATATTAAGACAGACAAACATCCTGTTACTTTTATATAAGGAAAACATACAAGAAAATTACATTTATTTTTCTAGAATTTAAACATCTTCCTGAGTTTGACTGATAAACCAGCGGACCAGTTGTATTCTGAATTCTAATTGTTTAAATAAATCTTGGGATGTATTAAAAATATGCAACAGACGAACAAACAAAGTGAATAAAGAGAAGCTTCGCTACAAAGTACAATAAGTTATCTGTAACAAGTACAATTGTATTTGTGAACATCTCAAGAGAAATCAACCCTAGGGGACAAGTAACTAGTAGTCGGAGAATGTACTCAGGTTTTAAAAGTACAAGGGTTCTAAACGATTCCAGGACAAACGCAGTGGCTAAATATTAGGTTAATTAAGTATATCCATGCAGGTCAGGGTAGGATATAAATAAACGAATTAGCCTCCCGCAGGGGTTAGGTATTTATAACCGTATAAGATGGTTTAAAATAAGTTATGTTTAGTGTACACTCCGACGTTTGTCACTCCTGCGTTTGTCCTAAATTCCTAATACTAATGCATTTTAAAAAATTAAATTTAAACATTTAAATATCTAAAAATTTCGATATATCCCATATGTACATGAAGTAAATATTGTACAAAATCAAACCTTATATTTGCCTGTCTTCAACCTGTTTCTTTACAAATTTACAAAAGTAGGGGAAAAGTTAAAAAGTAATAGAAGCAGATTATGTCTAGTCCAGGATTTATCATTACTTGGATGTTACACCAGATTTTCATGTTCTCTGATAAAGTGAAACTTGCAGCGGGCTAAAATAACGATACCCATCATCCACCCTCCTTATCCCATCCTCCTTCTAGATTAATGAACTGGCTTATGAATGAGTTCTATGTTAGCAACCTAAATTGGCGACAATTTTTCCCCTGTCATAATATCCACGTATATCCACGTATATTTTCTGTATTCATTCGAAACCGATTAATATCCGCTGGATTAGAACCGGTTCTCATCCATAAGGAAAAAAAACTGTGTCTAGCATCGTATAATGTAAAGTTTTCTACGAATATAAAACTGGTTTTTATCTTAAAACTGTCCTTTTTATATCCGCGGAAAACTGTTTGTAATACAATGCGAGAAATAACTATTAACATCCAGGAAGGAAGAGGACATTGGATTGTAAATTATACTGGTACCCAAAATTTTATAATAACTTTTTCTTCATTAGTTTGCTTAAAAACTATGGGTACTTTTCATTAAATTTTGATTGGTTGGTTCAAACTTGCAATGTTCAAGGTTTAAAAAAAAAAATTTTAATAAAAAATTATATGCTCTTGTATTCATTTAAATTTTATGAATATTGCAAAAAATATTTTATTAAAACACAAATTTTTTATGTAAGTGTATTATCGAAATATTCAACAACAAAAAAACGCATAACCACTCAAAAACTTGTGAAATAAATTTAAATTACCTAAAAATTATTACAGTTATTTATCGCAGTGTATTATAGTCAGTTTTCCGAGGATATCAAAATAAAAAATTATGAAATTATAACCAGTTTTGTTAGCCACGAGGGACAGAAGCCCTAGGCTGACAAAACTGATATTAAATAAATTAAGATACATGATTTTTTTTCAGTATGATTTAGAACCGGTTCTAATCCAGCGGATATAGATCGGTTTCGAAGCCATACTGGAAATAAAATAACAACTTTTTAAAAAGTTTTTTAACATATAGAAAGTATCTTTTGAACTCATAAAGTAAATAAGAACGCATGACATGAACTAATGGGCTAGAATTTTATTTCATACTTTATGATCAAACTAAGATTTTTTATCTTATTGTATAAAACTAGCGGCTACGCCCCTAGCATATAGGGGCTGGAAAAAATAGCTTAAAAGTATCTCAAAATTCTAAATCTATAAATGAAATAGCCTAAAACCATCTCAGGACCTATGTGAAGCTTACCTGATTTCAACCAGTTCAGTGGTTGTTGACAATCTTATGCTTTAGATAAAAAACCTTACTACTTTATTTAATAAGTATTTTTTTGTTGTTTATTAAAACTCGCAAAAAAAAAGAACCAAATACATTTTAGTAAAGATACATATGGAACCCAAGTTAGTTTTAGCCTATTTTTCTGTCTTTCTCTACCCCTTCAAATGCTGAGCCTATAGATAATAGTTAATTTTCGCATCGTATTATAATCAGCTTTCCGCGGATATACAATGTACAATTATAAGATTAAAACCAGTTTTTTTTAGCCCGTGCCTTCGGCACCTCGGGGATAAAAAAAACTGGTTTTAATCTTATGATTGTACATTTTTATATATATTCGTAGAAAGCTGGATATAATACGATGCTAGACATAGATTTTTCGTATTGATGAGAACCGGTTCCTGTCCACCGGATTCGAATGAATAAGAGAATAGTTATTTCTCGTATCGTATTATAAACGGCTTTCCGCGGATATAGAATGTACAATTATTAGATTAAAACTAGTTTGGCTAAAAAAACTAGTTTTAATCTTATGATTGTACATTTTTATATTCGTAGAAAGCTGGATATAATACGATGCTAGACATAGTTTTTTCGTATGGATGAGAACCGGTTCCTATCCACCGGATTCGAATGAATACGAGAAAAAAATATTTTATAATTAAACTTTTTCTGTATAGAAATGGTTATTTCAAGAAACAAGGATGACAACATCCATAAGGCGAAGCTTTGAGACGATAAGACAAACGAACATTAACATCAGTAGAGTGTCAGAACTGAAAAATCAGAATTACAAATTATAATTTCGAATAAAATTTTTAAGTAAATTTGTTGAAACCTACTTAAATACAGGATATCTTTTATGGACTGGACATACTTACATTTTTAGGATTTGATTGTAGAGATGCTTCGCTGATAACATTGTACTTTGTTGTCTTAGGAATTTGTGTTCTAAAAATCTGACCAATCGGACAATAAAGTTTTGTTGTTAAAAAGTTAAAAAGCAACATGTTTAAAATGGATGTACGGACTTTCTGGTAACGATTATAGAGCTGCTTCGCTTTCAAACTCGTACCTAACTCTTATAGGAATCATCATGCAAAGTTTGAAATCGATAAGAAAATTCTAACATGCCAAAATTAACGAAAAAAGCTATCCGTTACTACGGACAGACGAGGGGTTCGAACCTAATCATTGAAAAGCTTCGCTTTTAAAAATAATACATATTAAAATTTCCTAAACATTAAATAACTGTAACTTTAACCATAATATTTAACTACATTAATGGATCAGTAAAAGGGTCAGAATTACATTACAACTAACATTGGTTTCTGCTAAAATATAAAACACTCTCCCTTTCTATTTACCAAAAACCTGCTTGGCTATTATCCCCCCCCCCCCCCCTCCATATTTTTTGTAAAGCCAAGGGCCTAGGCAAAATATCTCCGGTGTCGGAAGACGGAGGGATCTGTTGACCTTTGCAAAATATCTCCGACAGCGTAGTGTGTGGTGTGTATGGTCGGAGAATGCGGGAACTGAGGAGAGATGGTTGGTATCCCAAGCAGTGATGCCTTGAGTTAATATACACCCCTCACCTTCCCCCCTCCCTCTCCATCTTAGCATGTGTTTACAAATATTTCATTATCTTATTCTGGGAAATAGTTTATTCATGTCACATAAGGTCAAATTCAAATTAAAATAGCTAATTTTCACTTTATTTACTACAATTAAAAATGTATCTTTAATTATTTTTAAAGAGAACTTATGTGAATGAAACAAGAAACAATGGGGAAGGTCCCCAAAGTTTTAAAAACACGTTCTATCATTCGTTGGCTTTAAAACATTATCTTGATTAACGAAAAAATATAGGTGAAGTAACTTTTAATCTACAGAAGGGGTATTATATATAATGAAGGGTATATACAGTGTGTTTTTTTTATGAGAACTTTTTTGAAAGCAATTTTACCCCACTTATAGTTATCAGAATTTAATGATTAACGGCTTATTTTCTTCGTTTTTTATAACTATTTATAGAACATCAAAAAAATATTCAAGTTTTTATTTAAAAAGTACAGTAAAATCAAAAATTCAAAACTTGGGTGTCAACGTCTAAAAATGGTTTAGCGCATTTTTCTTAAGCTCAAATCTTCTACCCTTTGCAAGAATAAAATTGGATTTTCAGTAGTCGACTTTGGGAGGCCAGTACTCCCTCCTTGGTTGAGATATGGCCTTCAAACTTTGATATGTTTAAGTACATGTTCCTAAAAGTATCTGTATAAATTTTTAACTCTGTATATCAACTTTGAAGCGTTTTGCAGCCATTCTTGCAAAGGGTAGAAGATTCGAGCATGGAGAAAAGGGGCTAAAACCATTTTTAGATGTTGACACATAGGTCTTGAATTTTTGATTTTTCTGCACTTTTGAAATAAAAACTGAAATATTTTTTGATGTTCTAAAAATGGTTATAAAAAACGAAGAAAATAAGCCCTTAATAATTAAATTCTGATAACTATAAGTGGGGTAAAATTGCTTTCAAAAAAGTTCTCATAAAAAAACACACTGTATATAAATTTATAGTTTTTTTGTCTAATCTCTAAATATCCTTAGAAAGAACGGACCTTAAAGAATCAAATGACACAGTTAATTTGAAATTTAATGGTTGCGTCAACTTTGCATGATTATTCAGTCAGGTAGCGTAGCAACTCTATAATCGTTACCAGAAAGTCCGTGCGTCCATTTAAAACCTGTTGATTTTTAACCTTTTTTGACAACAATTTTTTATGTTATATTTATAATCATATTAAGCTCATTTTTTTGCATACTAACTCCTATTACAACAAGGCACAATGTTATAGACAAGTCTTGAAAATGTCCTAAAGCACAATCCTCTTATCTAGTTGTGCACTCTACAAGTGTTAATATTTGTGTATCATACCGTTTCAGAGCTTTGCTTTTAATGAATGTTATCATCCTTGTTTATTCTATGGCATGGTTAAAAAAATGATATAACATTTTTGTACTTGAATTTAAACCAAGTTGCGTCTCTAGAAAAAAGTTAAAATTCAAGTAATTTTTATTTATTTACATAATTCACCTACATTGCTTTAAGAATGGAATAAATTATGGTCTGAAATTCCTGTGTTGATGTTTTAAATTGTGCGGATGTTTTGCATAATTTTATATTCATATCCTTCCAAGGGCGTGTAACATAATTTTGGGTGGGGGGAGAGTCATGGCTTCCCAAAAAAAATCACTTTGGAATTTATATGAAGGGTTATTGTAAAATAGTTTTTACCCCCTTGAATTAGTTTAAATTCTCACCCCCTCCCCCCCCCCTTGTGTCAAATTTTACTTAGGGGAGATTGGTACAACTCATAACCCTTCCTTAAAATGGGTAGACTCCCCACCCCCTCATTTTCACGCCAAAGCAATAATCTTCGTGCTCAATTTTAGCTGGAAAGAGGGTGGAAAGCACCTTACATATCCCCCTACTCCATTTTTTTTACAACCAATTATGAAATTTGCCCAAGAAGGGCCCAACCCTCCTCGGAAATGGTTATGGGAGTTATACCCCATACCCTGACACCCCATGTGTACGCCTATGTATTCTTTTTCTGAACAACGCATTCAATTTTGTTTTGTGTGGTGACATAACACTCAACTTTAAACTGAATTTTTATATTTTAAACAAATTTTATATTTTGTACATTTTTGACTTCATAAAAAAATGTTGGATAGCCAGAAAAAATTAAATATTCTAAAAAACACATTTATTATTGCAAATTAATTCACAATTTACATGGTCAGTCAGTGTGAAAAAGGGGATAAAATAATTACTCAGCTGCTAAATGAGATAAAATGTTTAATGAAAATCTACTCAACTTACTCACTTTGAATTTCTTCACGGAGAAATTTAATGGTGCTCTCCCTAAAAATACTTATCGAGCATTGAACCCTACCACTTATTTTGAAGAAGAATGTGAAATCATTAACCTGGCTAAAAGTAAAAACTAAAACAAACAAAAAACTGCCCCCCCCCCCCCCATAGTATTTTTTTATTTGTTTCATAATAAAGTTGGGATTCTGTGCTAGAATAGGCACTTTAGGTTTACCTGTCAATTTAATTAACATGACCATTATTCAACATATACAGGGTAAGGCAAATAAAACCGGACATTTTTCAAACGGCCATAGCTCCAAAACTACTGGACCAATCAGGACGTTTGACCCCACTATAAAAACCTTGGATTCTCGACTATGGCCTACTAAATCTGACCTCGGTCCATCTGTAGATAAGATAAACTTATAAAACTTGCTGGAGTTACTGTTAGATACATAGGTAAGACACAAGAAAAGACTAGAGCTCTCTATCGCTGCTGGCTTGGCCGTAGTACTTCGGCAAAGTTAAACATGGCAGATTTTGATATGTCAAAAACGTCTAAATTCTTGAAAAATTCTCGGTTCTGGACAAGAGGGGCCCATATGGAACCTTGAAACTCGTTTTAGACTATGGGTTACGCTGACAAACCTAGCTAAATCCTTCCAAAAAGGTATATAACGTTGTTCTAGCTCAACTGTGGCCCTAATAATACCTGCCGTGTCAAAGGTTAGCTTAAAAGATGGGTGAATTTGGATCCTGCAGTTACTCACGTCTCGAAGGATATGTGGCTTCCCAGCAGCACCTATCTTAATCCATTGGACTTTTGGACCTGGGGCTACTTTGAGGCATGCACCAATAGACATCTCCATGCCACAAAGACCTTCATCATTGCCAAAATTAAGGCGAACTTAGCCAGCTTGGACATGGACATGGTGATCAGGGCCTGCGGGCGGTTCAGGGGGCGGGTAGAGGTGATGATTGGGGCTGGCGTCGATTTTATTGAATAGTCTAATAGTCTTATACCCAATTTGCTTCCCAGTTTTTGAAATTAAATAAAATCTTTAAAATTGACAAATTTATGTTCATTTGTTTAAAAAATTGAATTTGTCCGGTTTTATTTGCCCCACCCTGTGCATATCAAATATCTTTAGAATTTTTTTCTCACTCAATTCACATTTAATAGAAACTCAAAACTTACTTTCAATATCGACTGTGTCCATAAAGACCTCTGTAAAACTTTGCGGTACCTATAAGAAGCTTCACTGATAAGAAAAACAAGAATAGGTCAGTAGAAGACGAGATCTTTTGGTGCAAACAAACATAGACATCTTTTATATACACTGCATACTAGAAATGGGACATTGGAGTATAAGTTACACTTGTTAATGTTTTAACCAGGTTATTTTATTTTTTGGGTCAAAAACATTAGGTGATTTTTTATGTTTTTGATTGGTTTCAAATTAGATGTATTTTTAGACCAATATCTTTTTATCTTTACAAGAGGTAGTTTTGTTTATCATCATTGGGGATGTGTCCTTATAATAAAGTAACAGGATGTTTGTCTGTCTATCTGTCTGTTTTTCTGTGTGTACCGAAGGATCTCGCTAACCGCCAAACCTATCAGGCTCTCCTTAAAAGGGTAGCTTCTCATGAGAAAAAAATTACCCCCCACCAAAAAAATAATTTTTTTTACTAAAATTAAAAATGGGTGGGGACACTCCCCCCCCCCAAAAAAAAAATTTTTTTTTTATATTTTTTATTTCTAAATCTAAGATAATAAATAATAATTGGATAATCAAATTCGACTCTCCCCTCCTTAAGTGCCCCTATAGGCCTGTAGGGGCGTAGCCACTAGTACAATATATTGTTCATTGTCTTATCCCGTAAGATCCCTGTTATATCTATAAATTCCATCGGACATAAAGGATTGCATGTAGAAACTCATTTCTTAATATTTTTAAAAGCGAAGCTTTTCTATAATTAGGGTCGGTCCGTCCGTCCGTCCGTCCGTCCGTACGTCCGTCCGTCCGAGATAGATAGCTTTTATTCGTTAATTTAGGCATGTTAGAATTGTCCTATCGATTTCAAACTTTGCATGATGATTTCTGTAGTAGTTGGGTACGATTTAGAAAGCGTAGCAACTCTATAATCATTACTAGAATGTCCGTACGTCAATTTTAAACATGTTGATTTTTCTACTTTTTTAACAACAAATTTTCAAGTGTTTTAATTATCCGTTTGATCAGATTTTTGGTATATTGATTCCTGGGACAACAAAGAACAATATTAAAGCGAAGCAACTCTATAATCAAGTCCAAAAATGTAAGTATGTCCTTAAACATTATCCTGTTTTTAAGCAGTTTTTCAACAAATTTACCTACAATTTTGATTCGACATTTATACATTTATGTTCCGATTTTTCAGTTCAGATACTATACAAGTGTTAATGTCCGTTTGTCCTACCGTTTCAGTGCTTCGCTTTTATGGATGTTGTCATCCTTGTTTACTTTGATTTAATTTTACATTTTGTATTAAGTTTCTTATAAATAAATTTGTTTATAGATTTATTTCATGATGTCCATTATAAGGATTCAAATCAAAATCAAATAGTATAACCATCCCAGGACCTATGTGAAGCTTCCCTTACCTGGAGAACTCTTTCAGTTCAGTGGTAAGCAAGATATTTAATGACAAACCAAACAGCTGTTTTATATAAAACATTAATCCTTTTTTTCTTTTTTAAAAGTAGGTCTGTCTTTTTACATAAGTTTCAAACGATGTTCTATTTGATTTTAAAAGAAATTTTGACATCTGACTAAAACAATAGACACTTAGAGAACATTAGAATTATCAATTAAATTTTTTTTATATAAACAAATGCTAATCTTATTATTGTCTTGAATGATTTGTTAATAATAAGCTATCAATTACCTCATACGGGCGAGGCTGCTGTCCATGACACTTTAACGTCAGATCCAACAACCAAGGATAAAACTATCTATCTATTACCTCATACGGGCAAGGCTGCTGTCCATGACACTTTAACGTCAGGTCCAACAACCAAGGATAAAACTATCTATCTATTACCTCATACGGGCAAGGCTGCTGTCCATGACACTTTAACGTCAGATCCAACAACCAAGGATAAAACTATCTATCTATTACCTCATACGGGCAAGGCTGCTGTCCATGATACTTTAACGTCAGGTCCAACAACCAAGGATAAAACTATCTATCTATTACCTCATACGGGCAAGGCTGCTGTCCATGACACTTTAACGTCAGATCCAACAACCAAGGATAAAACTATCTATCTATTACCTCATACGGGCAAGGCTGCTGTCCATGACACTTTAACGTCAGATCCAACAACCAAGGATAAAACTATCTATCTATTACCTCATACGGGCAAGGCTGCTGTCCATGACACTTTAACGTCAGATCCAACAACCAAGGATAAAACTATCTATCTATTACCTCATACGGGCAAGGCTGCTGTCCATGATACTTTAACGTCAGGTCCAACAACCAAGGATAAAACTATCTATCTATTACCTCATACGGGCAAGGCTGCTGTCCATGACACTTTAACGTCAGATCCAACAACCAAGGATAAAACTATCTATCTATTACCTCATACGGGCAAGGCTGCTGTCCATGACACTCTAACGTCAGATCCAACAACCAAGGATAAAACTATCTATCTATTACCTCATACGGGCGAGGCTGCTGTCCATGACACTAACGTCAGGTCCAACAACCAAGGATAAAACTATCTATCTATTACCTCATACGGGCAAGGCCATGACACTCTAACGTCAGTTCCAACAACCAAGGATAAAACTATCTATCTATTACCTCATACGGGCAAGGCTGCTGTCCATGATACTTTAACGTCAGGTCCAACAACCAAGGGGAGCCAAATATCTCTAGAATAAGTACCAAACAACCAACTCTTTTAAATGCACACACTGAGAAGTCCTTACTGTGCATGGTAATGAGTTGCGCCTGTTTGGGGACAAGACATTCCTCCTACTATTTATTTCGAATTCATTTTTAATGTCTTTAGTTATGACGCAGTGTTGAGCCAAGGTTAGCATAATTAGCTACTTGACCCTTCATCTATAGTTATGAATGTCTGATGTGGTAATATGATTTGTTCATAATTAGCTACTTGACCCTTCATCTATAGTTATGAATGTCTGCTGTGGTAATATGATTTGGTCATAATTAGCTACTTGACCCTTCATCTATAGTTATGAATGGTTGCTGTAGTAATATGATTTGTTCATAATTAGCTACTTGACCTTTCATCTATAGTTGTGAATGTCTGCTGTGGTAATATGATTCATCTATAGTTATGAATGTCTGCTGTGGTAATATGATTTGTTAATAATTAGCTACTTGACCCTTTATCTAGAGTTATGAATGGCTGCTGTGGTAATATGATTCATCTATAGTTATGAATGTCTGCTGGGGTAATATGATTTGTTAATAATTAGCTACTTGATCCTTCATCTATAGTTATGAATGTCTGCTGGGGTAATATGATTTGTTAATAATTAGCTACTTGACCCTTCATCTATAGTTATGAATGGCTGCTGTGGTAATATGATTAAGCTGCACACAGATCATTTATCATGTTCTATGAAGATGGATAAAGTTTTCACTGACGTATCCCTATTTCCGGACTGGGGCTAATCAAACATCTGATTTTGTACATTTATCAAGGTTAACAAATAATCGTAAAAAGATGTACAAATTGAACTATTTTGGAAGAGTGAATCTCCCCCCTCCCAAGAGAAATGGCCCCAAGAAAAAAATTTACCTCTTCCAATTGTTTTACCTTTAATTTTAAAACTTAAAGAGGTATTTAGGAGGGTTGACTTGACATCCTCTCACACCCTCCCCCCCCCCCACCCCCTTAAGTTCCCCAAGAGGATTCTAGGGGCGTAGCCGCTAGTATTATACAAACTCTTAGAAGCAGTATTTAGGTGGTAATTTACCATTAGTACTTTTTGAACTTGCGTACATTCTCTGTCTACTGGGTATCTGTCTGTCATCCTATTTCCGTTACCCTTCAACTTTTCTGACACCAGACCATGTTATTTATCCCTGCAGGGTGAACACAAATTATCTATATATTGTTCTACTTGTCCTTCTAGTTTCTGGACTCTAGGTTCTGAACTATTTTTGATGAAAAATCACTCCTACAAAAAAAATTAACCACCCCTGCCCCATCCAACCACCCTACAATTTATTTGGAGTTTTATATTGGGGAGTAATGTAAAGTGTCCCGTGAGTTCTCTAGGAATGTAGCCGATATTTGTACCTAAGGTAGTCGACCCTTTCACATAAATTACCCTGTTGAGCACGAAACTCGCCCCGCCCCACCCCCAACTTATTTTTAAAATAAAATGAAATAAGGGGGATAGTTTGTTTCTTACTTTAAGTACGGTTGGGTTAGATTATATTATACTGTGGAGTAATACAGAGTAAGAGCACATCAGGGGTTAGAAAATAGGAAAAAAACTAATCACCCCCCCCCCCCCCCCCCAATAACTTCACATTTATTTTTAAGATATTAGAGTAAAACACTAGAGGGAGAAAGGGTTAGATAATTGTATCTCCCCATCGCAACCGCCTTGAACAACCTTTCTATTGGGTCATTGAAAATCAACCAATGGTGTCGCTTATATTAACACAGCCAAGAAGCAGAAAATAATTTAGAAGCAGACGAAAGAGGCCTTTGGAAAAGGGAGGTAGTTGTCTGTATATTCATCTATATTATAGAAATGTTTTTAAGATAACTAGCGGCTGCGCCCCTAGCATCTAGGGGCTCAATATTCGGAGGGCACTAAAATAGCCTAAAACCATACCCAGACTTATTTGAAAAAAAATTAGATAGCATAAAACCCTCTTTGAGCCTATAAGAGGCTTCACTGTAAAGAAGAACCATATCGGTTCAGCGGTTAGCGTGATCCTTCGCTACAGACAAAAAAGCTAATTACTTTATATTATAGGATGAGGAGAAATTAGTGCCCAAAAGTGACTGTATCTGAAAGCACTAAACAGTTTTTTTTAAATTATAAAGGTCACCCTGTACATTGAAAATAAACATGTATGCTCAGAGATTTTCAAATCTTTCTTTAACTTACTCACAAAAAGAGAAAAGAATTTCCATCTGAATTGGATTAAAGGCAGGGATCTTAAGGGATAAGACAATGGACAATAAATTTATGTCTACCTCTAATATGAAGATCAAAATTACCCCTCCAAAATTGTTATAAAAGTTTGGACACAGATAGACGGCACCTACACTTCAAGAGTTAAATTTATTTATGCCGACAGATAAGATAACGTGCTTTTAAGTGTTTTTAAAAACAATGGGTTCCAATATAAAAAATTCCAACGTTCCTCCCTTCTACCATCCCTTCCTTCCTCCCTGATCTAAAGGTAAGTGAGAAAGAGATTATGCACCATCACCAGTCTTGGCCAGGGAGGGAGGGGGTACTGGACAATAAATAACACTGGTACCCTATATTTATAACACCTTTTTCCATTAATTGCTTGAAAATTTTAATATATTTTCCAGTATGGCTACGAAACCGATAAACATCCGCTGGGTTAGAACCGGTCCCCAGCCATACTGAAATATCATGTATATCATTTTATTGCAGAAATTTGCCATGGATATTAAAATAAACTTATGAAATTAAAACCAGTTTTGTCCGCCCGAATCTTCGACCCCACGGAGATAACAAAACTGGTTTAAATCTTATAATTTTTCAAGTTAACATCCGCGGAAAGCTGTCTATAATACGAAGCGAGAAAAAAATTATTCTAAATCTTGATTGGTTGGTTCAAGCTAACAAAGTCCAAACTTTTCTCCTAATGATTTTATTACATATGGTGCAGCACCAAATAGTTGGTATTATCTACATAATCAAAAAAATTTATTGGGAATTTTTTTATTTTTGGTTGGGGTTAGGGGTGTCCCACCCATCCCCCCCCCCCCAAAAAAAAATAGCCTAAAAACACCACAGGACCAGTATTCCCTAAAGGGTAGAATCCAATCGGTTTAGCGGTTACCGAGATCTTAAGGGACAGACGGACGGAAAGACAGACAGACGGACAGACATAATTCTACTTTGTATTATAGATTACAGAAACCCAGTAGACCGATACTATACAAAAGTTTAAAAGTACAAAAGATAATAACTATTAAATATTGCTTCTAGATGTTGAATCAATATTAGTTCTTAATTTTCCTTTAAATTTTAGAAAATGAACCTCTAAAAAATTATATTTGTTAAACTAAATAACATCCCATATAAACAAAGTCTGTGTTGTACATAATACGACCCTAAATTAGCCTGTGATCTTATCTATTAGTATTTTGATTATTTATTCAAAATGCAGCAAAATGAGGAAAAAAACTATGTAGTCATGCAAAACTTGAAAGAGAAAAACTTTATTTAACTTTATTAATTGTGCATTCATGAATTCGTAAAAAATGGTGCAAATAAAAAGTTGTTTGTTGCTGTAACTATAACTTGAGAAAAAATATTACTCAGAGAGGTGGGACAATGGGCTGTTTATTATACTAGTTCCACCACCAAGTTTTCTTATTCTTTAGCTTAACAACTTTGGGGACATTAGTGAACTTTGATTGGGTGGCTCAATAAGTTGACTGTTTCAACCACTAATTGTAATCTATAGTTTGGGTAATTTTGTGTATTATAATTGGGTATGTACATTAGTATATCGGCTATTGTCTTATCCCTTTAGATCCCTGATAATTACTTCTGTTTCGTTCATATTTCTTTTTAGCAACGTTGCAACGTATCCAAAATCCTTAAATAACTATGGTTGTTTTTCTTCAAAGTTCAAAGCTAGCGCAGAAACCCCTAGCCCGTAATTTTGAAATAAAATTTTAAAACAGAAGAGGGAGTTAGTTTTCATTTTATGCTTGACCCCTACAGTAGGGTCTAACCCTGTGGAGCTTTTACTTAATGTGCTTTAACCCTGCGAGACTTCCCTTTACCAATTACAATAAAAAAATAAGCAGAACCATATCAGTTCAGCAGTTAGCGAAATCCTTTTAATTTATTGAAAGAATTTTCTCGTATTCATTCGAATCCGGTGGATAGGAACCGGTTCTCATCCAAACGAAAAAACTATGTCTAGCATCGTATTATATCCAGCTTTCCGGCACCTCGGGGCTAAAAAAACTAGTTTTAATCTTTTAATTGTACATTCTATATCCGCGGAAAGCCGTTTATAATACGATGCGAGAAATAACTATTACTATATCAAAAGGATTTTTATCATACATTGTTGTAACCCATTTGCTGTTTTGGCTTTAACTAGACTTTATAAACTAATTATTATCATAAGTCAAAATTATTAGGTTTTTTTCCTCAAAATTTTACAATAAGAATATAATTCCAGAAGGGCAGTTTTCCTCAATGCACCTAGTCGGCCATAGAAAACCCCTAATCCCTCTTACTTTAAAATAAATTGAAACTACGAAGGGGGTATTTTGTCTTTTGTTAGTGTTTTACTTTATTTCCGGTAAAGTTAGGTTATTTTACCTGGCCGGGTTAGCCCCCATCCCCCCGCAGGAGTTAAGCTTACAGAATAGAATACCCAGAGTTGGATTCTTTTTAAAAATTAGGGTCACTGCTCGCTTGTGAGGCAATTCTTTTTTTAAATCCTCCAAAATCGCATAAAAATCTACAAAAAATAAATAAGATCATAAAAGGGTTATTGAAATAAGATTTTGTTTAATATTAGTAGATTTTTTATGTGATTTTGGAGTTTTTTTTACAAAAACAATTTTGCCTAACCAGCGAGCAGTGACCCAAATTTTTTTAAAGAATCCACCTCAGGTGTCCTCTTTATTTTTAATTTATTTCAGAACTAGTGAGTAGGGGGGGGGGGGGGGTGGGTAGGTTTCTTGGCTCACAAGGCACTCTGAGGGAAAGCACTATCCCAAAGTTTGACTAACTTGTCAAACTCTTTAAATCAATAAATTGGTTCCAGTCATTTGACAGACACGTGAAGCAAGTTTCATATTTTTTAAAGCGAAGCTTTTCTATAATTAGGGTCGTTCCATCCGTAGATCCGTAACAGATAGCTCTTTTCGATAACTTAGGCATGTTAGAATTGTCCGATTATTCGATTGGTCAGATTTTTGGATTACTGATGCCTAGGACAACAAAGACATTGTTATAAGCGAACCATATTTATAATCAAGTCCTTAAAATGTAAGTATGTCCTTAAACAATATCCTGTATTTACGCAGTTTTTCAACAGATCTACTTACAATTTTGTTTCGTTCGACTTTAATACATCTATATTTATGGATATTGTCACCCTTGTTTAAAAATATAAAAGATTGCAATTCAATCATTTAAATATGGATGCTTTCTCTCGAAGTGCCTATTGAGCACTGAAAATCCACCCTCTCCCCTTATTATTAAAATAAACCTGAAATGAATTTTTATTTTGAGGGGGGGGGGGTTATAACCTTACTTAACTCGGCCAAAAATAATAAACAAACAAACAAAACTAACCTTCCCCCCCCCCCCCCCCACTATATCAAAATAAGGAAGGGTGTTATGTGCTTGCACTTTGAGGGAAACCGTCTAAATTCGTAACAACAACGTATTATAATTCCAAAGAGGCGCTAAGATCCAAGAAACAAGGATGACATGACAAGTGAAGCTCAATAAATGAAATTAGAATTTAGAATTATAATATTTAATACAGAGATTTCAAGACTTGAATATAGAGATGCTAGGCTTAGAACATTGTACTTATAAAAATGGACAAATAAAAATTATCCTTAAAAAATAGTTACTCTTTAAATTATACCTGACATTTACAGGAATCATCTTGAAATATATAGGAAGATTATATTAGTTATCCGTCGCGGACGAACGGACCGACTCTAACCGTAGAAGAAAAACTCTTCCTTAATTTTTGATATCTATGTTTTGTAGTTGGGAATGAAAAAGTTTTTCTTATGATTTGATTATTGTGACAGATAAAAGATAACCCGGCATTACCAGAATATATCAGAGGGAGGGAGGGGACAATGGGCTCTTTATTACACTAGTCCCCAAAGTTTATAATAACGTTTCTAATTCGTTGACTTAACAACTTTTTTAGACTTTTGAGTGAATTTTGATTGGCTGATTGATTCATTACGTTGAGCGTTCAAACGTTTCAACCACTATTTGGTATCTAAAGAAGAGAAAATTTGTGTATCATCGTTGGGGATGTACATCAATATATCGGCCATTGTCTTATCCCTATGGGTCCCTGATAATATATATTTTCATTTATTTTCATACTTACACTCATGTAGGGATAACAGGGGATAAGACAATGGACATCAAATTGATGTACAAACCCATTTATGATAAACTCAATTATTCATTCCGTATATTAAAATTATTGGTGGAAAATATTGAACACTGAAGGTCTAAAAGTCCTACAACTGTAAGAAAATGTATATGAAATTTTAGAGACCAGTATAATTTACAGTCCAACGTCCCCCCCCCCCCCCTGATACATATATACTTACACTTTATATTATATATCAGATCAGGTCTCTGTCTTAGCTTACATACAAAAACATTTATTAAAGATTAATATTATAGAACTTAAGCTTTTTTATACCAGAATGTCCGTACGTTCATTTTAAACATGTTGATTTTTAACTTTTTTAACGACAAATTTTTATGCATTATAGTTATCCGATTGATATGATTTTTGGGATACTGATTCCTAGGACAACATGTACAATGTTATAAGTGAATCATATTTATAATCAAGTCATGAAAATGCTGGTATGTCCTAAAACATTATCCTGCATGTAAGCAGTTTTTCAACAAATTCACTTACATTTTTTTTCGAATTTTATACATTTATATTCTGATTATTCAGTTCTGACAATCTTCAAGTGTTAATGTTCGTTTGTCCTACCGTTTCAGAGCTTTACTTTTATGGATGTTGTTTTTTAATGAATAAAGCCTGCATTTTGTTTACATTTTGTATTGCTATTTAGTCTCATATTCTTTAAATTTATTCTTTAAATCTAAATAAATACAGTATTAAAACTCTTTAAATAGATGTGCATTTCAGTATACAGTTAATATACGTAGTTATTTACAAATTTAAAGCTTCTCTATGATCAGGGTAGGCTTTTGATTTTGACATAACTAATTTAAACTATTACCCTATAATCGAGTCTAATCTTTTTAGTGTGAGGGGACAAAGTCACTCATAAAAATTCTGATGTAATAAACATGAGGGATGAGGAGAGGAGAAGTGGGAAAGAAAACCCCTAAAAAGGTGATGGAAAATCCCTAATTTTTATGACGTCACATGCTGATTTTTTGAGCGACTTTATCCCCTCACTTTTTTAGTATCTAATGTGTTTGTCTGATTTTTACTTTAATGGATGTTATTGTTCTTATAATTGCTTAGAATTTCCTTATTAGTTTTACGCAATTTAAATCTTGAATGCTGTGAAAAAGATTTTTTTTATATAAAATAAAATATTTTTATTTGTCACATACAAAAAAATATATATACACTTAACATGATATAATCACAAAACAAAAGTGAAATTGATCATGATTACTTACAGTTTAATAACAAACTTAATGATATTCACCTAAGAAATTCGTGTCAAAGGACTTGATAAACTCTCTTGAGGTGATATAACTCCTGAAAATGAGTATTAAAAACAGCTTTCCGAGAATATGAAATGTACAATTATACCATTAAAACAGACCATTTTTTTGGTCCCGAGATGCCGGATGCTCGGGCTAAACAAACTAGTTTTAATCTTTTTTTTCGTATTGATTTGAACTGGTTCTAATCCACCGGATATTGATCGGTTTCGGATGAATACGAAACAAACCGTTTCATAAATATAAATATTTTTCACAAGAAACAAACATAACCTTAAAAATATTTTAGCCAAAAAAATGCTTCATTGAATTTAGCCATTGAATGTCATAAAGTTTGATGGCTGTGCTCCTAATTCGTCTTAAACTGTCCTCATTTGAATTTAAATGTGACATTTTGGTTCCCTGGCAGAGGGGAGGGGTTATTGGACTGTAAATTACACTGGTACCCAAACGGCGTTATCTTACTAGTTGATTAACTTTGAGTATTTAATTTCCTTTGTTTGATTTTAAACTAGTAGTGTTCAGACATTTCAACCAATAACTGTAATATGCAATTTAGGTAATTTTGTTTATCATCATTGGGGATGTATATCAATCTGTCGTCCTATGGTCTTATCCTTGAGGTCCCTGCCTTGGTTCTCTGGCATGAAATAAAAACTAAACATGTATTTGACTTTCAGCTAACCCCTATCTAACAAGGATGACAACATCCATGAAAATGCTCAACAAATTTGACATTTTTAATGAAGATTTGTAGAATTCCTAAGATTCCTTTATTGTATCTGACTAGCTGCTTCAAAAATTACGTAGCTGGACAATGTGTCTAGAAAATTCAGCCATGTGACGTCATAAAAATGAGAAGAGGTGGGAAAGAAAACCCCTAAATAAGCGATGATTAATCCCTCATTTTTATGACGTCACAAGGCTGATTTTTTAAGACCCTTTGTCCAGCTACAAAATTATCATACAAAGTTTAAAATCCATAGGACAATTCTAACATGGCTAAATTAATTATCAGACGTATCCACATGTATTTATTGTATGTAGCGAGGCAATTTTATTATCAATTTTGCCTGTCTGTCCGTCAATCATGCTACCAAATATAAACTTATGTGAGGGATTTGTGATTGTTTCCTAGTCGACGACAATTATTTAAAAATGTTTCTACCCCATAGAAGTTCTAACTTAAATTAAATAAAATCTCCTTCTTTTTTTAAAAAAAAGTAAAAAAAAACTTTTCTAGCATACAGGAATTTTAAAATTATACATAGAAGCCTCGCTTCTTAAAACACTAAAGATGTATTTAATGCGTATTATAAAACAAGATTCCTTTTAAGGCTAACTTAATCTCCGATTTTGTACATTATATATATGAGTTTTTCGCGAATTTTAAAGATATTTTTAGAAAAAAAAGTTACATAACAAAAATATACATAATAGAAATTAATTTTTAGAAGCATTATTTTACTGGTTATTAACCCTTGTACTTTTAAGACTTGTGTACTTTCTTGGTGTACTTGGTGTCTTTCATCCAAGATTCCTTAGTTAGCTTAAAAGCAAACAAACAAGAGTATCTTACCATTTGCAAGATAATTCTTTTTTTGGTTAAATGCAGGGATCTTAAGGGATATGACAAAAGAAAATAAACTGATTCATAATTCATAATAGGCACAAAATAAATAAATACATCCCCAATTATGATACACAAAATATAATGTTTAGGAACCACTTAATTAAAATTTAATATTCAAAGTACCCAAAATGTTGAGCTGGCTAATAATAAAGCTTTGGGTACCAGTGTAGTTTACAGTCCATTGTCCCCTCCCTTCCTGGCTAAATGAAAGTATAGTTGGGGAGAGGGGATAAGATAAATTATTGCTTGAGAAAGTAGATACATTAGCTAGGGTGGAATATATTCGGATTACAATTTACTTTATTTGAAAATAATTAGATTTGTGGAAGAGGGGTGGGGGTGTAATAATAATGTTACTTCCAGTATGGCTTTGAAACCTATTAATATCCGCTGCATTAAAAATGGTTCTGAGCAAAACATACAAATCATGTATCGTATCGTATTACAGACAAATTCCACGAATAATAAAATAAAAATCATAAAATAAATTACAGTTTTGATAGTAGAGAAAAACACTAGAGGGAGAAAGGGTTAAATAACTGTATCTCCCCCATCGCAGCCACCTTGTGCAACCTTTCTATTGGGTCATTGAAAATCAGCCAATGGTGTCGCTTGTACTTACACAGCCAACTAGCAGAAAATAATTCTGAAGCAGACGAAAAAGGTCTTTGAAAAAGGAAGGGAGGTAGTTGTCTGTGTTTACATCCATACTATAGATCTGTTGTTTTGATGATCCGAGCCAGGAGTTACCATTAACAATTTTTCATTTCACCATCCGCGGAAAGTTGTCTATAATACGATGCTTTAAATAAACATAATATCTATAAAAGGCATAACAACTATTAACTAGCTGCTTGGTTAGGACATCCATCAAAGCTCAACAAATAAGACTTAAGACTTAATTAACGTTGCTTAATGCCTAATCGTTATAAGAAACACCATTATAAAGTTGCTACGCTTACTACATTGTACCTAACTGAATAATCATGCCGAATTTTACAATCACTTACAGACGGACAGACAGACAGACAGATCATATATGTTTTAAATGATGTGCAGTATATCCTTGAAGTTGTCCAACAAATCAATAATTCAGATAGGGAGGGGACATTGGACTGTAAACTACACTGGTACCCAAAGTTTTATAACAACTTTTTTTATTTGTTGGCTCAAAAGCTGGTTCTAAACTCCAGTGACTAAACTTTTCAACAATAATTTAAATCTACAGATTCTTGTAATTTTGTTTATCGTCTTTGAGAATAAATATAAACTTATCGTCCATTGTCTTATCCCTTACGGTCCCTGATAAAATATCACAACATTTTGCATATGGGAAATTAAAACCAAAACAAAACCCAAAGCAATTTAGGGCTTCAAGTTTTTTTGCAATGTAAATATCCCCTCCCGCATTGTCAGTATAAATCTTCTTCTTACATTATGTTGTAAGCTAGAGGAAGATATGTCCGGCAGGGATTTTAAGGGATAAGACAATGGATTATAATTATGTAAGGCTCTCAAATGTTACTTCAGAATTACAGGATGAAAATTTGTAACAACAGATCTATAGTATACAAGATGTAATACAGACAACTACCTCCCTTTCTTTTTCAATTACCTTTTTTGTCTGCTCCTAAATTATTTTCTACTACTTTGTATTTTCGGCTGTGTTAATATAGGCGACACCATTGGTTGATTTTCAATGACCCAATAGAAAGGTTGCACAAGGTTGATGCGATGGAGACATACAGTTATGTAACCCTTTCTCCCTCTAGTGTTTTACTCTAATTTTGTAACAAACAAATCAAAATGTTATAAAAGTTCCCAAAGTTTTTGAGCCATAACAAGAAAGTGTAATTATATACCAGAGTAATATACTGTCCAATGTCCTCTCCCTCCCTCCCTGATGTGTGTACATGTATATATTGTTGGTATCATTTGTTGCTCAAATGCATCTCTCACCTTCGCAAAATAAGCATTAATGCATTCTTACACAAATAGCCATTTTATTTATATGATATTTAACATAAATATATATTACGTTGAATATAGATAATCCTTATATTAAAGTAACAGGATGATTTTGTGTAACTTAAGATCTCGCTAACTGGTACTCTTTTATCGTGAAACTTTTTAAAGGTCGAGAGAAAAGATATACATTCACCCTTGCAAGAAAAATAGCCACTCTATCACTTTCAGCAGGGTCTCAACAATCAAACACACTTTCCGTGGCACAAAACATCCGTTCCTTGCATTATCTGATGAAAATGCGCTCGCAGAGACAACAACAAACTCGCGCACATAAATGCCGCACTATCGGAGGTAAATTTAGAGAAAATGTCGTCTTTTCTGACTCAACGGAGTAAGGTTTTAGAGGCATAAGGATTTTCACAAAGAGCACAACGAATGACTCAAGAAACCCTCCCTTTCCGATACAGCCACTTTAAAAGAAATTTCTTTTCTAAACTACAATTGTAAGTGGAGTTTTAATTTACCCCCACCCAACTCATTTAATTGACCATAGAGTCCTTTAGGAGCCCTTTCCGCCAGTATATCACAATTAAAAGCAATCTTTATCTGAAAAGTCACAAAAGTTTTATGATTACCTATAAACTTGATTTTGATGTACAAAATATAAACTTTTCTACATAAAATACTTAAAATAAACCGTCGGTAAGTCACTCCGTAATTACTTTAACTTACAAAGTTTTGTGATGATGGGTATTATTATTAATTAATAGTTATTACCGTTAATTTAGGTATATTAGAATTGTCCTAGCGATATCAAACTTGACATGATGATTCCTGTAGCAGTTTGGTAACAACTCTATAATTAAAATCAGAAAGTTTGAATGTCATTTTTAAACATAATGATTTTTGGCTTTTAAAACCAATATTTTAAATGATATAGTTATCCAATTTACATGATTTTTGGAATATTGATTCCTAGGACTGTTAGGTAGTATGTCATAATCAAGGTTTAAAATGTAAGTATGTATTCAAGTGATTTTTGTTAGATTTATACATAAAATAGAAACTTCCAAATAATGTTAAAACTTAAATGCGTTATTGGTTAACCTTTTTTTAATGTTCATCTGACTTTATAAAATTTTGATCTTCACTTTTAAGGTGTAATCCAGATTAGATTCTTTTTCCATTATTTTGGACGACAAAGCCCAAATTGTGTTAAAATTGTGTCAAAAATGATCCATGTGACGTAATAAAATCAGGGAGATGAGTGGAGAAGTGGGAAAGAAAACCCCTAAAAAAAGAGATGGATAATCCCTCATTTTTATTACGTTACATGGATCATTTTTGATATAATTTTAACACAATTTGAGCCTTGTCCTTTTGGACAAAATAGTTCTTGTTTTCAAACAAAAACTTTGACATATTGAAAAAATAATATAAATTTGTTTTCTTTTTCTGTTTTTCACTGTACTTACATGCATAAGAACAAGAAAACATATTACCATAGTTGCGTGGATGCAATCATATAAACCAATAATGGTATGTGTTGTCTCGTAGATTTTTGTTTTTCACTCCACAGGGGGAGCATAGGCCGCTGACTATTTGTCAGTGTTTCTGTAACAATGTGGCTTTTTTTATGGACATGGGATAGGGTTGTCAGCCCTAAGCCCAATGATTGCGGTTTAAAGCGTCCATTTGCCCATCAGACAACCAACCCTTTGATTGCACGACCTTTGTCCCAACTGTGCATGGTAGTGAGTTGCGCCTGTTTTGGGCCAAGGCATACCCTCTACTCTAACTATTTATATCGCGCACCTGACAAAGAAGCATTAGGAGCCAATTTTAACGTCTTTACTTATGACGCGGTGTCGGTATGAGATTCGAACCTATCACCTTCCCGACGACGAGCGGATGCGCTACGTATTAAGCCACGGTCGCGGGTTTGTTTTCTATTAAGACCTCATTATTATAAGCTTTACTTAGTTCTTTGGATATTTGAATTAATTAAGTTTTAGCTTTAAAAAGAAAAAGTCAAATAAAATATAAAGGGGTCATTTTTTTCTAGGAGCGATTTTTCTTGAGATGCTGGTGCTACCCTCCCCCAAAATAGTTGTAAACCTTCCTAGGACATATAAAACCTACATTGTAACGGAGAACTTTATCAGTTTATCAAGACACACACACACACATATAGACAGACAGACAAACAGACTCAATGGCATCCTGTTACTTTTATATAAGGACTGGTGTTCATTTTTATTAAGTTATAAGATTTAGACAATATATATAACTTAATGCTGTATTTATCCTATTATATAAAGTAGTAAGCTTTTTAGTCTGTAGCGAAGGATCTCGCTAACCGCTGAACCGATATGGTTCGTTTTTACAGTGAAGATTCCTATAGGCCCTGAGATTGTTTTAGGCTATTTTATTTTTATAAATAAGCCTGAGTATGGTTTTAGGCTATTTTTATTACCTTCCATATCCTTGCAAATATAGAGCCCATAGATGCTAGGGGTACAGCCGCCAATTCAGCATATAGAAGCTCGGTATTTTTGGGGAAATGTAGGGGGGCTGTAAAACAGCATAAAACCATCCCAATACTTAAATCATAAAATAAGATACAATTTTGCCACCAAAAGAACATTGCTAAGGGAAAAAACCTTAATGATCTTATTTCGTTTGTTAACACTGAACTTCAAAATATTTCTCAATGGTTCAGAGCCAATCAGATGTGTTTACATCCCAACAAAACCAAATTTACAATATTTTCCCCATCCCCATCCCTTATACCTTGGAATGAAATTAACCTTTACTTTGATGAAAATGATCCCAATACACTGAATCCAAATCCATTACTTAAACATAAAATTGACTTTGTAAACCATGAAAGTGAAATCCCTGCAATCAAGTTTTTGGGCATTTACCTAGATCCAGCCCTAAATTTTAAGTTTCATATAAAAGAATTAAACAAAAAACTATCTAAATCTCTCTTTTGCTTAAGGAAATGTCAAAGCCTTTTAACAGAAAGTGCTATGAAATCTTTGTATTTTTCTATTTTTCACTGCCATTTGGTTTATGGAATTCAAATATATACTTGTGCATCGCCTTCAATTCTTAATGCCATCAAAATAAAGCAAAAAATGGCTGTAAGATGTATAAAACAAGCAACATATTATAGTCACTCTGGTCCGATCTTTAAAAATCTTCAAATTCTACCTTTTGACTCTTTGTGTATCTTTTTTAAACTTAAGCTTATGTATGAATACAAAAACGATCTGTTGCTTAGGTCTTTTAACAACATGTGGCCCCGTAGGGGTGATTTAATTGCCAATTATAATCTTAGAAATGATGATAATCTAACTATACCTGCTTCTCGCATTTCTCTAGTTGAAAGACTACCTTACTGTTCCTTACCAACTCTATGGAATAATTTTAATGATATTAACAACATAAGAAATAGTTTGACTAAAAAGCAATTTATAAGCAAGCTTAAAAAGTGCCTACTGAATAGAATTGTAACCACATGTAATAGAATTTTATGCCGCTCATGTCTTTTGAGAAATTTAAATTAAGTAATAGCTTTAACTCCATACTTCATCTATTATCAATTTTATTTTTAAAAAATATTTTAATATCTAATGTCCTAGTCCTCTCACATACACCCTTCCTCACTCCCCCATTTTCACATTGGAATGAAATATAATCCTTTTAGTTAATTTCTGTTGTTGTTTCATATTCCTATTTTATTTTCTTTAAACTTGTATATCATCTATTGCAAAGGCTATCCAATATTACCTCTCACGAGATTGTTTAGTCCTTTGACACTGTACATAATTATTATTTGATCTGTCCTTAATATTTTATTCATATTCAATTTTTTTGTTTGTATATGAATATTTAATACCTGTATTATAACACTGTTATTATTTTTACTTGTTATGTGTGTCATAAAATAAATATCTAATCTAATCTAATCTAAACAAATAAGAACTTAATCAGTTCAGTGGTTATTGAGATCAGAACGGACAAACAAACAAAAAAATCCACTAAAGATATACAAAACTGATATAAGTTTAAATTATTATAAAATGGTCCTTAACAAAACTAAACAAGAAAATGAACGGTACTTTTACTCAAGCCTATTTCAAAACCCCAAAGATCATGCTCTCTCATGTTCCTAACGGGCCCATACCTTTACGGGGACGATCCAAGCGGGAATTTAACAATTTTTACCTTAACATAAACTAAAAAAAGCATTAAAAATATATCCCCCACCCCACACGAACACACAAAATAAATATCGTTTGTTGTCCTTGATTAAATATCATCGTAACTTCTTTTAGAGTCATGGGTCTTAAGGTATAAGACAATGGCTGATAAATAAATTGATGTATATCCCGATAAAGATACACAAAACTACCCCTTCTTTAGATAAAGATTTGTAGTTGAAACGTTAAACCAATTAACTTAATGAATCAACCAATCAAAATTCACTAAAGTCCCCGAAGTTGTTAAGCCAACAAATAACGTTATCATAAAACGTTGGGGACTAGTGTAATAAAGAGTCCATTGTCCGCTATCTCTTTGTTTTAGAGTAGCTCTGCTACAAACAAAAAGTAAAATAAGAAAATAATTGAGTCCAAAGTGTGAAAATCCTTTTGTTCATTTGTCTTGTAGGCTGACAAGTTGCTGAGAAAAGATTGCTGTGATAGTCACCCAACATACCAAAAATGTATGCAAGTTTAAAAAGTACAAAGGCAAATAACCTCTTAAAGTTTGATTAATATTTGTAATTTATAATCTATTTGTTTTGTACAATTTATAAATGTAAGTACATAATTGATAACTGTACACCATGGGACGCTGAATTTTCCTGTCATCCAAAAAAAAGATTGCACTATGTTCAGCACAAACACTATTTGCATACCAGTTATGTGCAGGGATATTAAGGGATACATCCCCAATGATGATAAACAAAATTGCTCTATCTGTAGATTAATATTACTGGATTCTTTTACTTTGGAACCAACCAATCAAAATTCAATAAAAGTACCTAAAGTTATTAAGCCAATAATGGTAATAAAACTTTGGGGACCAGTGTAAAATACAGTCCCATGTCCTCTCCCTCCCTGGTTATGTACGTTCAGAAAAAGTAATTTGTTTCCATTGGGGAAAAACTGTATTCATTCTTTTTGGATATTTTCTTAATCAAACTTAAACAACTTATACATTGATTCAGTGAGGGATAGGACACTAGTACCCAAAGTTTTATAATATTTCCTATTCGTTGGCTTAACAACTTTGGGGACTTTTATTAAATTTGGATTGGTTGGATTATCAAGTTGAGTGTCAAAACATTTAAACCACTAATTGTAATCCTACTATGTTATTAAAACATGAATTGGCAAATTTATGTCATAAAATGAATTATTAACAGTTAGTAAATTATTTCAACTATGTATGACAGGTTAAATATCCCTAGAAACACTATAATAAACAGAAAACGTTTCAGATTTTCCTTGTTTTTCCATTTTTCCCTCCAAAAATGCCGCAAAATCAAGGCATAAATCTTCGATATTTTTGTTAATGTGACTTTTTGGTTGATCAGTATAGTAAAAGATGCTTGTAAAATGTTAAGATTTGATAATCAGATGAGAAATTTTTACATTCACACTCCCCTTAATTGCATTTATTTCAATACTTTAATGCCTTTAAAAATAATACGAGAGGTAACAACATGAAGCTTTTCTGAAAATAACAATGCTATCGATGCGGTAATTTGACTGAAGCAGCTTATAGTGCCTCTAAAAATAACATCATAAAAAAACAAATGACCAATGATAAGCCAGTTTATATTTTTACATTGGTCAATTAAAATATATACAGTAGGGTGGGTTCATATCGGAATTAGACAAAGCGGGGATATGCAACAGATAAAATTAACCTTAAAAACATTTCTGACCGAAAAAGAATTTTAAAAAATTGAGTTTTAGAACACGACCACTTAAAAATATAATTCATCATTATTAGTATGCAAAGACGACATTCAAACAAAAATTTTGAATCAGAAATATGGCTTCGTGGTGCTCCCTGAGGCCTTGAGGAGCTGAATCAGGAACTTTTGTCCGTTTCAAAATATCTCGTTCCTAGCCTTAGAAATCACTAAAAAAAAACAAAATTTTTAAGGTTTATTGAGAATTGTCCAATTTGTAGAGGTTTTTTTAGATTTTCTCAGGCTAGGAACAAGATTTTTTGAAACGGACAAAAGATCCTGACTCAGCTCCTCAAGGCATTTCCAGGGAGCACCATGAACCCATAGTTCTGATTCAATAATTTTTTTACTCTCATTTACAAATAGCTATACAATTGAATGTCTGGTCGTCAGCGGTTTTAAGACTTAGGATAAATTTTAAATCATCCAGAGGTGTGTTATATCTATATAAATTGAGTGCAGATCCCCGCTTTGGCCTCAGAAAAAAATGTCCAAAATCGACCCACCCTAATATACAGGTCTATCATTGGGGATTTGTATTGTATTACGTCATTTTTATAGGCACTATAAGCTGCTTCCAATCTACTGTCTTTACATTCCCCTATCAAATTCCTATGCACGCCTTTGATGAATAATTTGATGAAAAAATCTGAACTGAATATAAAAGTGTACAAACTAAAGCTTTCTGAATTTTCCCTATTTTTGAGAAGGGGTGCATTTCCTTAAAGTGCAAATTGAGCACTAAAACCCCTAACCACTTAAATTTTGAAATAAGTTGAAAATAACAAAGGGGAGTTTTTTGTTTTTGTTTTTATTTTATTTTAGGGCTATTTAGGCTAGGTTGACTTGAGTAATGGGTAACCCTGCAGGATAAGTTCCCGCCTTGAAACGGTTAAGAAAAATAAACTGTCTCCCTTCAATTTTCAATTTTTAGGTATAGTCCCTTTCGTGACAACGCCTCTCAAGGGGCGTTTCGTCATATTTTCACAGTAGCTTTTCCCCTATTTGTATCCCCTGCTGGGGGCTTTAACCCTGCGAGGCCAATTGCCTAACCCCGCCTAACCTAAAATAACCAATTAAAAGCTAATGTGAAAATACGACGAAACGCCACTTAAGAGGCGTTGTCACGAAAGTGAACTATACCCCAATTTTTTTTTTAAACAAGGGAGGTAAGGTAGGCCGGTGCTCGACTAGGCACTTTGTGGGAAACCGCTCGAGAAGGAAAATATGCTAACAATTGTTGAGGAATTTAAATTATTCAAGACAATAAAATAGAAACCTAACTGAATAAGAAACTGAGAACCTGTTTTTTTTGTCCAGGCTTTTTGGAAATATTGAACCTAGTAATAGTGTCTAACTTTTTATCTTTGTGACGTGACAAAAATCCATCTCTTTTTTAAGGGTTTTACTTTCCCACCTCCCCACTCATCCTTCGATTTTTGTTACGTCACAAGGATAAAAAGTTAGACACTATTACTAGGTTCGAAATATTGGGAAAAAAGGATTGTTAGTGGTAACTTTCTACAACATTCACCCCCAATGAGGATAAATAAATTCTGTATGTTTAAAATCTTCTAGTTTAATCTACCCATGAAAGATTAAAAAGAGTTCACAATTTTTTAAGCTAACGAATTAGAGAATGTATCTTCCATCCGTCTGTATCCACTGTATCAGTTTATAATCACAAAGGAAATGTGATTTTCTCACATTTTTTTGGTGCAATTCGAGAAATTTTCTTCACCACCGAGAATCTGGAATAAAATTTACTTGTCTGTAAGTTACGTTACAAAATTATATTATAGTTATTTCTTTCATCGTATTATAAACGGCTTTCCGCAGATATAGAGTGTATAATTATAAGATTAAAACCAGTTTTTTAGCCCCGAGGTGCCGAAGGGACGGACTAAAAAGACTGGTTTTAATCTTATGATTGTACATTTTTATATTTGTAGAAAGCCGTTTATAATACGATGCTAGACATAGTTTTTCGTATAGATGAGAACCGGTTCCTATCCACCGGATTCGAATGAATACGAGAAAACATATTTAGCATATTAAAATGTTTCTATTTATTCTTGGTTTGTGGCCATTTAAAATCTACTCTTATTGTCATCCGTGATTTTTTTGTGCTTCACTACTTATGGATATTATCATTCTGTATCATTCATTTGAAAATAATTAAAATACGTCAGAAATTGGGTTACCATATGGTTTATTCGCCGAGGGTATTTTTTCTACTTTTATAAAAACAAAATTTCAAACATTTTCATTACAAAGGAATGAGAAAAAACTCTGCTCACTATTTTTTCCCAGTAAAACGTTATCCCAAAACAACAAAGAAATTCGAGAGAACAAAATAATATAAAGCTTACTAAATATATTTTTGGAGCTATTTGGAACAATAATTTTGGCATGGAGAAAAATGATTTTTTTTAATTAGGACTCCTAGAATAATAATTAAGACTTAAAAAGAAAAAGAAAATTATTTTATGATGGTTATATTTTTCCGTTTTTTCGATTTTGCCCTTTCTTGGCAACCACTCTTAAGAGGCGTTTCGTCACAGTAGCTTTTGATAGGTTAGGTGATTGCTCTACTGTGAAAGTTCGATGAAACGCCTTTTAAGAGGCGTTGCCACGAAAGTGACTATAACCTTTTTTCTTGGGAGGGTTATTTAAAAATCTACAAAAAAATCTTTACTTCGGTTTAAAGACATAAAGACAGACATACATTCCATTGATTTTACACAAGAATAAGTTTTTTTTTGTGGAAACGTCAAGTTTGTCTAGAATTCGACTCAACTCCCTTTGGCAAATTTTGAATGTTTGTTTTCATTTTATGCAGACCATCAGACACTAACAGATTATACTGGAATTTGGAAGCTCTTTATAAAAAAAAGGACGTCATATTATACAAATAACTGATGATAGCAAATGGCAGGCCAGTATGCATTTTAATTGACCAATGTTAGGCCAGTATGACGTTATTTATAGGCACTATAAAAAAAACTTTAAATTTTAAATTCAACATCATGGAAATTTTTCCAATCAAGCTGAATGTATATTTGAATTATATGCTTTAAAATTCAAAGAATTTTTTAGGTTTTAACCTACTAAAAACTCTTTATTTATTTCCACTGTGTTAGAAAGGTCTATTTAAAAGGGAGGGTTTGAAAATAAAAATTGAATGGAGGGTAAATAAATATATCTGAATGAATGTATCGCGTTGATGTTGGACGCACGTGCCCCCTGCACAATCTTCTAATGATAAAAAATTTTGGATCTACTGCAGTTCACGGTAAAATATTGCTGGTAAGCAATATTTCCAAAAATCTATGAATTTTAAAGGCTGCTAGCTGCCAAACGGCTGAACGTACATATTATACCCGCACACCATTTTAAGCGGGATTAGAAGGCCTACAAATAATCTGGAATAGCCAAGATCCAATTATGCACAGGGAAAGCTTCACTGAAGAAAAAACGCGTAAAATAGGTCTTTTTCGCGCATTTCTCTGCACTGCGAGATAATTATGCATTATTGATTTATGACTATTCCAGATTATTTGTAGGCCTTTTTATGCCGCTTAAAACAGTGTACGTTCAGCCGTTTAGCAGCTAGCAGCCTTTAAAATTAATAGATTTTTTGAAACATTGCTTACCAGCAATATTTTACCGTGAACTGCAGTAGATCTAAAATTTGATTGGAATTTGGATGCCAGATACCAAAAAGACCTAGAATAAATGCAGGTTTTAAAAGTTCACGGAAAAATAAGAAGTACAATTCTGTTTTTAAAGGTCTATTCAATTCATTTAAATCTTTTAATCAATTAAATTTAAGTACCTAAATCATCACATTTCTATAAAATATTTTTAAAGTTCGAGTAACCTCAATTTCTATAAAATATTACTGTACAAAATCAGAACTTTATTATAATCAAACGTTTTACTAATATCAAACTGACTAAAACTAACATTTTTTATTACAGTTATTTATCACATCTTATTATAGACAGCTTTCCAAGGATATTAAAATGAAAAATTAAACCAGATTTTTTAGCCACGGGGAGCCGAAGGCCCGGGCTAATAAAACGGGTATCAATTTATGATTTTTTTATTTTAAATCCGTGCAAAATTGTCTTTATTGCGATGCTTTACATGATTTTTTTAGTATGACTGAGGACCGGTTCTAATCTAGCGGATGTTAATAAATTTGGAAGCCATACTGGAAAATTATAAAGATTTGCTTTTTTTGTACTTAAAAAAATAAGTTATTTTTATGCGTCATAATTTTTGTTGTTATCCTTGATAATCTTTACCTTAATCTCAGGCTTAAAGTGGTAGGTAAATGCGCTATTCATTAGATGTGCAGTTCTAAGGGATAAGACAATGTACAATAAATCAATGCACACCCAAAATATAGATAAGGACATGTGAAAATTTGGACAGTGCTAGTTTGTAACAACCAATCAAGGAGCAATGTATGTAGGTCATTCAAAGGAAACTTTTTAGTATTGTTGTTTGATCGATTTTACAACGTTTTGTACGTGTCTAAAGCCCTGGAGGGTACACTATCCTTGTGGGGCTACTAAACTTTAACTTAGCTAACCTAGGATAAGACTACTTTTGAAAATTACCACTATCACTAAAGGATTTTTTTAAATATACTAGCGGCTTCGCCCCTAGCCTCTAGGGTTTTACCCCAAGAGGTAATTTTTAAAAAAATTAAGTACCTCTGGTGCAGCAACCATTACTTTTAAATTAACTGCCTAAAAAATGGGGAATGATTTTTTTTCTTTTTTGGGGGGGGTATCCCACTCCCCAAGAAAATAGCCCAAAACCACCACAGGACCAGTAGGTATATTCCGAATCGGTAACGAGATCTTAAGGGACGGACAGAAATCAAGCTACTTTGTGTTATAGATGAAAATAGTCATAAATGTACCCTTAATTCTCTGAATAATCTAAAGAAGTGTGCATAGTCTAATCAAATAAGATACTATATCTATATTCCTAAATCTCTGTATAATCTAAAGTAGTGTGCATAGTCTAATCAAATAAGATACTATATCTATATTCCTAAATCTCTGTATAATCTAAAGTAGTGTGCATAGTCTAATCAAATAAGATACTATATCTATATTCCTAAAACTCTGTATAATCTAAAGTAGTGTGCATAGTCTAATCAAATAAGATACTATATCTATATTCCTAAATCTCTGTATAATCTAAAGTAGTGTGCATAGTCTAATCAAATAACATACTATATCTATATTCCTAAATCCCTGCATAATCTAAAGTAGTGTGCATAGTCTAATCAAATAAGATACTATATCTATATTCCTAAATCCCTGCATAATCTAAAGTAGTGTGCATAGTCTAATCAAATAAGATACTATATCTATATTCCTAAAACTCTGTATAATCTAAAGTAGTGTGCATAGTCTAATCAAATAAGATACTATATCTATATTCCTAAATCTCTGTATAATCTACAGTAGTGTGCATAGTCTAATCAAATAAGATACTATATCTATATTCCTAAATCTCTATATAATCTAAAGTAGTGTGTATAGTCTAATCAAATAATATGCTATATCTATATTCCTAAATCTCTGTATAATCTAAAGTAGTGTGCATAGTCTAATCAAATAAGATACTATATCTATATTCCTAAATCTCTGAATAATCTAAAGTAGTGTGCATAGTCTAATCAAAGTTTAAGAAATGCATTCTTTGACAAACAAACTTTGTCATAATTAATCATAATTTCCTCTCTAGAAGTTTAAAACAGAGAAAAGTAGAACAATCACCATGGATGGTTCCTTCTTATACAATTGTTTGCCTTAACCTTATTTTAGGGGGGGGGGGCTTCTGAAACCATTTTCCATTTTATTATAAAATCTTTGAATGGTCATTGGTGATTATTAGAGCTAGAATAAGAGTTAAGACTCTAGGGGGCTAGGTGTCGCTTTGGGTACTAGACCTTTCTCCACGCACCTTGAAACATACATACAATACTTATGATTGCGTTGTAAAGCGTCCATTCACCCATCAGACAACCAACTCTCTGAGATGCACGACCTTTGTCTGAGAAGTCCCAACTGTGCATGGTAGCGAGTTGCGCCTGTTTTGGGCCAAGGCATTCCCCCCACTCTATTTAATTAGGTAGTGCATCTGACATAGTAGCAATGGGAACCATTTTTAACGTCTTTAGTTATGACGCGGTGTCGGACCGAGATTCGAACCTATCACCTTCCCGACGACGAGCGGATGCGCTACGTGTTGAGCCACGGTCGCGGGTAATATTTAAGCTAGAATATACCCTAATGTTACAGGAATCATCGTCAATTGTTATTGCCAAATATTTCAACCAATAATTTTGATCTACAGGTGGGATAATTTTGTTTATCACTACAAGAAATGTATATCAATTTATCGTACATTGTCTAATCCCTGCATTCAGGACATGAAGCTGTAAATTATACTGATATCCAAAGTTTTAAAACACGATTTCATTTATTGGCTTTAAGATTTTCGATACATTTTTTAATCTTGATTTGGTTGTGAAAAACCTTTTAAGTCCAATCTTTTTTAACAAATATTTTGATCTACAAAAGGGGTGATTTTGTTACAAATCATTTTCTTAACGCTTAAAATACCTAATATTGTGCCATTCATTTCTTAGTATACAAGCGTATCTTTTTTTCAGTAATTAAGGATCTTAAGGGATAAGACAATGGACGAGAAATTTATACACATCCCCAACTATGATACAAGTAGTATTAATCACTTCGAAAATTTGTAAGTAGATCGGACACTGCTGGCTTGGAACCAATATAAATTCAATAAAATTTTATAAGGTAAAAAACTTTGGGTACCAGTTGTATTTAAAGTCCAATGATCCCCTCCCCTACTGACAATAATGCAGAAACAGAGCTCTATTTTTAGGTTTATGTTATCTTTTTCATAGAAAAGCTACTCTATAACTCATTTGGTCTGTCCGTCCGACTGTCCATCTATAAGTCTCTTTGTAGCTTTTAAAAGGTAATGAATATAAATATTTTTCTCACCCATACGAAAAAATTATGTCTAGCATCGTATTATATCCAGCTTTCTACGAATATAAAAATGTACAATCATGAGATTAAAATCAGTTTTTTAGCCCCGAGGTGACGAAGGCACGGGCGGAAAGCTGTTTATAATACGATGCGAGAAATAACTATTATTTGTATATTATAGATAGAAGGCTGAAGAAAAGAATATCTATAGACCAAAAATCATCAGGAATCTTAAGGGATAAGACAATCCTTATACTAAAGTAACAGGATGTCTGTTTGTCTGTGTGTTTGTCTTTGTGTTTGTACCGAAGGATCTCGCTTACCCTTGAACCGATTGGTTTCTCCTTAACAGGGTAGCTTCTCATAGGTCCCGGGAAGGTTTATAACTATTTTAGGGAAGAGTACTACCACCCTCCCAGGAGAAATCACAAAAAATAGATTTTTTAACACAGAGACTCAAACGCAACATAGATAGGTATCGTAGAGACTTGAACCATAAAACCAAACATTTAAAGTTCCACTAGAGGCCTCAAGGGGGCGTAGCCGCTAGTAGGCAATAAACTGATATAATCCCCAATAAATATAAACAAGATTATCCCTTCTGTAGATTAAATTAATTGTTTAAAAAAAAGGTTGGACACTACTAGTTTGGACGACGAATAAGAAAACGTGACTATAAAAGTTTGGATTCAATTCAAAGTCTATTTTCCCCTCCTTCCTGAGATGTTCATGCTCTATAACTCTTTTTGTCTATCCAATAGAGTAAAAACACTGGGAAACTGGTTGAATAACTGTATCTCCCCATCGCAGTGTCCTTGTGCCGACTCTCAATTGGATCATTGAAAATTAACCAATACAGTCGGTTATATTAACACAGCTAAGTAGCAGAAAACAATTCGGTAGCAGACGAAAAAGGGTCATTGAAAAAGGGAGAAATCTGTATATACATTTATACTATATCTCTTTTTGTCTGTCCATCTGTCTATACTTTCATAATCTTTTGAAGAAAAATCACAGATTATCATTTTGTCATGGAGATTGGGAACTGTAAATTACACTGGTACCCAAAGTTTTTAATCATATTATCTTATTAATTTAGATAAAAACTTTGGTACTTAAAAATTTTGGTTTCAAGCTAGTAGTGTCCAGTCTTTTCAACCAATAATTTAATCTGCAGAAGGGATAATTTTGTTTATCATTATTGGGAATGTATATGAATTATATTTTACCTTAAAATTCCTGCATTTTGTCTAATGGTTATGCTGTTTAATTTAATTTAATTGCTGTTCTTCGCTAGTTATGTATGTGTTACCATTCTTGTATTATATTTATTTAGTAAACACAAAAAACTAAAAGTAAGTAAAAGTATTTAATGAATAAGTTTTCTCTTTTCAGCATATAAAACAAATTCTAAGTCAAACTTGAAAATTTCCAAAAAAAAATATGGAATTCAGCTTTTGTTCATGTGTCAAAAAGATTTTCATTTTAGCAGTGAAAACCATTTCTAATGGAGGGGGTTGGAGATTTTAGGGGATTTTAGGGTTGGAGATTTTGTACAGTGCATAATTTGTACAATAGGATTTTTCTCGAGTTTTTTTTCAACTTTGTATGCTATAATATTCATACAAAAAAAGATTTTATTTAATTTTGAAAATATCCATGACAACATCCATAAGTAGCGAAGCACAAAAAATCATGGATTTGAATACGTACAAGTAGATTTAAATTGTATTTGGTAAAATAAAGAATAGATTTATTGGAGAGAATAAACATGAAACCTTGTTTTATTTTGTATCATGATGACGGTCAATGTAAATTACATAAAAGATGCTCATAACAATGGGAAAAATAATTTTGATACTGATATCCCAAAAAAGTTTTAAAATTAGACCAAAACACCAAAGATATGGGGAAATATGTAAAACATATTAAAATAGCCAAATACCTACAAAAAGGCAGTCTGACCTCCATCTTTTTTTTCTTAAAACGACAGGAAATTTAATTTTTTTATCCTTAACTTAAAAAATTTGGAAAATCGGAATATATCCTACCTACATAAGAGAAATGGAAAAATAAGGGAAAAATTTTAAAATAGCCAAAAACGTTCAAAAAGGCAGTCTGACTGTCATGGTTGTTTACTTTAAACGACAGGAAATTTAACTTTTATATCTTTAACTGAAAAAAATTCTAGAAATCGGACCATAAGCACCAGAGACATGGAGAAAAATACAAAAATAGCCTAAAACCTGCTTAAAGGCAGTCTGATCGTCATAGTTGTTTTCTTTAAACGACAGGAAATTTAATTTTGATATCTATAACTGAAAAAATTTTGGAAATCAGACCATAATTTTATTAAATGATATATCTGATCATTTTCCAATTTTCACAATAACACCTTATTCATATAAAGCAAGTAAAGAATCTTTTATTTTTACAAGAAATATTAATGAAGAAAAAATTACTGAGTTTATCAATCTATTAAGAAATGTTAATTGGGAAAATGTAACTAACAGTATGGAACCCCAACAGTGCTTTAATAAATTTTATGAGCTTTTAATGAATTTTATGAACTTTCTTTTCCTTTACAAAAGATAAGAATTAATAAGAACATACATAAAATTGAAAAATTTATGACTGATGGTTTAATGAGATGTAGAGATAAAAAATTTGAATTGTCAACGTTAAGTATTAATGAACCAACTGCTGAAAATATTAGGATATATAATAGATATAGAAATGTCTATAATCGTGCAATAAAAAGTAAAAACAGCTAAAAAATTGTATTATTGTAATGAGCTAAAAAAATGTAAATCTGACTTGAGGAAAACTTGGGATATTATTAGAGATGCAATCCGAAAAACAAAAGATAAAGCAACATGTATCAATGAATTGAAGTTTAATGATTCTATATATTTGGATAATGCGGAAATTTCTGAGAAATTGAATGAACACTTCACTTCTGTAGCAAACAAGATATCATCTAAAATAAATCCTTCTAACATTGATCCGTGTAGCTATATACCTAATTATAATTCCAGTTTTAAAATGCATACAATAAACCCAAATATAGTTATAACTTATAGATATTGTTAAAAAAATGGGAAATAAACAAAGTATGGACATTTTTGGCCTGTCAAATTCTTTTTTAAAGAAAATAATTTCTGTTATTGCTCTTCCTCTCTCTCATGTCATTAACCAAACTATTTTAACTGGAAAAATACCTTTTGAATTAAAAATCGCAAAAGTTATACCTATTTTTAAGTTAAAAGGGAATAATTCTAATGAAAAAGCTGATCCATCAAACTATAGGCCAATAAGTTTATTAGCTATTTTCTCAAAAGTTTTAGAAAAAGTCATTTATCAACAACTTTCTTGTTATTTGATTAGTAATAATATCATTTTTGAACATCAGTATGGATTTCAATCAAAAAAGTCTACAATACACCCTGTGGTACACCTCTTAAATTACATAGCCGAAGCAAAAAACGATAATAAAACTGTAATTGGAGTCTTCTGTGATCTTGCAAAATGTTTTGATACAATTCCACACCATATTTTAATTAAAAAGTTGTCAAAAATTGGCATTAATGGCATTGAACTTGAATGGTTTAAAAATTATTTAAGTAATAGACAGCAATTTGTACATGTAAACAACACGGACTCAACAAAGCTGAAAATTGATAGAGGCGTCCCACAGGGCTCTATTTTAGGACCAATTCTATTTTTAATCTACATAAATGATCTTAAAAACTGTACTGATTTATTTACCCTATTATTTGCTGATGACAGTAATTTTTTAATTTCTGGTAAAAACTTTACAGAGATAAAACTGAAATTAAACAATGAACTTAAAAAGATATCTGATTGGTTTAGGAGTAATCAAATGAGCTTAAATCCTGATAAAACTAAAATTATGATATTTAATAAAAAAGAAAATACTATTGATTGGAATGCTCTTAATATTAAGCTAAACTTTAACAATGAAAATGAGTTTGATCCTGAGAAAATAAAAATCTTAAATTATGTCAATTCAAGTAGCAATATTCCTGCAATTAAATTCCTAGGTGTATTTATAGATCCTTCTTTAAATTTTAAATATCATGTAGAACATTTACGTAAAAAAATTTCTAGTTCCTTATTTCTTATAAATAGAGCTAAACATATACTGAATTTAGATAGCAAAAAATGCTTTTTCATTCCCTTATAAATAGTCATTTACTTTACTGTTTACCTGCCTGGAGTTGTGGTCTTAAATCTACTATGGAACCATTAATTAAATTGCAAAAAAAGGCAATAAGAATTGTTTTTAGTAAGAAACACATCTCACACACAATGCCTTTATTTAAAAAAATGAATGTCCTTCCTTTACATGAATCAGCTAATTATTTGAAATTATTATTTATGTATGATTTTATAAACAGTAAGCTACCAAGTTCCTTTCAAGTTACATGGCTTCGCCGTAACCAATTACATACCAGAAATCTTAGAAACTCAAATATGTTTGATGTTAAAAAGCCGAAGTTTAAATCTATTGAAAGATTTCCTAAGTATCATTTTCAAGAATTATGGAATAACCATTGTAATAATGATTTATTAACCCACAATCAACCAAGAAAAAAATTTATTAAAAATCTAAAAGAATCTTTGTTATCAAGCTTAATTCTAGTGTGTAACAACCCATTATGTCAAGAATGTAGATAAATTTATATTTCTTTTCAATATTGTTTGAAATTGAAATTAATCAAAATTTATTTTTTTTAAATTTCTATTATTGCAATAATGGTGTGAGACTTGTATGCCCTAATCAATCCTTCCTATTATCATTCTTTCCTCTCCAATATGATTTCATTTATTGCTTATTATCTTTTTTTTTGTCTTATTTAAATGGCCTGTATGAAAACATTGTGTGAATACACATTACTGCATACTCCTATTTTTTAGGAAACTGCCATTTGGGAAGAAAATATTTTTATAAATTAACCATATCAATAAAATTTTTCTGTATATATAAATGTATATAATATTCATTTAATTCATTTATTATTGTAGTTTTTTCTTCTATGTATGTACACCCAAGAATAATAAATCTAATCTAATCTAAACACCAAAGATATGGAGAAAAATGTGAGAAATACAAAAATAGCCTAAAACCTGCTTAAAGGCAGTCTGAACATTATAGTTATTTTCTTTAAACGACAGAAAATTTAATTTTGATATCTACAACTGAAAAAATTTTGGAAATCGGACAATAAACACCAAAGATATAGAAAAATACAAAAATAGCCTAAAACCTGCTAAAAAGCGGTCCGACCGCCATTGATGTTTTATAGTTAATTGTGCTCCTTAATAATAGGAATGTTGTCAAAAAATTTCAGCATTCTATCTTTTACAGGAGCTGAGTAAATCCCATTTCCCCAATAGCGTTACGGACTGACTGACGGACTGACGGACAAAGTGAATTATAGAGTAGCTTCGCTACTAAAAACAGTGGTGAATCAGATGTCTACCTTAATTTTTTTTTCTTTTTATAGAAAAAATAAGATTAGGATAAAACAAGGATAACAACATCCATCAAATAAATAAAAAGCTACCTGTCGTTTCATCCATAAAAACAAAAATCCCTTAAGCCAACGGGAAATTTAATTTTGATACTGTAATTTTGAAAATAGGGACATAAACACTAAAGTTATAAAAAGAAATATGTCAAAAATATAAAAATAGCCAAAAACCTGCGTAAAAGCAGTCCGACCACTATGGATGTTTTATAGTTGACAATGCTCCTTAATAATGGGAATGTTGACAAAATGACAATGACCAGAGAAATACAATCACTCCAATTGTGTGGTAAATTCTATTCTATTGGAATAAAAATAGAAAAACTAAAAAGTATTTGATTTGATTGCATTAAGAATGATATTATATATAGTTATATAAAAGTTTTGTAATTCAACCCCTTAATTGCGATTAAGAAATAGTTACCTAACTGGTCGATGACAAATTAATTCCACGCTGTATCACGGGATGGGGGCGTGATTTAAATGTGTAGTATACTCCTTTGATTAAACTCAATTTACGGGTTTTTATATAATTGCAACGTAGTTATAAGACTTTTGGTAGCAATAAATTGAGACGTTGGGTATCCCTCTAACTGAACCGATTTTTGATTAGTCAATGGTCTAAATTTGTCTCGGCCAGGATATGATTAAAAGCCTAAATCGGCCAAGGAATAGCCGAGTACAATATTTTTAAACTTAAAAAATTAAAAATAAAGAGCTAAATGATTTATTGCGTCTTTCTCTTTTTATCGACAGACGCACTTGGATATATTATTTTCATAATTAATTATATGTATTTCCCATGTTAACGTCACCTTATGTGTAAATTTGGTGAGCTACATTATTGAGCAGCGTTGTTAAGTTAGGATGGAAGAATTTTGTAATGAAAGCAAAAGTGGGGTAGAGGATAAGGGATGGGGTAAAACGAGTTATCAAAAGACCAAAAAATCTTGCCGGTGGAACAAATTCAACCACCTAACTACCCCTCTCGCATCTCACCCCTAACCTCAACATTTACGCCGTCCCTTAAAGGAGACAAGAAGTTTTTATATTATCGTCAGTGAAAGTTGTCTAAAACACTACACAAAATGTGATTTTTCAGCATGGATAAGAACCAATTCTAATGCTGCGAATATCAATCGGTTTCAAGGCCACACCAGAAATAAATTTACACCCTCTGTTAGATTATATCATGCCCAAAATTTTAAAGCCAACAAATAAGATAACGTGGTCTCACGGATCGTTTTAAGCCATTCTTTGTTCCTCATTCCCATAAACATTTAAACCCCTTAAGTCTCCCAAAATATAATGTGGACGACCTTATTGTCAGGGATAAGGGATAGGAAACCTGGCCATAAATTAGGTCTCGGCCTGGTTTTGAAAGGGATCATGCAACTTTTACCATTTGCCTAATTTAATGACCTTACTGGCGGACGGCTCATATTGGCTACCGCTCTAAACCAATAGTGTTCTGTGATTGGTTGATACAAAACAAGCCCAAATCACAGATGGCGGAAATTTTAGAAGCAGACAATTATAGAAAAAATAATGATTTCGTCTGCTACGAAAAAATAAATATAAATGGTGTTAGATCACATTAGTTTAATTATTAAATCTGCTTAGAGTTAAACATTAAAAAAGGGCCACATAGAAAAAACAAAAATAACGGGATTATTTTTTTGGAAAGAAGGTAGCTACGAATTTTCATTTGGTAGTTTATAAATTAGATGTTGTATTTTGAATTTTAAAAATTTAGTACGGAAATGATACAACACCTTCACCCTAATTTTTGTACAATACAACACAGTACAGATATATCATTACATTATATCCAGTATAGTATCCAAAGAACTTGATAGAATGTTACCCAAGTGCATATTTATTTATTTATTTTGAATTTTAATTAGCAATGAAATTTTCAAATAAAATTTTTACTCATTAATAAAAATGCAAATAATACAAACTAAAATCTGTCTGAGGGAAACCCAACGATAGCTTTCTGACAGTTCAAATTACCAAAGTAAAAGATAAAAAATTTTGGGAGAGAAAAAACTTCATTTTAACAAAAGCCATTAATAGATAGGTTTATAAAAAGTTATGTTTTTTACTTTAAACTAGCTACCTGAATTTGATTCTATACTTTATCTACACACACACACACAGCTTTTTCATTAGCATTTTATACGAACCACTGCGCTATCCCAAAACTGGTTTATTAGGCTAGAAATAGGCCTAGGCTTGAAATAGGCCTGAAATAATATTTTCCTACGTTTCCCATCCCTTATCCCTGCTTATTGTCGAATTCAAATTCTTATGTGCATTTGCGCATTTTCTGTCTGCTTCAATGATGAAAATGTGTATTAGAACGTTCCTTCTTTATATTTATTTAAGATGCTGTAAAGAATGGACATATAATCTGCGGCAGGGCTCGAACTAGCAGAGCTATTATCTTGTTTGTTAAGAATCCAGGCATTGCATTAAATGAGAATATAGGGCCTGGATTTAACACATTTCTTTGTTGATAACATATACATAATAACGGCGGATCAATTCATTAAAAGAAATATAACCTTGTGTTAACCCATTTAATACTGTCTAAATGTTTATCTTTCTTATTTAAGTACTTACGCAAATTAATTAAAGATATATGTTTTTAAATAGTGACATCTTGTCTTATTGAAAGGATTTAATTACCTATTCCTAAAACATTATATTTTGTGTATCAATTGTATTTCATTTTTGTAGGAGAATGTTTTGATAGCAGCTGTTGCAGCCAATTATGTGCAGTGCCCTGTCAACAAATCACTGCTATACGGAACCTATGTGTGTTTCTTTCTTTTTGACCCGATGCAAATAAAAAACACGGCCTACGGCCGTGACACATGGTTCTAAAACTTTGGGTACAGTTATAATCTACAGTTCATTTTACCCTCCAATACTGAGATTATTGCCATTTGGACTTTTAATAAGGATAAAATGCCTTGATATCGTTAAGGAAAGCTGTGTATTATAAATGCATACAAGGAAGAAGGGGGAGGTTCATTTCCATTTACCAAGTTTCTCCATTGTCGTTCAAGTTTTGATTAACTCTTGTACAACTAGAATTACAATTGATATGTGGTATTCGGCAACCGTGAGCCATGCCTATGGCACCCCTGACCGGGGTTCGGTGGAGGGTCAATGGCCCTCCCCCGAGTCCTGGGGAAGGGGTCTGACGACCCCCTCCCTATGCTTAAAATTAATGATTGAATCTGCCAAGTTTATTATGGTTAACTGTATTGTTAATTCCCCCCACCCTTTCCAGGGATGGGGGATCATTATTGCCCAAACTGACTATTATGTATGTATTATAATGCTTTTATGTTATGATTATTTATTCCTATCTGTGTAGTTATTGTTTGTTGTATATAGCTTTAGTACCCTTTAGACCTGCAATAAAGTGACAACTGAAATAGATGTTGATTATTATTTGGTGAATGCTAGAGAAGCGTAGATTCTCTATAGTAAGGTGTCCACGTCTGTCACACTGCCGTAATCTAATTGAACTCCGGTGTCTGCCATTTATCCTCTGCGGATACCACAACTTTTGGTGACAGCTGTGTGAGATTACGGCGAACCACAAGTGTAGAGCAGACGCGCAGCTGAGGCTAAGGTACTCCCAGCAGTGAAACTGGCAAAACTGACACAAGCAACCTGAATTACCCACCCTGGACAGCAAGGTCTAACTCTGCATCCGGCAGTTGTGGAAGTGACACAGCGAAACTTGACGAAGAACCGTGAGAAGCGCCGACATCTAACGGAGAATTGAGCGCTCAAAGGGCTGAAACAGGCCTGCGGACCGGCTGAAACAAGCCAAATAAGTGTAAACGGCTGAAAATAGGCCAATTTTACTGCAAGAGATAGCAGGATCCGAACCAGTGGCGCTAGCAGGACGGGACATTCCCTGCCGCCATCAGCCGGTTTTGGATCAGCGGCGCTAGCAGGACGGGACATTCCCTGCCGCCGATAGGCTGAAACACGCCACATAGCTGCGAGCTGCGAGCCAACATACGAGTGTAGTGCACCAAAGCAGAGAAAACTACGTCAACTCCAAGTATCCTGAGAGGCTACAACGCAGCCACCCATCTAGAAAAACAGATATTATATCACATTGCAGGGATTACCACCCTGGTGTGATGGCTAAACAATAGATTTATGAGCAAAGATTGGCAAACAATTTGTTGTGTTGTGATAAAACTAAAAATAGAACAGGCTTGGATTTATTGTGTATTGTGATAACAACTAAAAATAGAACAGGGTTGGTAAACAAATCTGTTATGTAATTGTGATAAGGACAAAAATAGAAGCTAGATGTAATATAACAAGGACCCTGATACACAATCTAATCCCCTCAAGCCTACAGCACAACAACAATACACCCCTTATTCCAGAGGAAAGGGAGGAGCCCACTCTCCACTGAAGGAAATACAATCAAGGTGATATAATAGATAAGCCTAGGATTAAGGAGAAAAGGCATCATTACCTCATCACACAGTTACCTCAAACCCACAGCACTCCCCCCTTCCTCACAGGGGGAACGGACGGATTTACCCCCGTCCCCTCACGCGCTTCTCCCCTCCTACCCACACCAGACTAAGTCCGTCCACGGTGTGGAGCTAGTGACCGGGAACACAGAGCGCCATTCACGGGTAACGCAACGGAGTGCGGAAATATCATAAAATTCAACGGACAAAGCGGACCAATGAGAGAGCGAGTTGAGGGATAAGTGCGCGTTTTACCTGTGTGCGCGGATTTGACGGTGCGTAAGCGCGTTGCAAGGGCAGGAGATTTCACGCACACACACACACACCGGAGCGGAGCTACTCCATAGCATCTAGCAGAGGTATTTTTAGAAAATAAGGAATTACAAGCTCCCTCCTCCTATCTATAGTGTGATAAAGGAAAACCAAATCAGTTCCTGACAGCAGTTCAGACCCTCAACATCTATCTACCCCTACCAGCCTACTCTACAACCTCAGAATCCAACTAGTGATAAGCACAGCTAAGTTATATCTTTGTAACTAAACTACCAACCTAGTGATAAAAACAGTGTTGGCTGTTAGGCTAGAAAGCCTCAAGTGACAAACCATTTATTCTATTACTTTATAACTTTGCGTCCCGCCGTTGAACCGTTGACCCGATGGAACAGCCGCAAGCGCCAGGAGGCGACCAAGCCCCAGGATGGCTCCAGGATGACCCTCAGCCGGCTCCAGCCGAGTACCGCAAGCTGATGCTGAGTAACCTGCCGGAGTTTAGAGGACCGCCCAAGCAATCCTGGAGTTCACATATCCGCAGACTCGAGATGTCATGGGCGGCTTACCGCGTGCCACCCCATGACTCCCTCAACCGCCGCAACGCCCTTTTACTGTCACTGGTAGGGCAAGCGGCGGAAATGGCGTCCCATCTGTTTGGCAAGGCAGGCCAAGCCTTGACCTACGAACAGGTCAAGGCCGAGTGTGAAATGCTATTTCGTCCTGCTTTTGAATCCCAAACGCTTAAACAAGCGTTTAGGGATTACAAGCAACACTCGACAGAACCTATACAAGCATACATATCAACTAAGTGTGCCTTGTATAGGGACGCCTACAGCCATGAGGATCTCGAGTTGTTGGTGGACGAATTAAATCGTGGCATTCGTAACGCTAATGTGAAACGCGTCATGATGGGACATGAGATCACGAGTGTACCTGAGTACACTCGTAGAGCCATGTTCACCGTCACCATGATTACCAAGCAGCTGAAGGAGGGTGTGTGCCTAGTGGACTCTACCGACGGGCTGACTGGATCTGCCTGCATCCAGTTGCCCCAATATGACGAGTCGGAGCCAATGGAGATTGGCTCCTTGGCTCCGGGTCTCCACCAGATGGGGAGGGTCTCTCCAGATGACAAGGTTCCAGGTCGCTGCTTCCGCTGCCAGGGGAGAGGCCACCGAGCTCGAGACTGCCCGACACCTATGGAAGTTAGCCTAGAGGAGAGACGCACCCAGCCACGCCGTGACCGTTCTGCCAAGTGCGAGCGTTGCCACTATGACGGTCACACGGCGGCCGAGTGCAGAGCTGACTGGGCCCAGGTAGCCAGCCGCAGACGCACCGCCGATAAGGGTGCCCCTCCAGGGAAGCCCAGCACCACCGCAGCAAGCAGCCGCCCCCAAAGCCGCGGACCGAGCCGAAGGGATGCCGCAGTTTGGGACCGTTCCAGCTAGGATCAACGTACTGGGCGGCGCGGCTGAACCCAACCGGGTTGGCCTGGGCTTCAGTCTCAACCACCTGGGGCCGGAGTTGGTGCAACCCTACAACATCGCCGAGCCAGAAGTCCTGAGGCCCCAGCCTTTTAGCCTCAACATGATGGAGCCTGCTCGGCCGAGCCTACCCAGCAAGAGTGGAGGGGCGCTACCCAGCGTCACTGAGACGATGCACGGGGAGGCCCTGGCGGCCGCTGAACGAGAGAGGCAGGAGGCGCTAGCCAGCGCATCAACATCGATGTATGGGGCGCCACCCGGCGCCGCCACCTGTGATGACTGGGGGGTGCTATCCAGCGCCTCCCACCTGGTGCCTGGGGCGACAACCGTCGCCGCCACCGAGATACCTGGATCCTGGAACGAGCCAGCCTCCAACCTGGTGCCTGGGGCGACAACCGTCGCCGCCACCGAGAAACCTGGATCCTGGAACGAGCCAGCAGTCCCAGAGGAAGGGGTGACACCCGTCACCCCCAGCCAGCCAGCGCCACCAGCCTGCAGGGAGAGCCCAACTACCTGCCATCCAGAGCCCCCTGCCAGCCGAAGGAACCCAGCTACCCAGCAACCCCAGTCGAGCCAGGATAAGTTAAATTTGATAAATGTGTTGTATCCAAGCCATTGTAAAACCCCAGCCTTGCCTGTGCCCCCTGCACCAGAGGCTGGGGAGATTGAAATTTGGGAAAATAAGGACTTGCCTGTGCCACATGCACCTGAGTTCCTAGGGCAGGGGAGGGACGTGAGTAAGGGCGAGCCTGTGCCACACGCACTTCAGCCCCATGCCACTGGGCATGCCTTGGACAAGGGAAGGGACCACTTGGGGCTAGGGGAGCCGACACCCAGGCAAGTGCCAGTCGCGTGCCAGTCTGTCATTGGGGAGGGTATCGGGGTGCCCCGGCCACACAAAGATAACGCTCAATGGAAACTTGTATCTAGCCAGGAGCAGCCCAGCCGTGTCCAGCCCCAAGAAGCAGCCGTGACCCGAGCCGAAGATCCCCAGCCGCGTGTGCGCGGTAGATGGCTGCCTGGAAGCTTCTCTCACTGGTGGATGGTCCTGTGGGGCCTCCTGCTGGCAGCCGTGTGGCCTACAACCAGCTACGTCCTGGTGGGATGGGACTGCGCCAACCCCACCCACGTCACAGCCTACAATAAAGAAAAGATGTGCAACACGGAACCTCTACACCAGGAGGTGCCCCTGGGCCATGAAGTACACGTCCTGCAGCAAGTCAAGGTGAGGGAAACAACAGGATACAGTTGCCAGCTCACTGTGTCCCAGTGGACATTCAGGTGTGGGGTATGGGGTCACCTCAAGGTGACCTCGGTCCCCACCCTCATGAGGCCAACCAAGATAGATCCAGAAACGTGCCGAGACCTGGCCAGGAACCGAGTCTACACGCTGCCAGGCAAGACCCAGCCACTGACGTTCCAGCTGAACCATCCCCTGTTCTTCACCCTCGACATGGTGGGCGCCCTCGTCAACAGCCCCGAGGGGGTGGGTTGTGAAGGGGAGGACGTCCACTTCGAGGGCCAGCTGTACCGCAATGAATTAGTGCTCCAGGAGCGACGGCTGCTGGTTAAGGAAGAGACCTACGTAGTAGAGGATGGACGGGTGGAGTCCCAATCTGACCACCTGACCTTGGAGTGTCCCCATTCAGAGCTGTCTTGCATCACTGGGGAAGCAACCTACGTGTGGGATCACCTGGGGAGAGATTGCCCCTTGAGGCTGATCCGCAGCCTCCAGCCCAGCCTAGTGATGGATGCGTTCCTGGTTGACCATCAGGCCCAGTTTTTCATCAACATGACCAACCCCACCTCAATAGTGAACTGCGACTTTGAGGCCCATGCCACCAACCATCCAGCATTGTTCGTGGCAGCTGACCCAGCCGCGGCAGCGCTACCCAGAGTATCGGCCAGGGATGTTGATGTCCCCCTGCAGGCCCAGATACATGCAGGTTATATTGGATTTACTCTGGAGACCCGCATGAAAAGCACAGCAGCAGAAGAAGTAGCGGCCAACTGCTGGAAGCTCCAGCAACTAGACCCGGCCCACACGGTGCGTGTCCAGGGGAGCACGTTCTCGGTGCTGAGGGGAGATGTCCTGCTCCAGCTTACCTGCCAACGCAACAAATATGTTGTCCATGAACACAAGGAGTGTTGGGACAAAGTGCCAGTAGAGCCCACAGGGTTTGTAGACGCCGTGACACGAGTGTATAGCGGCCACGCCACCAAGATTCCCTGCTCCTCCACATACCCCCTGACTGTGCACGCGGAGGAAGGCTGGATAGAGTTAACCCCCGCTCCTAAGAAGAGGCCACCCCCGCTGGATACGCCTAAGCAGCTGTTGACAGAACCCCTGGATGACTTCAGTTCAGGGGGCTTGTATTCGCAGGCTGAGTTGAATGACTGGCAGCAACTGCTGGCGTTCCCAGCATATAAAAGCGCCATGCTGACCGGCCTGTCCTATGGCTCATGCGTTCAGCAGGGCAGCTGTTCGGCCACAGGTGACCATGGGATAGTGTCCTACAACATCGACCGACTGGCGGAGGAAGGAGAGGCCGCCCTGGATGTCTGGGCTGGGTTCAGACAAGCTATCCACGAGTGGGGAGATGGCGCAGCCATACTGTGTCTGCTGTTGTTAATCCTCAAACTGTTGGGGGATCTGACCATCATTTCTCTGGCAGCAGCACAAGGAGGTGTCCGGGCAGCCCTGAATGCGATGTCACAAGTGTTCCTGTACCATCCAACCTTGTACAGGAAGGCCTTGGCCAGAGCCCGGCTCACCCATGCCAAGTCCCGGGACTTTTCAGTAGACTGGGATGCCATTCCCATCGGCCGGGAAGCAGCCGAGGAAATGGTGTCCATGCAATCAGCCGATAGCGGGCATGACCGCCCAGGCAGGCCAGGACCGCCCTCTGGAAGACCCCGCGGCCCCTCGGGAGGTCAGGCTGCCGCCCAGACGGTCAACTTGGCAGCCAGTGCCCCAGCCGCTGCCAACAACAACCAGCATGCCCCACTGCTGACTGTCCCAGCAACAACTGTGCCACCCGCCAACCTGACACCTGCCGGCGCTGAACAACGTGTCCAACCAAAGCCAGCCTCTGCCTTCTATCCCACGTTGGGAGCCCATCAACCCTGAGAAACACTCACCACTAGGATTCCATTGAATCATTATCGTTTGTATATATATATCTTAGCCCTAAGGAGCGGACCGAAGGCCTCAACCACTGTCGGAAGTCTGGTAGGGAAACCCTCTCCCAGCCTTCCGAGGGGAGAGTTGTGGTATTCGGCAACCGTGAGCCATGCCTATGGCACCCCTGACCGGGGTTCGGTGGAGGGTCAATGGCCCTCCCCCGAGTCCTGGGGAAGGGGTCTGACGACCCCCTCCCTATGCTTAAAATTAATGATTGAATCTGCCAAGTTTATTATGGTTAACTGTATTGTTAATTCCCCCCACCCTTTCCAGGGATGGGGGATCATTATTGCCCAAACTGACTATTATGTATGTATTATAATGCTTTTATGTTATGATTATTTATTCCTATCTGTGTAGTTATTGTTTGTTGTATATAGCTTTAGTACCCTTTAGACCTGCAATAAAGTGACAACTGAAATAGATGTTGATTATTATTTGGTGAATGCTAGAGAAGCGTAGATTCTCTATAGTAAGGTGTCCACGTCTGTCACACTGCCGTAATCTAATTGAACTCCGGTGTCTGCCATTTATCCTCGGCGGATACCACAGATACACACAGAGAAAGAGACTATTATATACCTCAGGGAGGGTGGGAACATTGGAGTGGAATTTACACTGGTATACAAAGTGAATACACGCCCTTCTTGTTCATTCATCTAATAATTTATGTCAAAAAAGGGGGAATTTGTTTATCATATTTGGGGATATAAATAAATTTTTCTCTTACCCATTAGATTTCCGCTATTATATAAGTTCATCCAGTTTTTAAAGGGTATGCTTTGTAAAAATGTTTTATCAAATCGAAATTTCATATATGCAACATAATATCTCAGAAATTGCTAATCCCTGTATTAGTTAATAAGAGTCATGTCCACAGAATTTTTAACAGATTTATAATTTTGCAGCATAATATCTCAGAAATGGTTAATCCCTGTATTAGTTAATAAGTAGCATCTCCACAGAATTTTTAACAGATTTATAATTTTGTAGCATAATATCTCAGAAATGGTTAATCCCTGTATTAGTTAATAAGTAGCATCTCCACAGAATTTTTAACAGATTTATAATTTTGCAGCATAATATCTCAGACACTGCTAATCCCTGTATTAGTTAATAAGAATCATGTCCACAGAATTTCTAACAGATTTATAAATTTGCAACATAATATCTCAGAAATGGTTAATCCCTGTATTAGTTTACAAGAATCATGTCCACAGAATTTTTAACAGATTGCATTACAATCTTATATAACATGTAAATTCAATATTATTCTTTTATACAGAATTATTTCATTCCTTATTTAAACTATCGGCTTCACCCCCCCCCCCCCCCTAAAAAATGGTGTGTTCGGGGTGGTAAGTCGACCCTCCAATTTCAATTCAATTTCAGTTTTAAAAGAAAAAGTAAATAAAAAAAATTGGGGGGGGGGGGAATTTTTTAGAGCTTATTTTTCTTGAGTTGTTGTACCCTCCCCTTAAATAGTTATAAACCTTCCTTTGACTATAAGAAGCTTAACTGTAAAGAAGAACCATATTGGTCTAGTGGTTAGCAGCAGTTTAAGCTGCGTCCCCAACCTCTAGAGACCTCTTTTTAAAAATGGGTCAAAACCTGAGGTGGATTCTTAAAAAAAGTTTGCCCCACTAATCGCTTAGTGGGGCAAAATTGTTTTCGTGATAAATCCACCAAAATCACATTAAAAATCTACAAAAAATAAACAAAATCATAGAAGAGTTATGAACATAAGTTTTATTTAATTTTTGTAGATTTTTTATGTGATTATGGAGGATTTTTCACGAAAACAATTTTGCCCCACTAAGCGATTAGTGGGGCAATTTTTTTTTAAGAATCCACCTCTATACTAAACAAAAATAGGTCAAAACCTATACCAAACCAAAATGAAGCTTTCCGGAAATGGATAATTAAATCGATAGAGTGATTAATTAGATCTTAATGGATGGACAAAAAACCCTCTTTCTTATTATAAGAGTAATAGTTGTTTCGATCCTATCCTCTAGGGGAGACACAACCCAATCTTTCCAGATTTTGTATAATTTTTGAGGAACACGACGTCCAGTGACGTCATATTTTTCTTTCCCGAAAAAGGGAAGGGGGGAAGAAAAAAAGATATGGGAGAAAAGGGGGTTTTCCCCATCTCTTTTGAACAGATTTTCTTCCCCCCTTCCCTTTTTCGGGAAAGAAAATATGACGTCACTGGACGTCGTGTTCCTCAAAAATTATACAAAATCTGGAAAGATTGGGTTGTGTCTCTAGGGGAGGATGTGGAAGATCAGTAAAAAGCCTAAAACCACATCAAGACATATAAAAAGCTCCCCTAAAAGATGCAACCGATTAAAACAGGAACTTTCCGACATCTTAAGCTTCAGACAAAAAAAAAACTTACTTCTATACATAAAAGGATATTTTATTTGCAAGTTTAAATGTACAACTAATTCTTTTATATAGATATTGCCTGACTTTCAAGTGCATAAATCACCTAAACCCTTGTGAAAATTTCCACTATGGTCAGAATCTGTCAATGGTTTGCAATACAAAGTGTCCGTCCTTCCATATGTCTTATGCAGTAGATTATGTAGTTTGTTTGATGAAGGGCTAATTGAAAGTCGGATTTGGTACAGTACAGTTTTTTTCTCGAGTTTTACAAAGACTTTTTTTTGATCTAGTGCTGTTCACGGTAAAATATTACTGGTAACTTCAAATATCTACGAACTTTAAACGATGCTAGCTTCCAAACGGCTGATTGTACACGGCATGCTCGTACACCGTATAAATTGGAATAAGGACATTAGGTAATCTGTAATAGCTAAGATCCAATAGTGCACAGTGAAAGCTTCACTGAAGAAAAATGGCGCAAAAAGTCTTTTCGCTCATATATGTGCGCTGCAAGATAATTGTGTATCAATGAGTAATGACAATCCTAGGTTTTTGTTTTTTGTCGGTTAACGCAGACTTGGGGATAATCGTTACCACGAACATTTTGCTCCAATTTTACTGAATCCAATTTGTTAAATGGAATATTTACAAAATAAAGAGATTTTTAAAACCAAATATATATAATTTAACATTAATTTGGTGGTTATTCCCCCTTGTACTTCCAAATCTTATGTACATACATGGTCTTCAGGGTATCTGTTATTGGTTAGTTTGTATTATATAAGTGAATTGAATGTTATATGAAATGCACCATAGGTTCTTCTGTCCTTCAACTATTGCTGATAGGGATAGTTATCCAAAAAATAGTCTTATATACAGCTTTTCGCGGATATTAAAATAAAAAATAAAAGATTAAAACTAGTTTTGTTAGACCCGGGCTAACAAAACAGTTATTAATTTTATGATTTTTAGTTTAATTTTCCTTGAAAATTGTCTGTAATACTATGCTATACATGACTTTTCAGTGTCGCTGAGAACCGGTTCTAATCCAGCGGATAATAATCAAATTTGAAGCCATACTGGAAAATAAATTCTATACTTTGCAGATAAGTAAGATAAAAAAAATAAAAAATAATATTTTATAAGGTCGTGCAATCAAAGAATTATTTGTCTGTTGGGTGTTACTTTACATAATAAGGAATTTGGCTCCCCTTAGTAATCCTTGGTTGTTGGACCTGACGTTAAAGTGTCATGACCAGCAGCCTTGCCCATATGAGGTAATAGATAGATAGTTTTATCCTTGGTTGTTGGACCTGACGTTAGAGTGTCATGGACAGCAGCCTTGCCCGTATGAGGTAATAGATAGATAGTTTTATACTTGGTTGTTTGACCTGACGTTAGAGTGTCATGACCAGCAGCCTCGCCCATATGAGGTAATAGATAGATAGTTTTATCCTTGGTTGTTGGACCTGACGTTAGAATGCCATGACCAGCAGCCACGCCCATATGAGGTAATAGATAGATAGTTTTATGATTGGTTGTTTGACCAGACGTTAGAGTGTCATGGCCAGTAGCCTCGCCCGTATGAGGTAATAGATAGATAGTTTTATCCTTGGTTGTTGGAACTGACGTTAGAATGCCATAACCAGCAGCCTTGCCCGTATGAGGTAATAGATAGATAGTTTTATCCTTGGTTGTTGGATCTGACGTTAGAGTGTCATGGCCAGCAGCCTCGCCCGTATGAGGTAATAGATAGATAGTTTTATCCTTGGTTGTTGGACCTGACGTTAGAGTGTCATGACCAGCAGCCTCGCCCGTATGAGGTAATAGATAGATAGTTTGTACCAACATGTCTAATAAATATTTATAAAGTCTATATAGTCAATGCAATGAGAAAGTGTAGGAAAGAAAGGGGCATTGGAATGTAAATTACACTGGTACCCAAAGTTTTATCACAATGTGATGAATCTTATTCTTTTCATTAAAAACTTTGGGTACTTTTACATATTTTTTATTGGGTGGTTTCAAACTTTTCGATTAATATTTAAATTCATAAAAAGGGTGATTTAGTTTTTTTTTATCATTGTCTTATCCCTTAAGATCCCTGTCATAAACAATAATTTGAAAATGGAAGCCACGATTGAAAAGAAAAAGGGTATGATAATAAAACAAGGATGACAACATCCATAAGTAGCGAAGCGCAAAGGAAGCATAAAAATAAGAGCAGTATTTAGCAGTCAATAATAAAGACTGATTTTTTGTGGGGGGGGGGGGTGTTTTATTCACAAAATTTTTTGTATGTGTTTTATAATTGTTCTCTTTATATAAAAGTAACAGAATCTGTGTGTGACTGTCTGTCTGTACCAAAGGATCTATTTACCAATATGGTTCTCCTTTTCAGTGCAGCTTCTTATGCCTTTGTTTTGGGACGGTTTTTAACTATTTTGGAGATGGTTACCACCAAACTCCCAGGAGAAATCGACAAATTTACTGAAAAAAATTTCAAAACTATAATTCGACTTCCCCCTCACCCATCTCTCATGGTCCCCTAGATGCCTCTAGGGGCAAATCTGCTAGTTATTTACATTTTGTAGTATGATTTAAAGACCGACAGACAAAGAAAAGTGTATATTGGATGCTCATTGGTTTAGGGAATCTTCTGCAGTCCATCTTAAATAGCTGCCGAGAAACTCACATTTCTCCCATAGCATTACAGACTGACAGACAGACAGACAAAGTAAATTATATAGTAGCTTCGCTACTACAAAAAATGTAAATTGTTACTGATATTGATATTACTCTCTCTCTCTCTCATTCTCTGATTTTTGTTACTTGCCAAAATAACAAGGATGACAACATTTATACAAGACAAGCTCAAAAACTGATAAATAAATAAGAGAGCAGTGACATTCACTGAATGACTGTTGAAACTATAGCGGCAAGGTCAAGAGGTCTAAAGGGATAAGACAATTAACTATAAATTTATGTATATCCCAATGATGTTAAACAAAATTACCCCTCTGTAGATAACAATTAGTGGTTGAAACGTTTGAACACTCAAATTAATGAATCAATCTACCAAAATCCAATAAAGTCCCCAAACATGATAAGCCAACAAAAAATCTTTATTATTAAACGTTTTGACACTCGTCACTCAACTTATTGAACCAACCAATTCAATTTAATAAAAGTTCCCAAAGTGATTGAGCCAACGAATAAGAAAACATTATTATAAATCGTTGAGTTTTTTCCAGAAGCGATTTCTCTATGGAGGTAGCCTCTCCCAAATTAGTTACAAACCTTTCCTGGACCTAGGAGAACAATATCAGTTCAGTGGTTAATGAGATCCTTTGATACACAGAGACAGACTCAGCAGGGAGTAAGGGAGGGGACAATGGGTAATTAATTCAATTTAAGAGTTTTCGCTGAAAAGCAATGAAAACCAGATTTATCCAAAAACTTTGACCAAAATTGTAAGGGGATCATGGTAATATAATTTAGAACAAAATTAGTTCTAAGAAAAAAATCATTTACTAGAAAATTAAATTACCAATACACCACAATGTAGTAAACATTCTGTAATTAATCACTAGAAAAATCGTGTTTAGAACTTCGTCAACCCTTCTCATATATTTTTAACTGCAACCTAAATTCAGGGGGTTCTTAGATTGTGTAATACATAAATATCACAGTAGAGTTTCTATATATGAAATGACATTTTCTTGGGAAAAAATATTTGTTAAAACCAGCCATCTTTTCTGTCTGCTATATTCAAAATTAACTCAGATAGTTAGCGGGACATTGGTGCGCAAGTACCCAAAGTCAGTCAGAACCTGCTGAATTCGTGCACATTCGCTTTAAGCCTAAGCTTTAAGTACCCTAAGTCTGAGACTCTTAAAAATTGAATATTCGATCCATTATCCCCTCCCTTACTCTCTGCAGACTCAGACTACCTGTTACCATTTTATAATGGGGGAGAAGGGGAAGTCGACCTCCCCACTACTTTTCATTTTAAGATTTAAAAAGAATTTTTTTTAGGGGGAAGGGGGAGGCATTTTTTATGGGAGGGTGAAGATACCCTCCTAAAAAATAGTTTTAAAACCTTCACTGGACCTGTAAGAAACTTCGTTGTAAAGGAGAGCCATATCGGTATTGCGGTTAGTGAGATCCTTCGCAACAGACATTAAAAGCTTACTACTTAAACTATAATAGGATAATTTAAAGTTAAAAATCAAAATAGCAACTCAAACATGCCCAATATCAATTATCGAAGCTACAGATCTATAGTATAGATGTATATACAGACAACTACCTCCCTTAATTTTTCAAAGACCTCTTTCGTCTGCTTCTAAATAATTTTCTGCTACTTAGCTGTGTTAATATAAGCGATACCATTAGTTAATTTTCTATAACCCAATAGGAAGGTTGCACAAGACGATTGCGATGGGGAGATACAGTTATTTGACCCTTTCTCCCTCTAGTGTTTTACTCTAATATCAGAGCTATCAGTTAAGTCACACTGACGACGTGTAAAAATAAAGGAAAGCATTGCTCTGAAATATCAATCTAATAATATAAACAATGCAATGTTTTGCTGATTTCAACATTTCTTTAGGTATTAGGTAACTCAATGATAGATATCCAGTAGTTTGAAAGTGTAATCAAGTTTATAAGTACAAACGCGAGATATTGCTTCTAACAGTTTGTTATCCTTATATACAAGTAACCGGATCTGTGTATGTTTGTGTCAAAGGATCCCTGTAACTACTGAACTGAATGGTTTTCCTTTTCAGTTCAGCTTGGAACATGAAGTTTTGTAGTCACGTTAGCTTATTAGTTGGCTCAAACTTCGGGTACTTTTACAGAATTTTGATTTGTTGGTAGTAGGGTTGGCAATCCACCCAATTTTTTGGGTCAGATTCGGATTCTTACAAAAATCCGCCCAAAAAATAGGATTGTGGATTCTAGAAAGGTCTCTTAGTAAATAAAAAAAATCTAGCCCCTATGGGGGCCATTTTTTAACCTTTACTTAACCTAACCCAACCTAAAATAACCATGAAAGCTACTGTGAAAATTAAATACAAAAATGCTGCCCATCATTTTACCTGATTTTGATATACAATAATAGTTATTTCTCGCATCGTATTATAAACGGCTTTCCGCGGATATAGAATGTACAATTATAAGATTAAAACGATTTTTTTAGCCCCGAGGTGCCAAATGAATAAGAGAAAATACTTTTAGTTTTTTCTGTCACATTTTAAATGAAAATTTTTTTTAGTGCTACAGAAGTCATAAAAATCAACAATCCGAATCCGCTATGTCGATTGCGGATTCTTGGTCAAAAAAATAAGCGGATTGCCAACCCTAGTTGTGTCAAAGCTTTTCACCAAATTATATCATTCTAAAGGAGGTGTAATCCGGTTAAATGTTTATTATCATTGGGAATGTACTTATTAAATATCTTTTAAGTATGACGACATTTATTTCTTACTTTTCAGAAAATTCTCAAATGAACGGGATCTAAACTTAAGGCATATATGTAGAAGATACTAGACCTGCAGTGATTTAAAGCACAACCAAAGCTTGGGGCGAAGACTCTTTTGTATAAGTAGAAACGAAATTATAAATTTGATACAAAATTGCTTAATTACAATATACTGTTTAGGGACATACTTAGTTATAGGAGGTAATAAAAGTTGTGCTACGCAATATAACATTGTACCTTATTGTAATAGGAATCAGTATAGCAAATAAATAGGATGATGATTAAGTGTTGTAAAAAAGGTTAAACACAAGTTTTAATGGTCGTACGGACTTTCTGTTAAATATTATAAAGTTGCTAACCTTTCTTAATCGTACTCAACTGTTAAAGGAATCAACATTTGAAATCGAAGGAACAATTCTAACATATCTAAATTAAAGAAACGTTACGGACGAACCCTAACTAAAGATAAGCTTCGCTTCAAGACGTGTATAAACACAAGACATTTCTTTTAAAAAGGAACCTTTTAAATATAAAGCATATTTAATGCTTAATTGAAATAGATGAGCGATTAATGAAACTTGCATTAAAAAATTTCTTATCGTATTATGTATTTTTATTGGTACAAAAAATTGTAGTTCTTTAAAATAACATGGTTCTATAGTATACTAGCAAACTACTAAAATAGTAATTAACAAATTATTTATATTATATCATTTATTCATAACTTACTTCGACCACTCACACACCAGTTTAACATTTTGACTTGATACATAAAAATTATTATTCAACTCTTGTAATAATATAAATATTTTCCAATCTCCTTGGACTTGAAACAAACAGAGGTATTAATATTAACAACAAAAAAATTGAGGATTATTATTTAAGGAGATACATTGGGTGGAAAAATTTAGATATTTATCCGGGAAAAAATGCTTAACACGTTGTTATTGATGCATTTAAGATGCCTCGGCAGCCAATCTCTCGGCCTTGGCGATGACCTCGTCAATGTTGCCGACCATGTAGAAGGCGACCTCGGGCAGGTGGTCGTACTTGCCGGCAAGGATCTCCTTGAAGCCGGAGATGGTCTGGTCGATGGGGACCAGCTTGCCGGGGTTGTTGGTGAAAACCTCAGCGACCTGTAATAAGAATTAGATTAATAATAGTTATTATCATATGTCCAATAAGAATTTTTAAAAGATAAATTCTCATGAAATCTAAGCTTTCAGAAAAAAACTAATTTTTAATATTCTTTAGCAAATACGCTTTTCGTGTAGTAAAAAGAATGACTAACAAATTAATTCTCCACGCAACCTTTTGACATATTATAGTAGGCAAGTATAATTATAAAGCAACCTTATATACAAATACTTTTTCGAGCCCAGTCTTTTTTAAGGTACTTTGTGACATACAAATAGCGAAGAGAGGGTTAGGTTTTTGGTAAAATCCGTAATGGTTATTTGTTTTATAAGTTAAAAACAGTAATAGAACGACAAAAATTTATGTTAACTTTTTTTAAAAAATTGTCTTTAGTTCTTTTCAATAAGAAATGCACATATTTAGTTAATATTATCGTTCTACTACTATTTTTAAGCCTTAAAACACACACCTTTACGGATTCTACCAGAAACCTACCCCTTAATTGGTAGAAAATGTATGAACTTGAGGGCATAAAAAAAAGTCTGCATTATGCAGATTCATTATTAAAGGGTAGGTATTCTATTTTGTAAATCCCTTTAAATCAATTTAAAAAATATGTCCATGAACACATTCAAAAAAAACATCTTAAAATACTTTATGGTACAGACAGACATCTTAATACTTTGATTTCACTTTACTTGTTACTTTACCTGGAAAGGTTGGGAGAGGAATCTCTCAATCTTTCTGGCTCTGGCGACCTTCAGCTTGTCCTCCTCAGACAACTCATCCATACCCAGGATAGCAATAATATCCTGCAGAGACTTGTAATCCTGAACAAAAGATTTATATAGTCACCATAATACGTTAATCTAGCCATAAAACAATTGGTCGTATTTATAGATATATAGGATAAAAGATGTAATCCTATAAATATGACAAACAATTAGTGATGGGAATCCGGATCCGGAATCCGAATCCGGAATCCGAATCCGGAATCCGAATCCGGAATCCGCCCAATTTTCGGCCAATTTTGGAATCCGAATCCGGATCCGGAATCCGTTTTTTTATAGCGGATTCCGGATTCTAAATTTGTAGGCTAAAATTACGGCCTTTTAAAATACTGCTAGAATCCGGAATCCGAATCCGGAATCCGCCAAAAATAAGAATCCGGAATCCGCAAGAATCCGTCACTTTTTTTGACGGATTCCTTCAGAATCCGGAATCCGAATCCGGCCCAAAAATTCGACGGATTCCCATCCCTACAAACAATATAATTTCCCGAAAGTTATCTTAGAATATCAACTATTTATGGCAGACTAAATGTTTTGTCATATGCTTAACAATATAAGCAAAAAGAAATAATATATCTTCTAAGATATAAACTGTTATCAAAGAAATCCTTATGTAAATGAAATAAAGAAAAAAAAACTGTCTTGTACCAAAATCTTTTCACTTTCTAACTAATGGTATGCGTAACATTTTTCTACTATTAAAAAAAGCCGCGCAATTTGAATTTTAAAAATTACGCATTTTTTGCTCACCCTTTATAATAAGGCGAATTTGATCCCCCACTGTTTTCTTGTGGGTTGATAATTTTCTCGATGTTTAATAATAATTACCTGAAGGATCTTCTGTACGCCACGGGCAACACCGTAGTGCTCGTGTCCGATGACGTTGGGGTCCATGATACGGGAGGTGGAGTCGAGGGGATCCACGGCGGGGTAGATACCTCTCTCAGCAACAGATCTTAAATAATTTTGCACTATTAGTATTTAGGAATACCTATAAAGTGAACGTCGGGTGGGAAGGGCACTTTGAACTCTTGTTCCCAAGATTTCTAACAACGTTTTCTTGTGCTTTGTACTCTTCTGTACACTTCCAATTGCACTTCAAATTTTAAATTGCAGCAATGAAAGCCTTATTTAATTTAATTTTGAAAACTTTAAGAAACGGCGAACCTGTTAAAAATTTCTTTAGCTTTTCTTACTATTTAAGAAAGATTATAACTTGTTCTTAATGAAAAAAAATGCACTCATGGTAACGCTTAGCACTAGGTACTTGTTTTCTTCTTTTCTAAATCTATTGAAAGATTTCCTAAGTATCATTTCCAAGAATTATGGAATAACCATTGTAATAATGATTTATTAACCCACAATCAATCAAGAAAAAAATTTATGAAAAATCTAAAAGAATCTTTGTTATCAAGCTTAACTTTAGTGTGTAACAACCCATTATGTCAAGAATGTAGATAAAATTATATTTCTTTTCAATATTGTTTGAAATCTGATAAATCAATCAAAATCTATTTGTTAAAATTTTTTTTTAAATTTCTATTATTGCAATAATGGTGTGAGACTTGTATGTCCTAATCAATCCTTCCTATTATCATTCTTTCCTCTCCAATATGATTTTATTTATTGCTTATTATCTTTTTTTCTATTTTTTTGTCTTATTTATATGGCCTGTATGAAAACAATGTGTGAATACACATTACTGCATACTTCCTAGTTTTTAGGAAACTGCCATTTGGGAAGAAATTTTTTTTTATAAATTAATCATATCAATAAAATTTGACTGTATATATAAATGTATATAATATTCATTTAATTCATTTATTATTTTGTTGTTTTTTTTTTCTATGTATGTACACCCAAGAATAATAAATCTAATCTAATCTACCTGGACAATACAGTGGTGGCGTCCAAGTGAGCGAAGGTTGTGGCGGGGGCAGGATCTGTCAAGTCGTCAGCAGGTACATAGATAGCCTACAATTAATAGAAAGTCAATAGATTATAAGGAATTCTCAGTATGGCGTAAAATTCCCTGGATCAATGAAAATAAAACCCGTACTAATATGTATCAAATAAATGTAAAAGGATTGAAAATCTAGGAGTCTAGTTTATTTAGCAGGGCCAACGTTTCATCTGGGTCAAAATATATAGTAATTTATTTTTACTATTTTAGCATTGAAAACTTTATAATACGATGTAATAACTATTTTAATTAGAAATTAAATTTTGTCCAAAGTATTTAAAAGAATTAAAACTAAACAGGTTTAATTGTAGAAATATAATCATGTCTGGAGTTTTCTATTGACAAATTAACTTCATCTAGTTGTTTATTTACTAAAAAGATTCGTAAAACAAAAAAATGAACAGCGTGTGTGGTTATTTGCCTTTGCATTTTACGACCTTTTTAAAATAAATTTCAGGGACAACTGGGTGATATAAAATGTCTTAATCCTTACCTGTACGGAGGTAATGGAACCCTTGGTGGTGGTGGTAATACGCTCCTGCATGCTACCCATGTCAGTGGCCAGAGTGGGCTGGTAACCGACAGCAGAGGGGATACGACCCAGCAGGGCAGACACCTCGGAACCGGCCTGGGTGAATCTAAACAAGATAGGGTTGTTAGGTGCAGTACGGGATTTTATTATACAGACCTTTTTGAAAATTAAATTAGTATGGTTGCATTTATTATGCCATTTGGTGAAAAATTAAATGCTTGTGTAAAAGAGGCCACGAGGAGAAAAAGAAAAGGAATGCCCAAGGGAAAAAAAGAAAATCTAGTGAGAAATGGGAAATTGTACGACAATTTTTTAAAAACTAAGTTTTAAAACCAAGTCATCTTATTCGTTGGCTATAAAAACTCTAGTTTTTGCTTTGTTGGTTCAAACTAGCAGTATCCAAAACCTTTACATGGGTAATTTTGTAAAATTTGCCATGTATATCAATTCATAAGAAGATTGTCCTTTCCCTGAAGATCCCCGTTTTAAATACCTGAAAATGTTGTCAATGAAGAGCAGCACATCCTGACCCTCCTGGTCACGGAAGTACTCGGCAACGGTCAGACCAGTCAGAGCGACACGGGCACGAGCGCCGGGGGGCTCGTTCATCTGTCCGTACACAAGAGCGACCTTGGAGTTCTTGTCCTTCAGGGAAATGACACCACCTAAGATAGACAAGACAGATGAAGTTATTCATTAATATATCTATCACAAATTCCTCCATTTTTTAGCCTTGAAACCAGGGGTGTATATTCTACATGGGAAATTAAGAAAACTGAAACATTTTTTCCATTCCCCCCCCCCCTCCTTGGTGAAAAAAACAAAAAAAAATGTGTGGTAGGAGGGATAAAATAAATAAAATATAGAGTTCTTTAAATATTTTTCCATTTTCCCCCCTACTTGGGATCCCCTGCTCAGGAGGGGGGGGGGGGGGGAATGTAAAAATTAAGAAAACTGAAAACATTTTTTCCACCCCCCCCCCCCAACTCCTTGGTGAAAAAAAAACAAAAATAAATGTGTGGTAGGAGGGATAAAATAAATAAAATATAGAGTTCTTTAAATATTATTCTATTTTCCCCCCTACTTGGTGAGAAAAAAACTAGGGGGGGGGGGGGGGAAATAAAAAAATTTGTAGCAGGGGGAAAAAAATAAATCTTATGCAGAATATACACCCCTGCTTGAAACTATAAGACTTTAATTTAAAAAATTTCAGTGGAGTAGTATTAAACTTTCCTAAAGTCTAGTGAAAGTTTCAGGCAATAATAATTCAATCTTTCTTCCTGATCGAATACAGAGCTCCTAAAGTAATTGCAAACCGGGTAGGAGTCGAACGCAGAGTAGATAAAAGAAACCTTGATTAAGAGAGAATATCATAAGATTATAGATAATGCTTTGCTCATAGGCAGGGGTGTATATTCTGCAGAAAATTCATTTTTTATCCTAAGCTGCTAATTTTTTTTATTTTTTTTCCTCCTAGTTTTTTCCAGCAAGGAAGGGAATAAAATTGAAAAATATTTTCAAACTTTTTTATTTTATTCATATTATCCCCACTCCCACATATTCTTTTAGTTTTTTTTCACGAAAGAGTGGAGAAAAATGGAAAAAATGCTTTTAGTTCTCTTATTTTCATATCCCTCCCCCCCTCCCCAAAAAACCACATATTTTTAATTTTTTTACCCCCCCGCCCCCCCCCCCTTCAGCCGGGTCAAATTTGCAGAATAAAGGTACACCCCTGAAAATAAATATCGTAATCTTGTTTATGAACGACATACACAGACTAGCGGACATCCTACAACTATGTATCGTAGATAAGTGTGGAAAACAAACCTTCAATCATCTCGTGGTAGAGATCGTTACCCTCACGGGTTCTCTCACCGACACCAGCGAATACGGAGTAACCACCATGGGCCTTGGCAACGTTGTTAATCAGTTCCATAATCAAGACAGTCTTGCCGACACCAGCACCACCGAACAGGCCTACAAATTAAGATTTGGAGTCAATTTTATTTAGTATATATTTTGGACTAATGCGTTTTCATATACTAAAAGACTCAAATCAAATCTTTAAAACTCCTTAAAGGAGAATTTGTCCCCTTTTACTTGTAAACTTAAATTAAGTACATTATATTAAGATTGAATTTTTCATCAATACATTCACTGTAGGTAATAAAAAGAGCTTTTATTAGGCAACAAAAATATTTTAATTTTGACGAAACTTAAACCTTACTTTTTGAAACAAGTATATTCCTAATATTATCAGTTACACAAACTTTGAATATAATAAAAATCTTCGCTTTTAAATTAATATGTGCACTTACCAATCTTACCACCCTTGGCGTAGGGGGCGAGAAGGTCGACGACCTTGATACCAGTGACCAGGATCTCCTGCTCGACGCTCATCTCGCTGAACTCGGGAGCCTCGGCGTGGATGGCCTAGAAAGAGAATTTATTAAAGATCTTTCAACAAAAGTTTGCTATTTTGGTGAGAAATAAATTCTCTACCTCTTTAAATAACTTTCAAGTCAGGCATAGACAACCCCCATCCTTGAACCTAATACTTTAAAATGTCTTCAAATAGTAGAGTTTAAAAATTCTAGATATCATAACTTCAAATTAAATGTACTGTTAAGATTTTGATCTGAATTAGTCTTTCACACAAGTGCAAATATTCCAAAATTCTCCCATTACTCTGAAGAAAGGGGAGAGGGATTCAAAATAAAATATTGTATATAAGGGGAATAAATAGATAGGTGTGGAAGAAAAGAAAATCAATTAGATTGGAAAACAAACAGCCTAGCACAGTCTAAACATAAATCGCACCTGTCTCTTGTCAGTGGGGATGGGGCCCCTCTCGTCAATTGGGTCACCAACAACATTGATAATTCTGCCGAGGGTCTCAGCACCGACGGGGATCATGATGGGGGAGCCAGTATCCATGACCTCCTGTCCACGGACCAGACCCTCGGTACCGTCCATAGCAATGGTACGAACAGTGTTCTCTCCCAAGTGCTGGGCAACCTCAAGCACAAGCTTGGGCTCGCGGTTTGTCACACTAAAAAACAATTATTTGAAAATCAAATAATACTAGGTACATTAATATGATAAAATTATATCCTATAATATAAACGTTTCAATAAGACATTACATTATAGACAGAGGACCATAAGGGAAAAGACAATGGACGATAAATTAATGTATACCTAATGATATTTATTTGAGTGATATTACACTCTTATTTTCTTGTTTACGTAAAACCAAGCTTAATTTTTGCACTACAAACAGAAAATGTTTCATTACTTTAAAAACAATCGTAGATAGACACGAAAATTTAAAACTTACGTCAAGGCGTTGAGAATCTCTGGGAGACCATCGTCGAACTTAACGTCGACAACGGCACCAATGACGGAGACAACCTCTCCGCGGTGGTGTTTGGCAGCAGCGGGGGCAGCCGCATACTGACGCTGCTCTAAAATAAAAAAAAGCTATAAATACATTATATACATTACTTTCAGTTATAACAATTTATTTTGATACAATTGAGAAAAGTAGTCCGTATGTATAAAAGTGCTAGATTGTCTAATTTGAAACTACTTTAATAAAGTGTTAGGCTTTACAACATAGATCCCCTCTAACGACTCCTTAAGAGCCGAGAATATCTACGTACCCCTATAGGGAAAATTAATTGCCTAGAAAAATAAGGCAGCTTTAAATAGCTATTAAATAATTAAATCTCCAACCCACAATTTAAATACTATCAATTAATATAATTAATATGATTATTAAATAAACCTAATTGCCATGTTGTAAGTTATGTAATTCAGAAAACAAGAGCCGGTCCTTTTTAAAATTAAATTTTCTCGATAATTTTTAGGATTTGAATGATCATTATTAAAACAAACTATATCGATTCCTATTCTAAATTAATTATTAAAGCATAAATTTTATTATTTAGGGCATGAATTTGATTTTAAATTCAAATATTTGATATATAGTTAAAATATATATAATACGGCCATGAAAAAATGGCGAATCTAGAGATCAGCTGATCCACCATGGAATGGAATTTAAATGAGAAAAATAGCTTAAAACCTTCTAATTCACTACTGTAATGGATAAAATTAGTTTAAAATGAATGAAAATACCAATTAAATTGTATTTAAGCCCTTGACACTTCAAAAATAATGAAAATAGGGACAATTTTACGAAACATATTTAATATCAATTTTGATCTTAAACAGCAAAATTTAACAAAAAATTATATAAATTCAAAATAAAATATTATCACTTACGAGAGCTAGCGGCGGGCAGATTTGCCTTAACGGCGGCGGAATTCTTGGTGGCGGATTTAACCAGCCCGGAGGCAACACGACCCGCAGCTCCCAACATTTTGCTGTTAAATGAACGAAACTGTCTGCCCTATCACGTTAGCACACACCAATATGGCCGTTTCACTAGGGTTGTCCAAAATCAGCTGTTACATTTTATGTTCAGGGAGGGAGAGGATATTGGACTTAAAATCATAATTATACCCAACATTTCATAAACCCAATCTCTAATACGTAGGTTTAAACACTTCTGCGACTATATTAATTGCAATTTCTTTAATTATGCGTTTTATTTAGGAGGGAAAGGAAATTGGACTGTACTTATGGTACTGGTACACAAAGATCTATTAGCTTGATCTCTGATTCGTGGGCTTAAAAACTTTGTAGCCTTTAAATCAATCTTTATTTGTTGATTGAATTTAGCAAACGATTATATACAGAAAATTTAAGTATATTCAGTACACAAAATATTATTATTTTAAAACGACGACATTTTACTTGGAAAGCAGACGGGCAGCCATTCTCTGATTCTGATTGGTTAATGTTGTAGCCATAGCCTCCATTCTTAATTCCTATTAGTCAACAAAATATTTAGGGTTCGCCAAAAATATTCTTATTTCTTTCATAATTTGGAAAATATTTTTGATGGATAAATTTTTGTAATATCATTGATTTATTATTATTTCGAGTTTCCAAAAACATTAATTTGATTTTAGATTCAAAGTTAGGTATATTATAATGACGTCAAACAAAGTTTAATTTAGAATATGAATAATTCTTATAAAAAATCTCTTAAACAATTTGAATGTTTTTCTGTCCGTCCGTCCGTATGTCCAAGTCCATATCAATTTGGTAAATGATTTAGATATTGCTTCTTAATTATGATTCGAAATTATTTGATCTTGTGGAAATGTTTGTTGCTTCAAAAAATTTAGCATATTATTTTATCCCGCGAAAGTTATTTCATTCCATGCAAATTAACAACTATATACAAATATTTTTACTCAAAAATGTCCCCTCCATCCCTCGAATGCAGTTATTATAAATATCCTATATCCCTAATTACCTTTTTTAAATCTCTGTACCTTTGACACACCTCCATCTACATCCTGCACCCTTAAACACAAAAGGACCATCCCTTATTCGATTATTATAGAGAAATCTCCGCCCATTTACATTAAAATCCTACTTAAATTCCACGCTAACATGATGTCAAGTTGAAGAGTACGTATATGTAAAATTATGTCTACCATTTTCCGAGATTCTTAGCTTAATTCAGACAAAAAAACCTTACTACAAATAATTTAAATAATTAAACTTTTACTAAAATTGTAGAGTTGATTCAACTAAAAATAACTTTCTGTCAACAATAGAAAGTTGCAATTTAGTTAGGTGGGCGGATAATTCAAGATCCGATTTTGTACAGTTTTTTAAAATTTGTATATCAGGCTTTTTCTGTTTAACAAATGATTTATTTCACTAAAAGAAGGTGTATCAACTTTTTTTTTTATGGCTAGCCGGTTCTTTTAGTAAGTAGTAGATGTAAAATTTTTCATAGAATTCAGATATGCAATCGTTTTTTTTGTAGACCTCTTATTTTTTAAGTAATTTAAGTTTTTTAAAAAAATAATTAAGTCGGTTTTAAGGTACTAAAACGCAACAAAATAAAAGAAGAAAATGGCCAGTAAGAACAAAAATAGTAAGATCTTTAATTTGACACCTTACTTTTAAAATTCTGTTGAGTAATTATTGAAAAAATCTATTTTTTTAACCTCGGTTTAATAAAAACTTTAGACCTAAATATTTTCTCAAACAGACATAAAAAACATGGGTTCATATATACCTTTAGAATCAGAAAAATATTACGAATCCATTGTAAGCAAAATTGAAAAAAAGTAAAAAAATATAAAAATATAAAAATGGCCAATTGTATTTTTTGTTCTGGCAACACTATCGTCTTCCCTTTTTTACCCCCTCTTTACCCCCTCTATACCCCCTTCCCATTTTTATACCCAATTCAAAAGTTAAGACGTTGCCTGTACAATATAATATGATATTTTCATATAATTCCTTTTATTGTAGTTTATATACTATATTGTAAACTTTTTTTTTCAATTTTGCTTACAATGGATTTGTAATATTTTTCTGATTCTAAAGTTATATATGAACCCATATTTTTTTACTTGTGAAATGATAAAATTGAGTTCAAAGTTTTTATTCTCGTGGGTTTAAAAAAATCAATTTTTTCAATAATTACCTGACAGAATTGAAAAAGTAAGGTGTCAAATTAAAGATCTTACTATTTTTGTTCATAATGGCCATTTTCTTTCTTTTTTTTGTTGCATTTTAGTACCTTAAAATCGACTTCATTTTTTTTTTTTAAAACTTAAATTACTTAAAAAATAAGAGGTCTACAAAAAAACCGATTGCATATCTGAATTCTATGAAAAATTTTACATCTACTACTTACTAAAAGGACCGGCTAGCTATAAAAAAAAAGTTGATACAACTTCTTTGAAAAGAAAGCGATTTTTACAACATAATAATTAAACTTTTAGAAGCAGTATTTAGGTGAACAGATCTAAAGTATAGATATGTATACCAGGGAGTAAGGGAGGGGACAATGGATCGAATATTCAATTTTTAGGAGTCTCAGACTTTGGGGACTGGCTTAAAGGGAATGTGCAAGAATTTAGCAGTTTCTGACTGAGTTTGGGGACTTGCGCATAGAATGCCGTTACTCGTTATGTATGTTTTGAATATTGCAGACGGGGAGAAGGGATAAGGGAAGTGGGGGGAAGGGAAATAAACACTCGTTGTGTTAGTTTGGAATGTAGCAGACGGGGAGATGGGAGAAGGGAGGTGGGGGCAAGGGGCAAGGGAAATAAACAGAATAAAAAGGGGCAGTCATATTCTTGCTAGCAGCTGGCCGGGTCCAATAATCTTTTAATATAAAAATCACACCAAAAAACTTCAATATATTTCATCAAAAACAAGTTGTGATTTCACTTTACATGACGCTATGGAAATCTATTATTCAATTAACAATCCCTTTATAATTTCCTACAAATTTATTGGATTAAACTGGATTTCATGCCCTTTCTTTGATAACTCTTATATTGAATTAATTGCCCATTGTCCCCTCCCTTACTCCCTGTATGTATACACAGACAACAACCTCCCTTCCTTTTCCAATGACCTTTTTCGTCTGCTTCTAAATTATTTTCTGCTACTCGACTGTGTTAATATAAGCGACACCATTGGTTGATTTTCAATGACCCAATGGAAAGGTTGCACAAGGCAGTTGCGATGGGGAGGTACAGTTATTTAACCCTTTCTCCCTCTAGTGTTTTACTCTAATTTTAGGTGGTTAATTTAGCTTGGACTATTAATTGGCTTCAGTACTTTCTTGGACAACTAGGTAAACACACCCTGAAATACGAACTTGTTGTCCTTTCCAGGGATATAAAGGGATAAGATAATGGCCGATAAATTGATGTACATCCCCAATGACGATACACAAAATTACTCCCTCTGTAGATTACAATTAATGGTTGAAATGTTTAAACACATACTGAATGAATCAACCAATCAAAATTCTTTGAAGGCTTCAAAGTTGGTAAGCCAACGAATAGGAAAACGTTATTGTAAAACTTTGAGAACTAGTGTAATAAATAGCCCAATGTCCCCTCCCTCCCTGTGTCCTTTCTCTCCTTCTATGTACATGTAACTAGCGGCTTTGATTTTTGGGAGGGGTTGGGGGTGTCCCATCCCTAAGAAAATAGCCTAAAACCACCACAGGACCAGTAGGTATATTCCCTGAAGAGTAGAGCCCATTCAGTTCAGCGGTTACCGAGATCTTAGGCTCTTAAGTAGACAGACAGACATCGTTCTATCTACTTTGTATTATAGATATTATCGTGTGTTCGCCGCCCCATAGAGTAAGGAACAAGACATTGTTAGAAATAACAAAAATACATTTAGCATTTTTAAAAGCGAAGCTTTTCTATAATTAGGGTAGGTCCGTCCGTACTCCCGTCCGTCACAGAGAGATAGCATGGTGATTCCTTTAGTAGTTAGGTACGATTTAGAAAGCGTAGCAACTCTATGATCATTACAAGAGTGTCCGTACGTCTATTTTAAACATGTTGATTTTTTTACTTTATTAACAACAAATTTCTATGTGATCTATTCATCCGATTGATCTGATTTTTGGTATGTTGATTCCTGTGACAACAAAGTATAATGATATAAGCGAAGCAACTATACAATAAAGTCCTAAAAATGTAAGTACGTCTATAAACATTATCCTGTATCAAGCAGTTTTTCAACAAATTTACTTATAATTATGCTTCGACTCTTATATATTTATATTCTGATTGTTAAGTTCTGACACTATACATTGTTAATGTCCGTTTGTCCTACCGTTTCAGTGATTCGCTTTTATGGATGTTGTCATCCTTGTTTTAGTAGCAAAGCTACTCCATCATTCAAAGTGTCCGTCCGTCCATCGCTGGCGGCCGGACTGCTTTAGAAGCTGCTTGATATTTACAACTGGTTTCCACAGTAATTTTTATGTAAAATATTATCAATGTTGAATTTTTAAATGCTTTGTTTTTGTGTTTGTTTTCTAAACATCTTCTAATATTCTTGTGCCTAGCTACTTAAAAACGTTATCATCCTTGTTTACTTTAAGACAGAAACAAAAATAAATAATTACAGTTTATTAATTGTTCAAAAAAATTAGAATATAGTTATTCTTTTATATACTTACATATATACAACATCATACATATATAAACTACTTTTTTTACATTCATAAAACTTTTATCATTGAATTTTTAGTTAGAAAAATTAAAAGTATTTTTTGTTCTCTATATGATGAGAAAAAAAGTTATTTTTGCACATTCACACAAAATAATAATAATTTACATCACTCGACTCGTAAATCTCCGAAAAAAACTTAAGAAAATCTCTCAAAAATAAAAGAAAATAATAATGTGAATTTCACTTTGTATTAGTTATATATCGTATCGTATTATAGACAGCTTTCTGCGGATAGTAAAATGAAAAAAAAAATAGTTTTATTTGGTTTGAGGGGCTAAATGCCCGATCTAACAAAACTGGTGTAAATTAATTGAATTTAATTTTATTACTCGTGGAAAATTGTCTATAATATGATAGGATTCATGTTTTTTTTTCAGTATAGCTTAGAACTGGTTTTTAATCCAGCGGATATTAAACGGTTTTGAAGCCACAAAAAAAATTAAAAAGAATCTAAATTGTATGTAGATTAGTTTGTTTTGATTAGATTAATAAGAAAAAAAAGAAAAAATGTGCAATCACAAATTTTAACTTAGCCATGATACGAACTTAGTTTCCTAATGACTTTAAACTAGGGTTGGACCGGATACTTTTTCATAATGATTCATAATGCCGGTTATCCGGTAACCGGTCGTAAATCTGGACAACGTTCGATATCCGGCAAATTACCTGTTATCCGGTTGGATAACCGGATATGCGACGTAAGAAATCAGCCGGATATCCGGTATCCGGATAGTTTCAATATCTGGATATTTAAAATGGCCGGATATCCGGCTAAACCTTATTTAAAACTGGCTTAACACACTAACATATCCTATACATCTAACCACCTTAAGTTAAAAATTGCTTTAATACATTATTCTTTTTTTTTTCATTTTACATTTAAATCGAAAGAAGAATTAAATATTTTTGTACATTGAATACTGAAACAGGCAATGTAAACATTAACAAATACTACATTTTACAAAATAAGTACTTTTTTATGACAATAAGTTAAAACAAATATGTTCATTAAAGCTAGAAATTATTTTCAGTTTTTGAAAGATCAATGTTTCTTTTATTTATTACTTAATTGTAGTTCTAAATTAAAAAAAAAAACAGGTAAATAACATGGATTAAAAAATACATAGTTTTGATTTACAGAAAAAAAATACATTTTTGTGCAGAGATTAAAGTTTACATAGATCAGGTATATAAATTATTTTGTACTACAGTGTGACAATGGATATATAATACATGGATATTGTGACAGAGGAGGAAGGTTACAGTCCTCAGATTTTGTTCAATACGTTCCTCCATAGTTAGGGGAGGGTAAGGTATAGTAATAAGAAAGGATGGGGGGTTTCTTTATATTAGCCAGCAGGTAGAAACATTTTACCAGGGAATGCGGGAATCTGTCACAATATCCATGTATTCTATATCCACCAGTGTGGCAGGGAATTTTGGTATTACAGCATTAAATGTACAGAGTGACGCATACAAATTGAATTGAAATATACAGTGTGACTTCTAGAAATTAAAAAGTATTAAAACCATTAAAAGACTAGGTAATACAGTTTTATTTAGCTATAATTTTTATTAAAAAATATTTTTGGCGTTTACCTTTTATAATGTCACCCTATACATTTTTACCTTACATTATTACTATAATTAAATTTCCTCTGAGATACTTTGGTTTTCAGTTTGGCAAATCCAGGGAAAGACGACTTTTTGTACTGTTTTCCAGGTGATTGTTAATTTTAGTTTTTTTTACAACTAAATTGAAGCAAAGAAAGAAGAAAGACTAAAAAATGACAATGCTTTCACAAAAAGTGTCTGTCGAGCACTGAAACATCCCCCCTTCCCCCACCTTTACAATTTAAAATAAATTGTATGTAAGGAGGGATATTTTTTCCCTTTTTTATAACCCCTGCGGGGAGCCTAACCCCGCGGGTACCCAAAATAACCTAACCTAACTTGGCCTAAAGTAATAAACAAAGAAAGGAAAAATATGGGGGGGGGGGTGTCCGTGTTCAACAGGATACTTTAGGTGAAAGCGAAAAAGGTTTTTTTACAAGCAACAGCCAAATAAAAGCAACCTTCTTATGTCATATTCTATGAAAGAAATAGCTAATAAAAGATGATTATAAAGACTTAAAGGTACTTATAGCATATATATGAGTTGTTTAAAGGCACAAATATTATGCCAATTTGCTTTTTTGGTGAGTAAATAGGTGTCATACTGCAATAGAGAGGAGAAAATATACATCTAAACATTATTTTAAAGAAAAAATGTAATATTACATACATAGCATATGATTATAAGTACAGTAAAATATTTTAATATTTGGTAATTTGTATGATTCACAACATATTTGTACTTGTATTTTTTACATTTGGTGCGCTTTAAGAGAGAAGAGTCAAATTTTATGACTGGTACTAAAGGACTTAGGTTATTTACAACACATAATAATTGTTAATTAGAATTTTTGTATTCTGGCATCCATGATTAGTGTTTACAACTCTACAGTGTTGGTAACCATGAGGTAGAGGGTGAGGGCCCTGCCTGTCTGTGGCAGCCACTCCAACACGGCACTGGTATAGGAACACATCTTGGTCAAACAGTCACCATATCTAAATTGATAAATAATAAATAGTAATTCGAAGTATGACCGACGAACTAAGTAAATTATTTATTATTTTAAGTATACTAAATTGGTACACGGAATCTCCACTAAAATTTCATACATCTATTTTAATATTAAACAAGAAAATCACAATTGCCTCATACGGACAGACTGACAGATATCGGAATTATGTAGCAGCTTTGTTGCTAATTTTTTTCTATTTACCTTGCAAGGAGAGGTGGAAGCAGGGCACTGAGAACTGGAAGTGCGAGGGCCAGGTTATTCCCTGTGAGATGGAACCAGGCCACGCCCTCAAGAACAGCTGACAGGTTGGTCGCCAGGAAGAATGAGATGACCGCCCAGGGCAGGTTGTACGCGTAGGAGATGGGGCAGGCAGCACAGGCCATCACTGGGGATAGTACTGCGCACAGTTTACCTGAAGAAAAAAAAATTAATAATATACATTTTTGTTGCTTAAAACTATAAAACAATAATATGTTTTCTCGTATTCATTCGAATCCGGTGGATAGGAACCGGTTCTCATCCATACGAAAATTATGTCTAGCATCGTATTATATCCAGTTTTCTACGAATATAGAAATGTACAATCATAAGATTAAAACTAGTTTTTTAGCCGGTGCCTTCGGCACCACGGGGCTAAAAAAACTTATAATTGTACATTCTATATCCAAGGAAAGCCGTTTATAATACGATGCGAGAAATAACAATTCTCGTATTCATTTGAATCCGGTGGATAGGAACCGGTTCTCATGAATACGAAAAAACTATGTCTAGCATCGTATTATATCCAGCTTTCTACGAATATAAAAATGTACAATCATAATATTAAAACTAGTTTTTTAGCCGATGCCTTCGGCATCTCGGGGCTAAAAAACTAGTTTTAATCTCATAATTGTACATTCTATATCCGCGGAAAGCCGTTTATAATACGATGCGAGAAATAACTATTCTCGTATTCATTCGAATCCGGTGGATAGGAACCGGTTCTCATGAATACGAAAAAACTATGTCTAGCATCGTATTATATCCAGCTTTCTACGAATACAAAAATTCTCCTATTCAAGGTAGACAGCTGAATCAAGATTGACGGCTGAAATTATCAGGGATTGAATACAGCTCATACCAATAACGAAATTAATTCGGAAGAAAATCACGAAACCTATACGTGTTTTTCAGCTGTCGTTGGGGGGCAACACATCGTAAAATTGACGACCTCTCCATTTGCCCCCCAAATATTTTTTTAGATTTATTTTGCTTGTTGGTTATACCTTATTCCTGGATTGAATATGCTCATATTCTACATTTTTCCATCAAGTTTTATTAAGGTTTGTATATTAATTGCGGTGCTTGATCGATTCCTAGATTTTTACGTTTTCATGATTTTAAAGGTTTCGTGATTTCACTATTTCATCAAGTTTAATGTTTATTGTATGACACTGCTCTATATAAAGATTTCATCATTTTTGAGCATCGCTACTTATGGATGTTGTCATCCTTGTTTATGTAACTTTCAGATCAAATACAATATTTTTTGATTTAAAAAAAGATTTAATGATAGTTACCTTGAACAGTGGCTAGAAGACTGGATACTCTTGCCAAGTACTTGCAGGGTTCAGCCGCAGCCGCTGCTACAGGTTCAACAGCATCTTCCTTCTTCTCATCAGCAGCAGCCACAGGTTCAACAGTTTGGCCCTCGTCAGTGGCATCTGTAGCAGCTGCCGTGACAGCCACCTCCTGTTCCTCCTCTGCAGATTCTTTCTCAGCATCAACGGCAGCTTCAGGGGTTGCGGCTGCTTCTTCAACCTTCTCAACTTCTGTCTCAACCTCCTTGATAGCAACAGCACTGCCGTTTGTGGTAACAGCTGGCGCAGCTGTTGGCAGCTCGGCACGCTCAAACTTCTTGGCAGTCATGACCAAGGCAGCAATGGGAATGATGAAATAGTATTTAGTTATATCATCAGCTTCGGTAAAGGATGGATAACCAAAAGCTGCAAGAATAATAAACATAACTCCTTCATAATTGAGAAAGTCAACCATACCGTTTGAAAACTTGCGCAGCTGAGATTCTTCCTGTGCCAGATGCCTGTAGAATTCTCTAAACATGGCGCGAATGACGTCAGCGGCAGCTGTACAGACCAGCGCCATTGTGATGAGGCGGGGCAGTACGACAGTATCCTCAAAGTCGGGCATGTACACCACAGACAAGAAGAACAGAATTCCATTGACAAAGTTCATTACTCTGGACAGCAAGGCATTCACTGAGCCTTGGCTGTGTTTCTTATTCTCTGAGTAAACAGAAAATACCATGGCACCTGCCAGTAGGTATGTCACAAGGGTCAGGTTGGAGGGTTGTTCATCAATGCCAAGAGCCTCGGCAAGCATGGCACAACCAAGCTTGGTGTACTCGAGGCACGGGCCAAGAATGAGCCAGACCAAGGAGATAAGGGATACACAGGCAGAGACGACAAGGTCCACCAGGAACATGGGGATGGCGATCATCAGGTTGACGGTGGAGAAGGTGAAGGTGGTTGCGGCCTCACAGATGTTGGGCTGCTTGTCAGCCTCCCACATGTATCCAGACATAGTGATCCTTCTTTAATCTAAATATAGAAAATGGAATTATTATATTGCAATATATGTAATTAACTAGCCTCTAGGGGCTTTGCCCCAAGAGGTAATAAAAAAAGATTTAGTACCCCCACTAAGGTGCCCCCACTTAAAAAATTGAGGGGGATTTTTCTGCTTTTTTTTGAGGGGGGGGGGTCCCACCCCCCAAGAAAATAGCCTAAAACCTCCGGAGGACCAGTAGGTATATTCCCTGAAGAGTAGAATCCGATCGGTTTAGTGGTTACCGAGATCTTAAGGGACGGAAAGACAGACAGACGAACAGACATCATTCTACTTTGTATTATAGATAGAAATAGCATATTATTTTACTTAGGGGGAAGGGGTTTAAGATTTCATTTTTTTAAAGAAAAAAATATATTTTTTTTTTGGGGGGGGGATGGGTTCCAGGAGCGATTTATATTGGAAGGGTGGAGTTACCCTCCCAAAAAGTCCCTGGACTTATAAGATGGTTCACTTTAAAGGAAACCTAATCGGTTCAGTGGTTAGCGAGATTATTCGCAACACAAAGACAGACAAAATGCTATCTTGTTACTTTTAGATAAGGATTAAACAAATTAGGATACAAATATATATGTTTGCTTAGCATAAAAAATGATTTTTTCCCCAAAGCAACTTCTAGATTATAATGAACAAGACATATGCCTAAGGCGTGCACGTATTTTGGTAGCTGGACAAAGTGTCTCTAAAATCAACCTTGTGGCGTTATAAGTAATGAGGGAGATGCGAGGAGAAGAGGGAAAGAAAACCCCTAGAAGATAGATGGATAATTCCTCGTTTTTATGACGTCACACGGCTATTTTTTTAATACACTTTGTCCAGCTACGTTTTAGTTAGTTAGTGTGAGGGGGGGTTTAAAAAAATTGGATCAAGTCAAGCTGAGTGTGCCAATGGCAACAAGTAAAACAGAGCGTGCCAATATTCCCCCTAGTCAAGTAGAGTATGCCAATATTCCCCCAAGTAAAACATTGTATGCCAATATTTCATCAAGTAAAGCATAGTATGCCAATAGTTTAGCAAACAAAGCAGCATGACAAAAAAAAATAAAAAAAAGATGAATTTAACATATTTTCCGATTTATGTTATGATAATTCAACCTACAAATTTACTACTTTATGTACGTAAAATATATAAACTATCAGTTGCGTCCCTAGCATCTAGGAGCTCTCTATTCCAAGTAGTAGAAAAGTTACGAAAATTAGCCTAAAACCATTAAAATTTTAAAAGAAAAAATCTCACTAATCAATGGACTGTTATGGTTCTTCTTTCAATGAAGCTTCTTATTGGTCCTTTAAAATACCATGATTTTGTTACAATAGTTTTTCTTTTTAAAACTTAAATATAAAGGATATTTTTAGGTCTCTCCTTCCCTCAAATGCCCCTAGAGACATCGAGGGGGGGGGGGGTGGAGCCGCTAGTATATATATATAAATTATTTCAAAGTTTTAGAAAAAGCATATCTTGACAAGTAAAGCAGAGTATGCCAATATTACGCCAAGTAAAGCAGAGTGTGCCAATATTCCCCCTAGTCAAGTAGAGTATGCCAATATTCCCCCAAGTCAAGTGCGTGTATTGGCATACTCAGCTTGACTTGATCCAAAAAATTATGTTCAATGTTTTTATGTTTTTCTTGACCTTTCATTGTAAAAGTACAATTAAATAAAAGACAAGTATAAGAACATCTATAAAGACGAAGCTCGACAATTCAAACAATTTGACAAACACAATCACTTATAGCACTTAATGCAATTTTCCTAACCTCCGCCCCCGCCCTCCCATAGAGGCTAGGGGTAAAGCAACTAGTGATCATATATATATATATTTGCTAATTATTCTATAATTGTACCTACTTGTACTTAAACAAGAATAATCCATAAAAATGTTAAATCAATAGGACAATTCTAAAAATACTTAACAATAGCTGTTATTGATGTGCGTACGGACACCCCAATGTAGAATATATTGGCTACTAGTAATGGAAAAAATATAAAATCTATTAAATAAAACAATATTAGGAGATAAATAATCATTCTCATATAAACGACCCCTTAAATAGTGTATGTAAATATTCATTTATTTCCCTGAGGTAGTCATTTATTTCCCGGAGGTAGTCATTTATCGCTCCATCATTTATTCCCTCAGGTAAAAAATATTCATTCCTAAACAAAAAAACTGGATAGGAATACCCCATTTAAAGTTTGAAATTAATAAGACAATTCTAACAATACTTTATTAATACCCAACACAAGCTATCAGAGTTACGGACGTATGACCGGACTTAACCCCCAATGTAGAAAAGCTTCGCTGGTAATAATGGCTAAACTATAAAATGAAAGGATGGAGAAAGCTGGCAAAGTTGTCCATTGACCCCCCTCTCTCATATTTACAAATATGTCTCTTAGGTACACACAATGACAGGTTATTTTGCGGTTCGCATTTGTACACTTGATATTCTGTACACAGGGACGTCCAAGCTTTTTAGTTTGAGGGGGTGTTCCAACCCTTCGACGTATAGTTATGTGTATGTATATATAGTATTTTCCTCGAGTTTTGAAAATTAAAAAAATATTTATGAAGTAATTAAATTTCAAAGCAGTATTGTACTTGTACTTTTAAAACTTGCGTACATTTTCTGACTAGTGAATAGACTAACCGTAGAGACATAATTTTTCTTTTTTCTCTAATGTCCTAATTCAATGTATGGGCAAAATCCTTATTATCGCCACCAGAAGAACAACACCCCCCACCCCCCTTTCAATTTTCATTGGTTAAAAATTACGACAGTTAGAAATAAATTGGTGATAACTGCAAAATATAAAAAGCAACCAATTTTTTTGCCGATCTGCGCAATGGTTCAAAATTTACTTTTTACAAATCAGGCAAATTTGACATTTCATAAACCAGAATTTTGTTTAAAATCCCTCAAACAAAACCCCCCCTATTGTTTTTTTTGTATTGGGGGGCGTATGAAATAAAAAAAGAACTTATTTATTTAAAATGGTTGTGGATGTGGAAGGGTGAGATATGTAAATGCAGTCAAAGGACAATTTAGGCGACTTAACTCTCAAGATGTATCTTATTAATCCTTATACTAAAGTAACAGGATGTCTTTGTGTCTGTGTATCCGTGTATCTGTGTGTCTGTGTGTTTGTACTGAAGGATCTCGCTAACCGCTGAACCGATCAGGTTCTCCTTAACAGGGTAGCTTCTCATAGGTCCCGGGAAGGTTTATAACTTTTTTCTTGGGGGGTGGGACACCCCCAACACCCCCCCAAAAAAATGAAAAATCCACCCCCCAAAAAAAAAATTATTTTTTGATTTTTTGAACTAAAATTAAAAATGAGTGGGGGGCATCCCCCCCCCAAAAAAAAATTTTTTTTCGCCCCCCCCAAAATTTAAATTTTTTTTTTTTAAATCTAAAATAAGAAATTGGGTATTAAATTCGACTCTCTCCTTCTTAAGTGCCCCTAGAGGCCTCTAGGGGCGTAACCGCTAGTAATGGATATATTATTACTTGGATCTTACACCAGAGTTTCATGTTCTCTAATAAAGTGAAACACGCAGCAGGCTAAGATAACGATTCCCCCCTTCCATCCCCTTTACCCCATCTCCTTTTCCCTCCAACTGGATGAACAAACTGACCAATTAATGAATAACATGTCAGCAAGCTACGTTTATTCTACATCCATTTATCTTATCTATATATTAGAAAGCTGAGCTTGATCTTTAAATTTTGAAAATGCAGCGCTGTGATTGGCTGAAATTTTGGCGCGCCCCGATCTGAATCGCCACTAAAATGATTTAAAGATCAAGCTCTGACTACATAGAAAATTTTAAATTATCTGCAGATATATTTGTAAATAAATGTCGTCTTACAATAAATAAAATTTTGACCCTTTTGTCTTTTGACAAGTTTGACCTTGATTTTATAATATAATGGAAATTTGGTGATGTAACAGTATATAACATTGGATATAGAATACGTGAAATATGCAAAGGGAAATATTGTCGTCAATTTAGATTGCTCCTATGCCATGGTCCTCATTTATTGGTCAGTCAGTTCGGTCCTTTAGCTAGCTAATATCGTTATATTAGCCACCTGAAAGTAACATTTTTTCAGAGTTAGTTTATGCGAGAATCTCTCACAATATCCACGTATTCTATATCCATTTAACAATCATAAATTGATTTGACATTGGCCGAGAGAGGGGTAAATTCAAAAACTTTAAAACATTTATCCAACTTTTAAACATTAATTCTATTTATTTATTTAAAGAGGTTGTTATTCCTTTCGTCCTTGCCAGACCTTGCATTAATATCAGTGGTGTGCACAGGGTTTAGATACCAGCCTTTAAACCAAAATCTAGAGGGGTATTATTTATTCAGGGCTCTAAAGGAATAAGACAATGGTCAATAAATTGATGACCACCCCCAATAATGATACACAAAATTACCCCATTTGTAAATTACAATTAGTGGTTGAAGCGTTAGGACACTCAACTTAATGAACCAACCAATTAAAATTCCATAATAGTCTCTAAAGTTGTTGAGCCAACGAATATGAAAACATTATTAAAAGACTTTGAGAACCAGTACCCAATGTTCCATCCCTCCCTGGGTGTTAATAACTTGTCAGTGGGATGGATACACCCCCGTAGTGTCCCTCTACAAACTTGGGGGTGTGCCTTTTAAACTTAACACCCCTTGGCTGTTTTAAGGGGTGTTGCCACACCCTCTCAGAGCGTAGCTCCTATTTCAGAAAAATAATATTTTTCTTTAGAAAATTAGGTATAACTACTACAAGTATATATCTATGTGTTTCTGGGGTAAAATGGTCTCGCAGTTTAAATGTCTGCCAATGTGTCATAAGATCCCATTAACAACACTTATTTAATCAGTTTAATATTTCAATGACCCCCCCCCCCCCTTTCTCCTCAATACATTTTTCTATTTAATGCTTTGTTTTTCCGTTAAAGTCTCATTAACCAACCGATTAAGTTTTTAAGTTCTTTTGTCACAACGTCTAATTTTCTACAGCTTCGCTTTCATGGATGTTGTCATCCTTGTTAAATTAAAGTCTTGAGAAGGTTTTAGGCTATTATTCCTCTTTTCCCTCTACTTCAAATACAGATACCCTAGATGCCAGGGGTGTAGCCGTTATTTATAAGGATAAGGCGTTTTACAGGAAGTAGCGCCTATACCCAAACAAAGTAGAGTACCCGCCTTATAAAGCTAATTGCGTCATTAAAATACAAAATTCTCTAAATAAAGACTAAAATATACATAAAACTTAAATCTTAATAGTTTAAAATTATGTGACTATGTTTAAAATAAATTTAAAACACATATTCACCTGTTTTGATGTGTAAAATTGTTAAAAATCACTAAAAATGCACAAAATTTTGATAGGAGCTACTATAGCGTCACTTGCGTCCGTCTCAAAATTGTAAACAATACTGACTCACAAACCCTCCGCTAGAGGCGCTTTATATGTCAAAACAAAGAAACCCGGTAGTTTGGGATGGCTTTATTACGCATTTTCTGCGTATCTATAACTTATTCTCAATAATTTTACATTTAAGAGACATTTTTTGGAATTTGATACTTTTACAAGTTGTATTTAGATGAAATATAGTGAAAAATTGTGTAAAATGCGCATGCGTATTGATGTAATAGGGCAATATTTTTAGCTCAAACTTATTGCGACGCAAGTTATCGATCTCACAATAATGCTATGTATGGGATAATGGGAGAAAGAGAGAGAGATAGAGGGAGGGAGAAAGAGATAGATATATATATATAGAGAGAGGGGATGTGTGTATTAAATATGGGGGAAATTATATGGGGAATTTCTTAAAAAGATAGATACCCCCACTTTGGGTAGGGGAAATTCAAAATAGGAAGAAAAATTTATGTTCCTAGTAGAAATAGAGAGTTTTGGAGAGAGAGATAGAGAAAGAGAAAGGCAGAGACAGAGAGAGAAATAGAGAAATGAAACTACAGAGCTAAAATAAGTAACTTGAGAGCAAAAACAAGGATGATAGAATCCATTATGAGTTATGTACAAAGCTATAAAACAAATTTGTTGCAAAACTGATTAAATACATGATACTGTTTAAGGACTGACGTTTTTAGGATTTGATTATAGAGATGCTCTTATAACATTGTACCTTGTTGTAAAAGGAATCAGTATTTAAAAATCAGATGAATAGGATAATTTTAACATAAAAAAATTATTGTCAAAAAAGTAAAAAATCAGCTTGTCTTAAATGAACGTACGGACTTTCTGGAAACGATTATAGAGTTGCTTCGCTTCTAGGAATCAGCATGCAAATTTTGAAAACCTTTTTAATATAGGAAAGCTTCGCTTTTAAAAAGTCGAAAATTTATCTCAAATATTAAGAGAATAAGAGAGAGAGAGAGAGAGAGAAGAGAGAGAGAGAGAGAGAGAGAGAGAGAGAGAGAGAGAGAGAGAGAGAGAGAGAAAGAAAAAGAAAAAGAAAGATGGTTTTGGTTGTACTGTAAAATAATGTAGACTTTTTGCGTAGTTTGTTGCTATGCAGTAAATTTAGGCCTACCCTTTTTTTCTTTGTAGCGAAGCTACTCTACAACTTATAGCCTATTAGTATGTCCGTCAGAGAGCGATAAAGAGGGTTTGTTTGGTTGTACTGCATATATAGTAATGTGTAGTCTTTTTGTGTAGCTTGTTGCTAAGCTGTAAATTTAAACCTTCTTTGTAGCGAAGCTACTCTATAATTTATAGCCTGTTAGTATGTCCGTCAGAGAGATAAAAGAGGGTTTGTTTGGATGTACTGTATTGTGATATTTTGCTTTGTTTTTGCTTGCGTAATCCTTATAATAAAGTGACAGGATGTGTGTTTGTCTGTGTGTCTGTACCGAAGGATCTCGCTAACCGCTGAACCGATCGGGTTCTCATTAACAGGGTAGCTTCTCATAGGTCTCGGGAAGGTTTAAAACTATTTTGGGGAAGGTACAAAAACCCTCCCATGAGAAATCACAAAATATATCTAATTTTTTTTTCGTATAGAGACTTAAACGCAACATAGATAGGTATCGTAGATACCTAAACTCAACATAGATAGGTAATGTATTTTTTTAAAACATCTAAAATGCCACTAGAGTCCTCTAGGGGCGTAGCTGCTAGTTATGGATATAGTTGTATGAATAATGATACTTTGAATACAAGTAAATAAATTAGTCATGCACTGCACATACAAAATAATTTAATTAATAATAGGGGCTACGCCATTAGAGGCCTCTAGGGGCGATTTCTCTTTGAAGGAATGTAGTACCCTTCCCAAAAGTAGTTATAAACATTCCCAGGACCCATGAAAAGCTACCCTGTAAATGTGAATCATATCGGTTATCAAGATCCTTCGCTACAAACAGACAGACATCCTGTTACTTTATTATACGGATTTCTGATAGGATAGGGGGAGGGGTATGTATATGACGTCAAGTTAGCATATATGTGATAAGGTTCAGCTTCCTTTTTATTTTTGGCCTCTTTTTTTCCAGTAGATTTGACAATAGATTTAGAGTATAGATGTATAAACAGATAGCTAACCCCAAACTTTTTCAAGGACCTACAACATAGCAGAACGTTGTTTAACGATATAAATTTTCCTTTCTCATTTAGCTGCTTGAAAGCTCATAAGCTGTCATTGGAATTAGGTTTGAAGGAACTTTACTAATTAATCAAAATCACCATACATTTTGGTATAAGTGTGGTATTTGGCAACCGTGAGCCATGTTCTATGGCAACCCTGACCTTGGTTCGGAGAAGGGCCGAGGTCAGCCTGACCCCTCCCTATGCTTTAAAATTAATGATAGATTTTGACAGCCTTATTATGGTTAAGCTGTATTGTTTGGTTCCCCCACCCTTTCCAGGGATGGGGGATCATTATTGCCCAATCTGATTATTGTATATGTATTTATATTGATTCTGCTTTAGGATTATTTATTCCAATCTGTGTATTTATTATTTGTTGTATATAACTTAAGTAAACCTTAGACCCTGAATAAAGAAACACCTGAATAGACTCTGTTTATTATTTAGTGATTGCTAGAGAAGCGTAGCTTCTCTATAATATATGTGTCCACGTCTGTTCGCACTGCCGTAGTCATTTGAACTCGGGTGTCTGCCATTTAACCAAGGCGGATACCACAACTTTTGGTGACAGCTGTGAGATTACGGCAAACCACAAGTGTAGAGCAGACGCGCAGCTGAGGCTAAGGTACTCCCAGCAGTGAAACTGGCAAAACTGACACAAGCAACCTGAATTACCCACCCTGGATAGCAAGGTCTAACTCTGTATCCGGCAGTTGTGGAAGTGAAACCTAGCAAAAGACCACGGAGAGTGGCGGAACCAGAGCTGCGGAGAGCAGCGAAATCGGACGAGAGACTGCGGAGAGCAGCGAAACTTGACGGAGAACCACGAAGAGCGCCGAAATCTAACGGAGGATTGAGCGCTCAAGGGCTGAAACAGGCCTGCGGACGGGCTGAAACAGGCCAAATAATTGCAAACGGCTGAAAATAGGCCAACATTTACTGCAAAAGATAGCAGGATCCGAACCCACGGCGCTGCAGGACGGGACATTCCCTGCCGCCACCACCCGGATTCGGACCCACGGCGCTGCAGGACGGGACATTCCCTGCCGCCGACTGGCTGAAACAAGCAAAATAGCTGCGAGCTGTGAGCGAAAATACGAGTGTAGTGTACCAAGCAGAAGAAAAACTACGTTAACTCCAAGTATCCTGAGAGGCTACAGCGCAGCCACCCATTGAGAAAAACAGATATTATATCAGATTTTATGGATTACCACCCTAGTGTGAAAGCTGAACAATAGATTTATGGGCAGGGCTTGGTAAACAAATTTGTTGTGTATTGTGATAAAGCCAAAAATAGAACCTAGATGTAAGATAACAATGCATTGGTAAACAATCTGACCCCCAAACCTGCAGCACGACAAATACACCCCCTTATCCCAACGGAAGGGGAGGGGCCCACCATAAATTGAAGCAAATACAATTGAGGTGACATAAGAATAAGCCAAGGATTAAGGGAGAAGCCCAATTACCTCACCACCCAGTCACCTCAAACCTGCGGCACCCCCCTCCCCATCTGGGGAAGGACGGCTTTACCCCGTCCCCTCACGCGCTCCCCCTTCTCCCCACACTTGGATAAGTCCGTCTACCATGCGGAGATAGCGACCGGGAGAACGGAGCGCATTCCACGGGTTGCGCAGCGGAGCTCGGGACGCAACGAAAATTCGACGGACAAAGGAGATAAAGCGGACCAATGGGAGAGCAGATTGAGGGATAGATGCGCGTTTTACCTGTGTGCGCACTCTGACGGCGCGTAGGCGCGTTGCAAGAAAAGGGGATTTCACGCACACACACACACAGGAGAGGAGCTACTCTATAGCATGCAACAGAGATATTTTTAGAGAAAAAAAGACTTGCAAGCTCCTCCCTCCTATCTACAGTGTGATAAGGAAAACCAAATCAGTTCCTGACAGCAGTTCAGACCCTCAACAACTCTCTACACCTACCAGCCTACCTTAAAGCTTAGAAGCTAGTGACAAGAACCCCAGTGAACACCTATTTTAGATCTTTGTAGTTCAAACTACCAACCAAGTGATAAACGGTATTGGCTGCTAGGATAGAAACCATAAGTGTAAACCGCCTATAGTATTGACTTAAAACTTAGTGTCCCGCCGCTGAACCTTTGACCCGATGGAGCAGCCACAAGCGCAAGGAGGCGACCAGCTCCAAGGATGGCTCCAGGACAATCCCCAGCCGGCTCCAGCCGAGTACCGCAAGCTGATGTTGAGTAACCTGCCGGAGTACCGAGGACCGCCCAAGCAGTCCTGGAACTCCCACATCCGGAGGCTGGAAATGTCATGGGCGGCTTACCGCGTACCCCCCCATGACACACTGAACCGCCGCAACGCCCTTTTACTATCCCTGGCGGGGCAAGCGGCGGAGATGGCCTCTCATCTGTTTGGAGAGGCAGGCCAAGCCTTGACCTACGAACAAGTCAAGGCCGAGTGTGAAATGTTATTTCGTCCAGCCTATGAGTCCCAGACCCTGAAGCAAGCCTCCAGGGACTACAGGCAACACTCGACGGAGCCCATACAAGCCTACATATCCACCAAGTGTGCGCTGTACAGGGAGGCCTACAGCCACGAAGACCTGGAGTTACTCATCGATGAACTTAACCGCGGCATCCGCAATGCCAATGTGAAACGCGTGATGATGGGACATGAGATCGCCTCGGTACCTGAGTACACGAGGCGAGCCATGTTCACCGTGACCATGATCACCAAGCAGCTGAAGGAGGGTGTGTGCCTAGTGGATGCCACCGACGGGCTCACGGGATCGGCCAGCGTCCAGTTGCCCCAGTACGATGAGTCGGAGCCAATGGAGATTGGCGCCTTGGCTCCGGGTCTCCACCAGATGGGGAAGGTTGCACCAGACGACGCCTCCAAGATTCCAGGCCGCTGCTACCGCTGCCATGGGAAGGGCCACCAAATCAGAGATTGTCCTACGCCTAGAAGAGCGACGCACCCAGCCACGCTGTGACCGTCCTGCCAAATGTGAACGTTGCCATTATGCAGGCCATACGGCAGCCGAGTGCAAGGCTGACTGGGACCAGGTAGCCGGCAGGAGACGTGTAGCTGGCAAGGGCGCTCACTCAGGGAAGCCCAGCCAGGTAGCCAACATGGAAGGGAGCGCGCCCCCAGCAACACTCCAGCAAGCAGCCGCCCCCAGCGCTGTGGGCCACTCAGAAGGAATGCCGCAGTTTGGGACTATCCCAGCCAGGATCAACGTGCTGGGAGGAGCGGCTGAACCCAACCGGGTTGGCCTGGGCTTCAGCCTCAACCACTTGGGACCGGAGTTCGTGCAGCCAACCAACATTGCGGAGCCAGAAGTCCTGCGGCCTCTACCATTCAGCCTCAACATGATGGGGCCTGCCAGATCGTGTCCCCCGAAGGAGGAGGTAACCCCTGTCACCCCCAGCAAGAGCGGAAGGGCGCTACCCAGCGCCACCGAGACGATGTACGGGGAGGCCCTGGCGGCCGCCGAGCGGGAGAGGCGAGAGGCGCTAGCCAGCGAGTCTGAGTCGATGTATGGGGCGCCATCCGGCGTCGCCACCTGGGAAGACTGGGGGGTGCTATCCAGCGCCCCCACACTGGTGCCTGGGGCGACAACCGTCGCCGCCACCGAGAGACCTGGACCCCGGAACGAGCCTGCAGCCCCAGAGGGAGGGGTGACATCCGTCACCCCCAGTCAGCCAGCGCCCCCAGCCAGCAGGGAGAGTCCAGCTATCCATCATCCAGAGCCCCCAGCCAGCAGGGAGAGTCCAGCTGTCCCTCATCTAGAGCCCCCAGCCAGCAGAGAGAGCCCAGCTGTCTACCACCCTCAACTGAGCCAGGATAAGTTAAAATTGACAAATGCATTGTATCCAAAATATTGTAACCCTCCAGCCTTGCCTGTGCCTCCCGCACCCGAGGCTGGGGAGATTGAGATTTGGGGTTATCAGGACTTGCCTGTGCCACATGCACCTGAGTTCCTAGGGCAGGGGAGGGATGTAATACAGGGCGAGCCTGTGCCACACGCACTACAGCCCCATGCCACTGGGCATGCCATGGACGAGGGAAGGGCCACCTTGGGGCTAGGGGAGCCGACGCCCAGACAGGCGCCAGTCGCCTGTCAGTCTGTCATTGGGGAGGGTATCGGGACGCCCCGGGCGTCTAAAGATAACACTCAATGGAAATTTATATCTAGCCAGGAGCAGTCCAGCAGTGTCCAGCCCCAGGAAGCAGTTGTGGCCAGAGCCGAGAATCCCCAGATGCGCGCGCGAGGACGGTGGCTGTCTGGCAGATTCTCCCATTGGTGGATGGTTCTGTTGGGCCTATTGCTAGCAGCTGTGTGGCCTACAACTAGCTATGTCTTAGTAGGGTGGGACTGTGCCAACCCCACCCATGTCACCGCCTTCAACAAAGAGCAGATGTGTAGCAAGGAGCCGCTACACCAGGAGGTGCCCTTGGGCCATGAGTTACATGTCCTGCAGCAAGTTAAGGTTCGGGAGACCACGGGATATAGCTGTCAACTCACAGTGTCCCAGTGGACATTTAGGTGTGGAGTCTGGGGCCACCTGAAGGTGACCTCGGTCCCCACCTTCATGTGGCCAACCAAGATTGACCCAGAAACGTGCCGGGACCTGGCCCGGAGCCGAGTCTACACCCTGCCAGGCAAGACCAAGCCATTGACGTTCCAGCTGAACCACCCCCTGTTCTTTACCCTTGATATGGTAGGCGCATTGGTCAACAGCCCCAAGGGGGTGGGTTGTGAAGGAGAGGACGTCCATTTTGAAGGCCAGCTGTACCGAAATGAGTTAGTGCTCCAGGAGCGACGGCTGCTGGTCAAGGAAGAGACCTACATGGTTGAGAACGGACGGGTGGAGTCCCAGTCCGACCACCTGACCCTAGAGTGTCCCCAGTCCGAGCTGTCCTGTGTCACTGGAGAGGCCACATATGTGTGGGACCACCTGGGGAGAGATTGCCCCTTGAGGCTGATCTGCAGCCTCCAGCCCAGCCTGGTGATGGATGCGTTCCTGGTTGACCATCAGGCACAATTCTTGATCAACATGACTACCCCCACCTCGATAGTGAACTGCGACTTTGAGGCCCATGCCACCAACCACCCAGCATTGTTTGTGGCAGCCGACCCGGCCGCGGCAGCATTGCCCAGAGTATCGGCCAGGGACGTGGATGTCCCCCTCCAGGCCCAGATACACGCGGGTTACTTCGGATTTACCCTGGAAACTCGAATGAGAAGCGCAGCAGCAGAAGAAGTAGCGGCCAATTGCTGGAAGCTCCAGCAGCTAGACCCGGCCCATCTGGTGCGTGTCCAGGGGAGCACGTTCTCTATTTTGAGGGGAGATGTATTGCTCCAGCTTACCTGCCAACGTAATAAGTACGTGGTAAGGGAGAGCAATGAATGTTGGGACAAGGTGCCGGTGGAGCCCACAGGATTTGTAGATGCCGTGACCAAGGTGTATAGCGGTCACGCCACCAAGATGCCCTGCTCCTCCACCTACCCCCTAACTGTACACGCCGAGGAAGGGTGGATAGAGCTAACTCCTGCACCTAAGAAAAGGCCGCCCCCGCTGGATACACCCAAGCAGCTGCTGACCGAGCCCTTGGATGACTTTAGCTTGGGAGGATTGTATTCCCAGGCCGAGCTGAATGACTGGCAGCAGCTACTAGCGTTCCCGGCGTATAAGGCCGCCATGCTGACCGGCCTGTCGTATGGCTCATGCGTCCAGCAAGGCAGCTGTTCAGCCACCGGAGACCATGGGATAGTGTCCTACAATATTGACCGACTGGCGGAGGAAGGGGAGGAAACCCTGGATGTCTGGGCTGGGTTCAGACAGGCTATTCACGAGTGGGGAGATGGCGCAGCCATACTGTGTCTGTTGCTGTTGATCCTCAAGCTGCTGGGAGACTTAACCATCATCTCCCTGGCAGCTGCACAAGGAGGTGTACGGGCCGCCCTGAACGCGATGTCACAAGTATTCCTGTATCACCCAACCTTGTATCGTAAGGCCTTGGCCAGGGCCAGGCTCACCCATGCCAAGTCCCGGGACTTTTCAATGGACTGGGATGCCATTCCTATTGGCCGGGAAGCAGCCGAGGAAATGGTATCCATGAAATCAGCCGATAGTGGAAATGACCGCCTAGGCAAGCCTGGGCCGCACTCTGGAAAGCCCCGCGGCCCCTCGGGAGGCCAGGCTGTCGCCCAGACAGTCAACCTGGTAGCCAGTGCCCCAGCCGCTGCCAACGCCAACCAGAATGCCCCATAGCTGACCGGTCCAGCAGCGGCTGCGCCCCATGCCAACCTGACACCTGCTGGCGCCGAGCTACGTGCCCAACAAAAGCCAGCCTCTACCTTCTACCCCACGTTGGGGGCCCATCAGCTCTGAAAATCACCACTAGGATTCCATTGAATCATTATCTCTTGTACATAATAGCCCCTAATGAGCGGGCCGAAGGCCTCAACCACTGTCGGAAGTCTGGCAGGGAAACCCCCTCCCAGCCTTCCGAGGGGAGAGTTGTGGTATTCGGTAACCGTGAGCCATGTTCTATGGCAACCCTGACCTTGGTTCGGAGAAGGGCCCTCCCCCGAGTACTGGGGAAGGGGTCAGCCTGACCCCTCCCTACGCTTTAAAATTAATGATAGATTTTGACCAGTGGCGTGCGAACCGAAGGGGGCATTTGGGGCAATCGCCCCCCCCTAGCGACCAAAACGCCCCCCCCTGCCCCCCCCTAGCCACCGCCCCCCCTGCCCCCCCCTAAATGTTGAAAAATGCCCCATTTTGCCCCCCCCTGGTCAACAAAAATGCCCCTTTTTGCCCCCTACCCTACAAAAAGCAAAACTATCCCAGTTTCCAAAAAAAGATCAAGAAATACTCAAAAAAAATTTTTGGCGCTTCGCGCCAACCAGACAGTTACTATTCATTCAACCTTACCAAATGTTTTAATTAGTGTAGAAATTAGGTTATAATCTTTTTTCACTGAACATAACAGACCAGGTAATAGGAAGTATTTTATTTTGTATAACATAAACTTTTTACCAAAGAAATTTTGTACATCCCCAATGATGATTACCCCTTATTTAATTACAATTAGTGGATGAAATGTATGGAAACTCGACTTAATTAACCAACCAATCAAAATTCCATTAAAGTTCCCAAAGTTGTTGAGCCAAAGAATAAGAAAATTTTACATGAAATATTGGGGACTAGTGTAATAAATAGCCCAAAAACCCCTCCCTCCCTGCATATTTGAAGAAAAAAATTTGCGCTTCGCGCACTTCAAAATGGTTTCTACTTTTTATCTTATTGTATATTTTGTTTTTATTTCTATAAGAAACAGCGTTGATATTTATCTAAGCCTTTTTCTCAACACTGTATGTCTGTCTAAATGAATAACTATATATGATGTCATATAAGTTTATCATTTTTTTGTGTACATACCCTTACAAAAAGACATGTTTTTTTTATGGCAATTTTCATTAAAAACCCTTAAAACTAACTACACTCTATATTCCTAACTTGATAAAATACACCACTCTTGTTGTCTTTAATTGATTTTAGTTCAAAGGGGGAGTAAATATTTTTAGGTGCGCTTCACGCACCGCCCTTATAAATTGGAGTTTTAAAGTGCCATTTAAAGAGGGTAGGATATGTTGATATAACTTTTTAGCTTCTCTATAATTCACTATGGCTGTCAGCACGTAATGCTAAGGGGGAAATGTGATTTTTTCAACTGCAATTAAAGATAGAAGGCTAAAACTTAATGTTAACATTCCCATCTTTATGGAGTATAATAACTATTAAAAATTCATGGATGTCGGACTGCTTTTCAGGAGGTTTTTGGCTATTTTTGTATCTTTTAAATTTTGGGTATAGTCCCTTTTGTGACATTGCCTCTTAAGGTGCATTTTGTTGTATTTTCACAGTAGCTTTTTCCCTATTTATAGCTCCTGTGGGGCCAATTGCCTAACCCTGCGGGGAAATCACCTGACCTAACTTAACCCAAAATAACCTATTAAAAGCTACTATGAAAATACGATGAAATGCCCCTTAAGAGGCATTGCCACAAAAGAGACTATACCCCAAAGTTTTCCATATTTCTAATAGATTTTTATATCTGTAGATGAAAGGACAAGTAATTTTTTATATTTTTTACATAGTTCTTTATATCTTTGGTTTTTATGGTACGATAAATTTTTTTTGTGGATTATAATATTAAAAAAAATAAAATTTCAAGCATCCAGTAAGTAATTTACTTTGACTGTCATCACACAACATACAGGAAAAAGGATTTGTGACTTTTCCTACCTAAAATATATATTTATTTCAACAGATGCTCTTTAAATCTACTTGTCTGTATTCTTATTAATGATTTTTTGTGCTTTGCTACTTAAAGATGTTGTCATCCTTGTTGTCATACAATAAAGAAATATTTAAAATCAGTTTTACAAAGTAGGTTAATTTTTGGTAAATTATTTCCAAAATGAATGTTTTTATCTCCCCCCCCCCCAATTTTTTTTAATGGGGTTATTCATCCTTCCTGCTGAGATTTTATAACATCTCCTTCCACCCCTAAAAAAATTTTCTGTTGGGGGGGGGGGGGGGGGGTTGAGGTTAAATTATGTGTACTTTTTTTTAAGATGCCTTCTAGCTCCCATCCCTTTAGTCATTGCAGGTTGGGGAGAAGGGATGGGGTAAAAGAGATGAGGGGAAGAGATGGGGGATAAAAATGGGAAATAGGGATGGGGTAAGGGATGGGGAAGAAGGGATAAGGACTAGAAGGCCCATAATCAAATAATCCCACCCCTTAAAAAATTAATTAAATTAGTATATATAATCAAAATGCCCCCCCCTAAAGCAAAGTGCCCCCCCGGGGCACTTTGATTTAGGGGGGGGCAAAATTTTACAAAATCTTCAAAATGCCCCCCCCTAGACAAAGTGCTTCGCACGCCACTGATTTTGACAGCCTTATTATGGTTAAGCTGTATTGTTTGGTTCCCCCACCCTTTCCAGGGATGGGGGATCATTATTGCCCAATCTGATTATTGTATATGTATTTATATTGATTCTGCTTTAGGATTATTTATTCCAATCTGTGTATTTATTATTTGTTGTATATAACTTTAGTAAACCTTAGACCCTGAATAAAGTAACACCTGAATAGACTCTCTATAATATATGTGTCCACGTCTGTTCGCACTGCCGTAGTCATTTGAACTCAGGTGTCTGCCATTTAACCAAGGCGGATACCACATAAGGAATTGGGGGACCTTTTTTATTAATGAAAGTCACGTCATTACTTGTATAGTGATACAAGGATGACAGCATCCATATGTAGCACAAAAAATCATATAATGAACAATCTGACAAAGTGAGTTATTGAGCAGTTCTCATAACAAAACAAAAAAGAAAGGATATGCAAGATAAAAGAAATCACCACGAAAATAATTTTTTGAAGCTTCACTGTCAGCTAGACGGATAAAACAATGTAAAGAATAAAATGTGCTTGTGCCTTAGAAATATTCTCTAAAAATTCCAGATGTGAATCTTAAATAGCAGTCATGAAAACCAAATTTTCCCTTATAGCGATACAGACTGAGTTACAGACAGGCAAAGTGAATTATACTCAGAACTGAATAAATAGAATATATTATTGTGTAAAAGTTGAACGATACAAAATTGTAAGTAAATCTGTTAAAAAACTGCTTAAAGGACGCCTGCAAGAAATAACACTCTTTAACTGCTGTAAGACTGCCACAAGAAGACCCAATACCCCAAATTTAAAGCCTTCAGCTTCAATAACAAAAAAGTTCTAGGCATTTTAAAATAGCATTTTAAGTACAATGGAATTTTTGAAAGATTTCCAATGCTCATAAAAGAAAAAACAATATTAAATTACGTCGCCTAGACACAAAATTATAACCTTATCTTTGTCAGAAACTTAGATTGCCTGTAACTGATTACATTTTTACAATAAAAACACCACATTTCATAGTCAAAATCTATGAAAATAATTCGATTTAGATTGCATTTTAAAACGAAAATCATAGCGGAAACAAAGGGGTAAACTAATACTAGCTTAGCTGTGATTGGTTGTTAAGCTGATTCAGCCTTCTGATTGGCTACAGAGCTTGATCTTTAAATCGTTTTTATGCCGCGCTGAATCGGGGCGATTCAGAGGTAAACCGTAGGCGCGCTGGTGGTAAGCCACAGCGCACCTGATTTTTAAAAGATTTTCGACGCGGTGTTGTTAAATCGCTTGCGCACTCACTAAAATATCGATCCGCGCCAGTACAACTTTATTACTTAAGCAGTGCCAGTAAGGTATTTTATATAAAATACCGTGTCAGTATGGTATTTTATATAAAACATTAATATATAATTTATTTTAAAAATAACTATAAAAATGTTTTCACGATAGTTTTGCAATAAAATATTAAAGTAATTAAAAAAAATATCCATTTATTACATATGCAATGGGTCTTTCGTTGGGGCTCAGTGCATGATTCACCCCGATTTAAACCGGCAATGCCACTCGGTGAGTGCCATTGGCGCGCCGGGCCCGCACCACTGCCCGATTCAAATCGCCCATGCAAATTCGATTTAAAGATTGATATTAATAATTTGATGGTGCGCCAAATGAATCGCCCCGGTTTAAATCACCTATAAACGATTTAAAGATCGAGCTCAGTACATTCGGTACAACGCAAGTAAAACTTAATTTTTTTTAATGATTTTGACTATAAAAATGGTTATTTTTATTGTAAAAATATAATTAGTTACTGGAAACCTAAATTTATGACAAAAATAAGCTTATAATTTTGTTTCTAGGCCACGTAGTTTAATTTCAAAGTTTTCAACATGAGCATTGCAATTCTTTCAAAATTTTTATGTACATAAAATGTCATTTTAAAATGCCTAGAACTTTTTTGTTATAGAAGCTGAAGGCTTCAAATTTGGGGTATTTGGTCTACTTGTGGCAGTCTTTCAGCAGTTAAAGCGTGGTATTTCTTGCAGGCTTCCTTTAAATACAGGATATTATTTAAGGATATACTTAAATTTTTAGGACATGATTATAGAGATGCTTCGCTTATGACAATGTACTTTGCTGTCCAAGGAATCTGCATTCCAAAAATCAGACCAATCGGTCAAATTTTTTTTAAAAATGGACTTTCGGACTTTCTGGTAACGATTATAGAGTTGCTTCGCTTTCTTACTAAAACCTAACTTCTATAGTGTAAGCTCTCAGTTTAGTGTAAGCTCTCAGAGCATACAGTCGCATGCACAATGTGAAAGCTGCAGTAAACTCACTTGTGACTTAAGTGAGTAACTTCACACAAAAAATGTAACTTATAAATATCAACTTTAGTTATATAAAAACATTTATTCCAAGACATATCTTCTAGAAACTACAACTCAAAATGGATCTAAGTGATAATATCTACATTCTACAAACCCAATTCAATGTCAACCACATTTCCTAGACAATATCAACACTTCATCTTCAAAATTTCATAATCCTCATAAATTAAAATCGCTACTATGTCATCTCCGCCTTCATTTATAAAAATAAAATTCTTCAAATTTAAAATATTTTACCTAAATCGGCCACTTATTCCCAAGAAAATAAGCAATATTTCATAGTCAACTTAGCCTTCAAAAAAAATTTTCCATCAAATCTTCTAATATAACTTAATCTGCCAGACATTAGTTGTAAAATTATACTTACATCACTCACTTCTGTAATATTCATAACAAAATGGGCCTAGCATCAGAATTCTGCTAGCTAAGGGAGGGGTTAGCATTTTTCTAGGTTTTATGTAGGTCTCCCAAAAACTAGTCCTTAGATTTACGCTTAATGAGATGGGGCATGAATCTATATTGACTACATATAATAATTTAAACTTCAGAGGTGTTTTTTTATTAAGTAGATTTAACAGCAAATGTCACCCATATCAACTGCAAACCTAAAATAATGTATCCTAATCGGCCACCACGTTCAATTCTTAATCTGCTAGACATTAGTTATAAATTATACTTACATTATTCATTTCTGTAACAACGTGACAACAATGGCCTAGTATCAGAATTTTGCTAGCTAAGTAGTGGGGTTAGCATTTTCAATTATAAAGGTCTACCAAAAAAAGTCTTTAGATTATGCTTATTGAATGATGGGCAAGGGCATTTATCTATTTATGACTACATATACTAACCTAAACTTTCAGGAATGTCAATATGATTTAACAAAATGTCAGCAATGTAAACTTCTCCAAACCAAACTACCGTATCCTAAACGGCCACCACATTCCATTCTAATAAATCACAGCTTCAAACAATTTAGACATCTAAATATAGAGTAGCTTCCTTCTAAATATCACAATAAAATTTTTTTTTATTTATGATACAATCAGCATAATTTTCTTCTAAACACACAAATCAGCATATTTTTTACATTTTAGAACTCTTAAATAACATTCATTATTTCTACAATCGTTTTATTTACAAAATTTCATTATAACTACAATAATAACTACATATATAACTACAAGGTAACTACATTTATAACTACATTTCTATATATACAAACAAATTCCAATAGAAACACATAATAAACACCAGTAAAGTCACATTTAATCTAATGCAGTGTAAATAACTGCAATTATATCTCCAAGGGTTTTTTTACTCCCTTATCAGATAACACAAACAGCGGCTTGGGTAAATCCACTAACTTGACTAATGGTCATAAATGAGGTGTCAAGTCGCAATTATTTACTTATGACTGACTTTATGTTCTATTTTGCATTATGATTAATTGTAATTGTTTTTTCTTCTATAAACTTACATAAACGTTGTCATATGTATAATAATTGAATTTGAAATATACATACATACATAGGAATCATCATGTAAAGTTTGAAATCGATTGGACAATTCTAATATGCCTAAATTAACGAATGTACGGACGGACGATGTACGGACAGACATACGGACCAACCCTAATTATAGAAAAACTTCGCTTTTAAAAAATCTTGGAAAAATCACTTTATTCAAATGAGACTTACCTGTTTTGTTTTTACTTCTAGATTTAGGTTTTACTGGTTCATCTAATAATTCTCTTCTTATAGCTTCTAAAATAGATTTAAAGAAAAGAACAAGGATGACAACATCCATAAGTAGCGAAGCATTAAAAATTTATGGAAGGACAAACAAACAAAATAAATTATAGACACTACGTTCCCTGTTAATTGTTGAATGTATAAAATATAAGTTTTATTTACCACCCTCTTACATGCACAATTAACTGCTTTTTATCAAATAGCAATTTTTCAGCTCGACATAAATCCTTTTCCAATAAAATTATATCATTGCATTCATAAGTGTCATATTTTTAGACTTATTCTTTTCTTAGCAAAGCCACTCTATAATTAGAGTAAGTCAGTATGACAAGAGATAAGGTCTGACAGGCGAACGTGTGTAAAGCATTGCATTGCTTCTATTGCAATGGTCATCACATCTAACATCTTCCAAACCAAGTCAACTTAAGTTTTAAAGTTGTTCTTTTCTGGAAAAATTAAATTAAAAATAAAAGGTTTCGTGATATTTACATTAGCATGTTCTGTTTTTTTCTCTCCTTTATATGAAAATTGCTCTGTAAAGAAGGTGTATCAACTTTTTTTTATAGCTAGCCGGTTCTTTTAGTAAGTAGTAGATGTAAAATTTTTCAAAGAATTCAGATATGCAATCGTTTTTTTTGTAGACCTCTTATTTTTTAAGTAATTTAAGTTTTAAAAAAAAAATTAAGTCGATTTTAAGGTACTAAAATGCCACAAAAAAAAGAAAAAAAATGGCCATTATGAACAAAAATAGTAAGATCTTTAATTTGACACCTTACTTTTTCAATTCTGTAAGGTAATTATTGAAAAAATCGATTTTTTTAAACCCACGAGAATAAAAACTTTGAACTTAATTTTATCATTTCACAGGTAAAAAAATATGGGTTCATATATACCTTTAGAATCAGAAAAATATTACAAATCCATTGTAAGCAAAATTGAAAAAAAAGTTTACAATATCTATAATACAAAGTAGCTTGATGTCTGTCCGTCTGTCCGTCTGTCTGTCTGTCCCTTAAGATCTCGGTAACCACTGAACCGATCGGATTCTACTCTTCAGGGAATATACCGACTGGTCCTGTGGTGGTTTTAGGCTATTTTCTTGGGGGATGGGACACCCCCAAACCCCCCAAAAATAAAAAAAATCCAACCCCCATTTTTTGTAAAATCTTAGTAACTGCTGATCAAATTGGGCTCTACCCTTCTGGGAATATACCTACTGGTCCTCGTGTGGTTTTAAGCTATTTTCTTGGGGGGTGGGACACCCCAACCCCCCCAAAAATAAAAAAATCCCCACTTCCAAAATTTATTTTTTTATTTTTTTAAACAAAAACCAGTAATTGGGGTGGGGGAACCCCACTGCAACATGGGGCGAAGCCCCCATGAATCCCCCCCACAAAAAAAAAATCAAAATATTTTTTTTTAAATTTTAATTTTTGTGTATGCAAACAACTTAGGTCTAATTTTTATGAATTGAAATTTTTGTGTATACGGCAAACAACCTGGGTTTAATTTGTACAAATTAAAATTTTTGTGCTTAAAGCGCACAACCTGGGTTTAATTTTACCACAGAGTAATTAAACAAAGAATAATTTTTTGAATATTTCTATTAAGGAGGGTTGACTTCCCAAAACTGTACAGGGCGAAGCCCCTAGAGGCTAGGGGCGAAGCCGCTAGTAGTATATAAACTACAATAAAAGGAATTATATGAAAATATCATATTATATTATACAGGCAACGTCTTAATTCTTGAATTGAGTATAAAAATGGGAAGGGGGTAAAGAGGGGATAAAGAGGGGGTAAAAAAGGGAAGACGAAAGTGTTGCCTGAACAAAAAATATAATTGGCCATTTGTTTATTTTTTATTTTTTTACTTTTTTTCAATTTTGCTTACAATGGATTTGTAATATTTTTCTGATTCTAAAGGTATATATGAACTCATATTTTTTTACCTGTGAAATGATAAAATTAAGTTCAAAGTTTTTATTCTCGTGGGTTTAAAAAAATCAATTTTTTCAATAATTACCTGACAAAATTCAAAAAGTATGGTGTCAAATTAAAGATCTTACTATTTTTGTACATAATGGACATTTTCTTCCTTTTTTTTGTTGCGTTTTAGTACCTTAAAATCGACTTAATCTTTTTTTAAAAACTTAAATTACTTTAAAAATAAGAGGTCTACAAAAAAACCGATTGCATATCTGAATTCTATGAAAAATTTTACATCTACTACTTACTAAAAGAACCGGCTAGCTATAAAAAAAAAGTTGATACACCTTCTTTATACATACATGATTTTTTTGGTGTTCAGCTTATTTTGATTTTGATTACATAATAAATATTAATGGATCAAGTTAAGAAGAGTGTGAGGGTCTAAAAAGTTTTATTATGTATTTTGCCTATTTAGTGTGCCAATAACCTATATATTTTTGCATATCTATGCTTTACTTGACCAAATTTATGCATAATCTGCTTTACCTGATTAAAAATTGGCCTGAGCTGAATCTTTAAATGTATAGCCGTTGGCATTGTCGCTGCCGTAGCCGTAGCCGTGGCCGTAGCCGTTGCTGAAGTTGAAGTCGTAGTCGTCACCACAGCGCTGTTAATAAAACATGGATTTTTAAATGATTTTACAGAAGTGCAATGCCGGCTATCCTAGATTTATGGATACCTAAACTCTTTTCTGTCCCACCTAAAAATAAGTTATTTTCATCAAAGAAATGAAATTATAACGTCTAATTTTTGAAGTTTTTAATAAAAAATTATTATTTTAATAATACATTTTAAATATTTGTAATATTTACGTATTATTACGGGCAAGATCCAATGTAGATGGTATGGCTGGTATGGCCTATATCGTGACGGGGCACGGCACAGCACGACATGGCACGTCTGACCATTCGGCGGGACAGTAGTGGAATCTTAATTGCCCAGCACGGCTGGACAGGCAGCCAATACACACAAGATAGAGGGAGAGTTACCAGACAATTCATGTTAATTATCCTATTTATTATTTATTTTTTTTCGTTTTAAAAAGAAATCATTTTCAATACTTTAAATAATATTGGGCACCATCCCAGTTGAGGAGTGAGATTCTATTCCATGTGAAAAAACAGCCCCCCCCCCCCCCACCATCTGTCAAAATAACCCCCCCCCCCAGCATCATGTGATTTTGTACCCCATCTTAAATTTTGGTCCCTGTAATTTTCAATGTATAAAACAATGCTTGGGGGTAATAAACTATGAGTTATAGGGGTAAAATATTACATATGGGGCAAGTGTATAAAATATGGGGAACAAAAATCACACATGGAGGTCCAAATATTAATATGGGAGAACCGTAAGAGATAGAGGCCTAGTTGCTTGACTGTGGTAACTAAGATTTACACAAGGAAGCCATTTATGCACATGGGGTGTCAAAATTTGATATGGAGTATTTTTTTTAATGATGGGGTGTCAAAATTTGATATGGTGTATTTTTTTTCATGATGGGGTAGGTTCAAGTGCTTATATCTGGTGAACCGTAAGAGATAGAGGCCTAGTTGCTTGACTGTGGTAATTCAGATTTACAAAAGGAAGCCATTTATGCACATGGGGGACCAAAATTTGATATGGGGTATTTTTTTCATGATGGGGGTAGTTTCAAGTGCTTATATCTAGAGAACCGTAAGAGATAGAGACCTAGTTGCTTGACTGGAAACTTAGATTTACATAAGGAAGCCATTTATGCACATGGGGACCAATATTTGATATGGGGTATTTTTTTCATGATGGGGGTAGTTTCAAGTGCTTATATCTAGAGAACCGTAAGAGATAGAGGCCTAGTTGCTTGACTGTGGTAACTCAGATTAATGTAAGAAAGCCATTTATGCACATGGGGGTACATAAATTAATATGGGGGTCATTTTTCTATGATGGTGGTGCAGGTGGTACTCAATATTACCTAACCCAACTTAACCTAATTCCCCCTCCATCATAAAAAATGGTGCCTATATTTAATTTTTACCCACCATCATGAAAAAAATACACCCTATCAAATTATGGTACCCTATGTGCATAAATGGCTTCCTTATGTAAATCTGAGTTACGTCAGTCAAGCAACTAGGCCTCTATCTCTTACGGTTCACCAGATATAAGCACTTGAAACTACCCCATCATGAAAAAAATACCCTATATCAAATTTTGGTCCCCCATGTGCATAAATGGCTTCCTTATGTAAATCTGAGTTACCACAGTCAAGCAACTAGGCCTCTATCTCTTACGGTTCTCCAGATATAAGCATTTGAAACTACCCCCATCATGAAAAAAATACCCCATATCAAATTTTGGTCCCCCATGTGCATAGATGGCTTCTTTAGGTAAAACTGAGTTTCCACAGTCAAGCAACTAGGCCTCTATCTCTTACGGTTTCCAGATATAAGCACTTGAATCTACCCTTATCATGAAAAAAATACCCCATACCAATTTTTTTCCCCCATTTGCATAAATGGCTTCATTATATAAATCTGAGTTACCACAGTCAAGCAACTAGGCCTCTATCTCTAATGGTTCTCCAGATATAAGCACTTGAAACTACCCCCATCATGAAAAAAATACCCCATATTAAATGTTGGTCCCCATGTACTGAAAGTACCTGTCATTAGCATTCTCTACCTTGTGACCATCGCCGGCAACAAGTTGGCTGATATCATTTACTACTTTTATTTGCGACAACTTTTATTTAATGAAATCTTCCAATTTTTAACATGTACAAAACGGCCTGCATTATTGCATCAAGATCCATGACAGATCTATATAGGAAATAAACGTCTATAATCGAGCTCGAATCTTCCAAGCATATAATGCTTAAAACTCATAGTGCTCCAGTAATCCCTATTAAACTCTCATTGACTAGAACGATAAGACCTATTGTTCTACTTTTTGCATCATAAATTCAGTTTTTTAAATTCATGTTGCTATTCAAATAACATTGAAGTATTTTATTTCAATTCATAAAACAGAAAACTTAAATTTATAATATAGTAAATCTAAGAAAACTTAGTTTTAAAATGAAATGATTCATGCGACACTCCCGTAATGTGGTCAGATATGAAACTAAACATTTTAACCCTTTAGAGACGAAAAATTAAAATGAAGAATATTAGGATTTCAATCTTTAAAAAATGATAAAAAAAATGAAGCAAAACGGTAAATCGTGTATTGTTACATTAGGTGTAAATATAAAACTAATTACTGATTAAATGAATATTAAACAGATATTCTAACGTAATATGTTAAAGTCGTATTAATGGAATCATTATATGTAACGTATATGAAGAAAGAGAGAGAAGAGAGAAAAAGAGAGGGAGCGAGAGAGAGAGAAAGAGAAAGGGGGGAGACAGAGAGAGAACGGGGGGAATGAGAGAGAGAGAGACGGAAAGAAATATACAGTAACTCATAACTGCACTTAAACGAGAAAATATCTAGATTTCAGCAAAAATTTAAGTAAATATGTCATTTAATAGCTTAAATAAAAGTTATTGAATAGCAAATGAGAAAATTACATTTTCCTCTAATCCTAGCCAACAGACGAACTGACGGACATTTTGAATTATAAATAAGCTTCGCTACTAAATATCAACAGAAAATGAATTTTGCAAATGTCTATTATAATCTTGATTAAAAATTTAAGCCATCTAATTTTTATAGCAGCTGAGAAAACAAATATTTTAGCTATTAAATAGACTAATGGACCATGTGAATTATAGAGTAAGAAGGTAAATTTGAATTCCAAAATTTCTTTTCCTCAGGGAAGGAGGTAACATATGACTGTAAATTACACTGTTAACCAAAGTTCAGTAACCAATTTGACTAAAAAACTTAATCAGTGTTTCATCACTTCTAAACAAGAAGTGTCCAAACTTTAAAATCAACAGAAGGCTTACCCCTCTTCATCATCATATTCATGGGGGATGTAAAATAAATATAAAACATTATTTCCTAAGATCCCTGAGTTTAAAAATCATCAACAAAGATAATTATATCCATAAGTAGCAAAGTTCCTAATAGTAAAAGTAAAAACACAAATGCAAAAAGAAGAAAACGCGGCATAACCGACAGACAGACGAACGATGATCAGTGCAGTGGTCATACAAATCTTCACACAAAATATTATTAGTCTTTGATATCAGAAAATAAAATTGTGTTTATGTGCAGTACTGATTGATCAAAGGATAGGCGGACAAAAGTACATTGGCCTCAAAAAAATTCAATCTTCTATATTAAATAGCAGAAAGGAAAATAAACATTAATTTTATTTACTTCAGAGCACTATAGACAGAATAACGAACTAAGTGAGGAATAAAACTTTTAAAATTTAAATTAATTGACTTCGCTACTATCATTTAACAGGTAGATAAGGATGACAACATCCATAACTATAGAAGCTCTTGAATTTAAAAAAATAAAAGGCAAAGCAAATGAAAGCAAAAAGGGTGCACAATAGACAGACATAGTAAGTAATGATGCATAGTGAATCTTTATCTATCTTCGATAAAAGCTGGGAAATTTATTTAAGATAGACCGACAGACATTATTATTCTTAGAGTAGACGTGCATTGGTCTTCTGTCTTAACCCTGAAAGATCTGGCTCTCTACAAATTCTTAACTGATCGGATTTTATACCTTAATAATTGCATTAGCCTTCTACCTTTCCAGTACTGATATTTAATATTTTCAAGAGCATTACAGACCAGCGAACAACGTGAGCTGTAGGCTAGTATCCCATATCTTTTAGTTTCCTCCATAATGTATCTTTCTTGTCCATAAATAAATGCCTACAATATAACTCAATCGTTATTCCAGAATGGGGGGCAAAAGCCTTATAAGCCTCCATCACTTGATGGTCTTGAGGTGACAGGTGTCCAAAGAGGGTTGTATTAGGGTTGAGATATTTGGTAATTTTTGTTCTTTCTATCGAGCTCTGCTTGTGTTTTTCAATTTCTTTTTCATTATAATGCGTTCTTACCATCATTTCATCAATAAGTCTTTGATTTTCTACTTTCCATTTTTGCAGCTTTTCTAATGATGATGGTAATGAAGTTAAGATGTTGTACGGACTGAGAATTGTGAGTTCCTCCTTTTCCGACAATTTTAAAGAGGGAAGTGTCCCATACTTCACACCAGTAACAGCTTCAAATCGGGCTCCCTGTCTGCTCTTTGTAGAATTTCCATAAAATAATGTTGCTTGCGCTTGTGCTTCTTCTTTATCTTTCTCAATTTGCTTTCTCTTTTCTTCCTCTCCCTCTTCTACACAATCAGATTTTTCCTTAGCACATTCATAATTACTAAACTTACAGTCTAGGTTGGCCATGTGCCGCTTGACGTATCGGCTTTGTTGGAACTTCATATGACAAAGGGGACATTGAAGAAGGTCCTTTGGCAGTTTTTTCTGGAACCCGAAATTCTCATTTACAATATTGTTTAGTAGATCTTTCTTATTTACCTGTATATCCTTAAATGTGTTTTTGGTCACTGGACCATCAGCATTTATAATTTCATTAATTTTTTCTTTCCATATCAATGCTTTATCTTCTCTTTCAAACAAACTATTGTTATTTTCTTCAATGGAGCCAAATTTTTTTCTTAGAATATTAGGTAAAGTAAAGTATTAGAATATGTTGGTGATTTAGTATAAAACAAGTCATAAAAGAGAAATAAAAATATCTTATTTAAAATATAGCAAAATCAAGAAGAGTGAAAGGCATAAGCCCAGTTCACAAAAGCTAAACAGTCGACCGATAGAAATTTTCAGTTAACCTTTTTTGAGGTCAAACTTTTTTCAGTCATACTTTTGAATATTTACTTCAAAAATAAATGGATCATGGAAAAAAAAACAAAGTCATTCCTAATTAGGACAGAAGTCACTGGAAATTGGTCTAAGGAAGGCTACTTATGTCCTTCATCTAACAAAATCTAACTTAAGGGAGGTGACTTATGTCCTTTGTCTGACAAATTCTTACATTAGGAAGGCTGCTTATGTCCTTCAAGTTGCAAAACTTAGCTTTTCTGTCCTTCACATAGCAAAACCTCACAAAACATAGCATTTCTGTCATTCACATAGCAAATTCTTGCAAAACATAGCAAATTCTTGCAAAACATAGCATTTATGTCCGTCACATAGCAAATTCTTGCAAAACATAGCAAATTCTTGCAAAACATAGCATTTCTGTCCTTCACATAGCAAATTCTTGCAAAACATAGCAAATTCTTGCAAAACATAGCATTTATGTCCTTCACATAGCAAATTCTTGCAAAACATAGCAAATTCTTGCAAAACATAGCATTTCTGTCCTTCACATAGCAAATTCTTGCAAAACATAGCAAATTCTTGCAAAACTTAGCATTTCTGTCCTTAACATAGCATTTTGGTCCTTCACATAGCAAAATCTCACAAAACATAGGTTTTTCTGACCTTTTTCTACCAGGAGATCAGAACTAAATCAGAACACACATAACAAGAGTTTTTACATAATACATTAAGATTATCAATTAAGCATTTAACTCTGCATAAATTATGATAATTCATTATTATTACCCCTCCCCCCCCACCCTATTTAAAATTTACCCCTGCATAAATTATGATAATTTATGCTGAGTTAAATGTACTGTTTGAACTTCTATCTAACAGGATATGAGAACTTAATCAGAACACACATAACAAGAGTGTTTACATAGTACAAGAGGCCAGCTAAGCTGCCATGTAGGAAAAGTGGCATTGCATTCTAGGGCCTAAAAGGCGTCATAGCTGGCCCCTTTTCAGTCCATCATATGACATGGGAAGGAGGTTGAGGAGCATTTAATGCAGTCTAAATTCCCAAGAATGCAATGCCACTTTTCCTTCATGGCACCACCTCCCATGTCATATGATGGACTCAAAAGAGGCCAGCTATGACGCCTTTTAGGAAAAGTGGCATAGCATAGTGGAATTTAGGCTGCATAAAATGCTCCTCAACCTCCTTCCCAAGTAAAGTAAACTAAATATAAATTTTAATTAATATCAGATTATAAAAATGTCAAAAGCTTGGTATGCTGATCAGTACCAGTCTGGTACTGTGCATGAAAGCCACAACAATTTGCAACGAATCCTCTAGTACACAGAAAAACTTTTATGAACTGATGTGTAGCGACCCCAAGACTCGCCAAAAACTCTTGGCGTATACACAGGTAGATATAATTGTTAAGATGATTCTTAATATACCAAAGGGATAGTTGCCTAATATAAATTCTTTCGTGCAAGGTTCACCTTGCAAACCCCTCTAGACTCTCCCCTCCCCCCTACCCAGATTTTACTTCATGATGCCGGGGGGGTGGGGGGGGGGTTATTTTGATAGAGGGCGGGGAGGGGTTTTTATTTAGATGGGGTAGAATCTCACTCCTCAACTGTGAAATTGCCATAATATTATAGTAATATATCGCCAAAAAGTGTATTTTAAGTATAGTATTTATTTATTTTAAGTTGTCCCTTGCAAGGTTAGAAAGGCAACATACTCACTACCTTTTCTTCTATTCATATTGTGCCCGTACAATTATTTATACAATACTAATAACACTCATTTAATTATAATTTTTAAAAACCTCAATTTCAATGGTTTCACGTTAAAATTATCAAAAGTAGCTGTCTTTGTGGCTTTAGCAATGCTTTGGCAACGCTTTAGCAACACTAACGGACTACAGCCACTTTTAGCGTGGCCAACCACGACCACGGCTACGGCTATGCATTGCCAATATGATTTAAAGATCGCATTGTTTTTTTGTGGCAACGGCAACGCGTGGTTAATATAATTTAAAGATTGCTATTAGGATGGTGGCTGTACCTCTGACTACGACTACGGCAACGGCTACACATTTAAAGATCGAGCTCTGCTCTGCTTTATTTGATGAAAATTTGGCATACTCTACCTTTCTTGTTGTGTTTGGCACAATCTGCTTAACTTGATCCGGAAAATTTAATGAATGTAATGATAGCCAATGCAATTTCATTACAGTAACCATTATATTATATAAGTCAGAGATTTTGAATTGTTATAAGAATTATGTTATATGTTATTATATGATCGAAAGTATTTTGATTTTGTTACTTGCTAGTAATATAAACAAGGATGACAACATCCATAAAAGCGAAGCTGTAAAACGGTATGACAAACGAATATTAATACTTGTAGAATGTTAGAACCGAATAAACATACTTACATTTGTAGGACTTAATCATTGTAGTGATGCTTCAATTAACAATGTATTAGTTGTCCTAGGAATCAGTATTCCAAAAATCAGATCATCAAATGATTTTAGCACATAAAAATTAGTTTATAAAAAAGTTAAAAATCAACATGTTTAAAATGAACCTACAGACATTCTGGTAAAAATTGTAGAGCTGCTTTGCTTTCTAAACATATTTAACTATTACATGAAGTATCATGCAAAGTTGGAAAACGATAGGACAATTTTATACATGCCTAAATTAATTAATGAAAATAGCTACAAATTATAGAAAAGCTTGTATAAAATATTTAAATCCCCTTTTTGGTTGATCCTTCCCAATGTGCACTGTCAGTATGTCTCTAGATTATCAATCATCTTATCTCTATAGGCGCAGAATTAAAATCAACTTCACCAGTAAAAGCTAAAAGAACCAAAGATAGGTTACTTTTTATGTCCCGTTAAATTATTGTTTTCTTCAAATTTAAAGGAGGAGGGTAAATAAGACACTTTACTAAAGATACTTTCAATTTATCTCAAAAAAAACTTACAGCACTGAATTTAAGTATAGCATTAACTATTGAGAAGTTTAATGTGGAACTGTGAAGAAAAGACGGTGTTACCGCCTCTCTCGCCTTTTCTCCGATTTTTTTGCTTTTTATCACTAAATTAAACAATTTTGACTCATTTTTTTATCTCAGTTGAAATAGCTCTTGACAAGCAAATGTATACGTGTTATACTGTGAGTGTTATGGCGTCAGGTATGTTTCTTCTCAAAGATATATCCTAATCTGATCAAGCCCCCCAACCCCCGACAGAACAACTGTTTTAGGTGAGGTTTTAGGAATTTTAAGGATCTGAGCGCTATGGCTAGGCAGGCTAGGGTGCCGAGCGCCGCGGCCAGAGTTCATAGTTCTGTCGGGTGGTGGGGGGGCTTGATCAGATTAGAATATACCTTTGAGAAGGGTGGGGGGTTGTATAGAAATTTTAAACATAGAAAAAAATATTTCTTAAAGGATATTACTTATTTTTTTTAAAAAAATTAAAGGGCGAATATAGGATCGATATGATATGAGCTTATATCAAAGGTGCCATTACATACTTTTAGAATATCTATACCAAATTTAAAAATTCAAAAAAATCCTTAGGTAGATTTTGCAATTTTCTGTTTCAATTGAACATATAATAAATGAGATTGCTGACAAAATTGTTTAATTTAGCCCTTTACAAGACTTTTTTTTGACTATTTTGCTTAAGTTTGATTGACTATTACACTGGCACGCACCTTAAAAGATAATTTAAATGTATATTATTTTAGATTATATACTAGTTTATTTAATTTTTTAAAAAGCATAAAAATAATTTGCGTAGAAGGGCGTCAGGAGTATTGACAGGGTAAATAATACGTCTTAAAGTTTATTTTCTGTACAGAGATCTTTGATTAATTCATGATGATATAAACAACCCTTGTGTACGCATTTTCAACACACACACACACGGCCACAAAAAAACAGGGATTTGAAATCATTCTTCCTCCAAGAAAATTTTATCGATTATTTTTTTTTACTTTTTACATTATTTGATGTTTTTTTTAACTTTTAAATAATTTACTTTATGAAGGTAGAAGGAGGGTATATTTACCCCTGATTAATTGGTTTCCACGTTATTACGACTATCATTTAACGAAAGCTTTTTAATTTAACCTTGCCACGAAGCCTTGTGTGATGCTAGGGTGATTGAGTTCTTAGGGAACCACACTAATTACAAAATATTTTCTTCGAGATTGACGGGTTTTAAGCTATAAACAGACTTATACAATTGAATATGTCAATATTTTTAAGTTATTTATAATCTATGGAATTGCACCTTTGATATAAGCTCATATCATATCGAACCTATATTCGCCCTTTAATTGATTTAAATTACAAAGGTAAATTTCTGCCACACAAATATGCTACTAACAACTAACTAGGTACCTTCCTTCCCTCTCCAAATATAGTATAAAACCATACTTAAACTACTAGTATAGTATAGTAGAAGCTACTAGTATATAAAAGAAGTAGGTTTTTCTAAAATTCCGTGAAGGTTTGAGTTTAAAGGCTTGAAACTGTAGTATAACGATAAAATTTATGTTAACTTTAAAAAGAAATTTGTCTATAGTTTTTTTTTTCAATAAGGAATACACATATTTAGTGATTATTGTTTTTAAACCTTAAAACTCACAACTTTACGAAATTTAAGCACAACCTAACTCCCCCATTTTTTAAGGGGAGTTTGACTCGTTGTTTGCTAGCATAAACCAAAGTGATATTCTACTTCAAGACGAGAGTAAGTGTTTTTAATCTTATCATGAGTTCTTTGGATGTAGGTTTATGATGACACTTTTGGAAACTAGATGATTTTTTTATTTGAACTCCACGTGTTTTAAAGAGCGAATATAGGTTCGATATGATATGAGCTTATATCAAAGGTGCCATTACATACTTTTAGAATATCTATGCCAAATTTAAAAATTCAAAAAAATCCTTAAGTAGATTTTGCAATTTTCTGTTTCAATTGAACATATAATAAATGAGATTGCCGACAAAATCGTTTATTTTAGCCCTTTACAAGACTTTTTTTGACTATTTTGCTTAAGTTTGATTGACTATTACATTGGCACGCACCTTAAAAGATAATTTAAATGTTTATTATTTTAGATTATATACTAGTTAATTTAATTTTTTAAAAAGCATAAAAATAATTTGCGTAGAAAGGCGTCAGGAGTATTGACAGGGTAAATAATACGTCTTAAAGTTTATTTTCTGTGCAGAGATCTTTGATTAATTCATGATGATATAAACAACCCTTCTGTACGCATTTTCAACACACACACACACGGCCACAAAAAAACAGGGATTTGAAATCATTCTTCCTCCAAGAAAATTTTATTGATTAATTTTTTTTACTTTTTACATTATTTGATGTTTTTTTTTAACTTTTAAATAATTTACTTTATGAAGGTAGAAGGAGGGTATATTTACCCCTGATTAATTGGTTTCCACGTTATTACAACTATCATTTAACGAAAGCTTTTTAATTCAACCTTGCCACGAAGCCTTGTGTGATGCTAGGGTGTTTGAGTTCTTAGGGAACCACACTAATTCCAAATTTTTTTTTCGAGATTTACGGGTTTTAAGCTATAAATAGACTTATACAATTGAATATGTCAATATTTTTAAGTTATTTATAATCTATGGAATTGCACCTTTGATATAAGCTCATATCATATCGAACCTATATTCGCCCTTTAAACAATTTAGATATGAGAATGCTTGGTTGTAGGGAAAAATGTTCTCAAATATTACAAATTGTAAAATTTGATGAGAAATTGCAAAAAGTATTGTTTGTGAGGGGTTACAAGAGCCATTTCTTCATAGTTACACATCATCCTCAAGAAAGTATAAAAAATTGCAAAAATTTACTTTTGTTTAAGAACCTCTATATATATATATATCATTTCTGTTTCTTAATTACAATACAAACTCTCAAAGATTTTCTTTCCTGTAATGCAATATTTGAAACTTATCTTTTTCAATTTTGTAGTACAAAAAGAAGCTCCAGTTGATAAAGAAGCTCCAGTGGATTTATCCATACACCCGGATGCAAGCACGACAGAAGACCCATGTATACCAGGTCCATAACAACAACAATGTTTCAATCCAATCCATGCCAGTACTGGAAGATGAGTCAAGCCATACATATACCCCAATTTCCTTGCCACCTTTAGAAAATCCACCATTATATTCTGTGCTTGTGGATCAGACAACCACAACAGAAAGTAAGCTCTTTTAGTTATTTTAGTCACGTTTAAATGGTCCTTTTGATTTCAAAATTGGCATTGGAATTTTTATTTTAGTTAAAGTTAGGTATGATTTAGAAAGTATAGCAACTAAAAATCTTTACCAGAAAGTCCATACTGATATTTTAATTTTTTTGACGGTAACTTTTTGAATGATATATGTACATATGATTTGTGCATACAATATTTATAAACAAAGCATATCCTGTATTTGTGCAAATTTGTAACAAAAATTTTAAAACAAAAACTCAAAGGAACAAGAGTTTCAAATCTGAGATGTGACATTGCATTTGCTTTAAATAGGTACATTATGGAACTGTTTAAAAAGGCGGGGGTACTGCCACTCCCAAAGTTTCCTGCAAAAATTTGTGTGTCAAGGGAAATTTTTATGAAAAAATTTTTAAAAAGTTATTCTCAGATGATTGTAAATTGTCTAATTTGGCGAGAAAAGTTAAAAAATTTACAGCGGTTTTCAGCGGTTCTGCCGCCGTTTCTTCACAGTTCCATATTGTACCTATTTAAAGCAACTGCCATGCCAAATCTCAGATTTGTAACTCTATATTTAGTTGAGTTTCTTTGACTTTTAAACAACCTTTCCTATCTAGAACTTGGAAGCCAGAATCATGGCAAGGATGGATTCAGACAATAAGGAAATCCTTGATCAATTGGTAAATCTTTTTTTCAAAGGACTGCAAAATTATCTGAATATTACATTACCTTAAAACATTTTGTTAGGCACCTTTCAGTGGTAATGTTAAGCATTTATTTGTTGAATAGGTATACTAATTTCTTTGATTTTTTTATTTCCTAAAAAATTAAGATACTTATGAAAAAATATGCTCTTCTTTGATTTTAAGAGAATTTTAAAATAATTTTTGTATACATTCGAATCGGGTGGATAGGAACCGGTTCTCATCCATACAAAAAAAACTATGTCTAGCATTGTATTACATCCAGCTTTCTACGAATATAAAAATGTACAATGTTTATAATACAATGCGAGAAATAACTATTACCCTGTTAAAATTTAAATCATACAACAATATTTCAAAATTCCAAACAAAGGCAAGTATCACGCTGTTTAAGTTACTCTTAATTACCTGCTTGAATAATATATTTTAGTTCAGTCTAAAATAGCAAAGGCGGTAAAGAAGATTCAGGGAGCAGAAGCTCCACAAAACAAGCCACAATCAAAAACAGCCCTGCAATCAATTGCAACACTTGAACAGCTAGCTGAACTCAATGAGAGAATTACTGTAAGTAGTTAATTGCTTCCTTATAGTTGCAAACCTACTTTGTAGTTTCAAAGGTCCACCATAGTTGCCAGATATTTTTTAGATCAATGTGTACAAAAAATGTGTACATTGGGCCTTTGATGTGTACATTTGTGGGGGAGGGGAAGGAAAAAGGGAAGGGGGAAAAAGAAAAGGGAAGAGGGGTGAGGGGGCGTACATTCACTTGATAATGCGTACATTACTTATAAAAGTCCATTTTCCAAAAGTTAAAAATGCGTACATTACGCACAAAATGTGTACATCTGGCACCGTTGTCCACCATGGTCTGTCTGTCTACTGTACTAAATTCTTTTCACTTGCTTAGCAGTTTTCCTAATTTTTATAACAATAAATTCTAAGCGTCAGTGATATAAAATAACACAAAAAAAGCTACTAAATGAATATTGTAAACAACATATATTAGAACAAAAACCCGGGTGACATTAAGAGATTTGAAACACATGGAGGAAACATGGAAATATATGCCGCGTAAGTCATGATCTTTTTTACAGTACCTACCTATTCTTTTTTTTTACAATTTTTTACTCAGTTAACAACAAAAATTTAAAGGGGGGGGGACGAATGTGTCACTTTTTGAAATCAAAAGTAAAACGCGCATGATCTCACTCCATAAAATAGTTACTAAAATTTTTGGCGGGAAACGGCGGTTTTCTCCACAAAAGCAACTGCTGTGCCAAATTTTAGAGTTTTAATTCTTTTATGGGCTGAGATCATGCACGTTTTACTTTTGGTTTCAAACAGTGGCACATCTGCTTCCCCCTCATAATAATATCTTAGTTGAAGAAAACTAATTGATTATTGTATGTTTTCTTGTGCATTGATATAAACTATATTAGGGCTGTTTTTTTTACCCTGTATTTTTTACATGTTACCTAATATACATAGATTTTTCTTTCTATGAAATATTATAAAATTGTAATTTTAGGAACTTTTTTAAAGACGAAGTTATTGCCTCTATAACTGTGATGGTAAGACTTATTACATCCATGAATATAAACTATTTTATCATCTAGGACCGTTAAATTTCAATAGTCTGGATAAGGCAAATTTAAAGATATGTTTGTGTGTCTACCTACATTAAGTTTTTACATTGCTTTACAGCTTATTTCAATGAGATCTTTTTTGTTTTTATGGTTAATAGCATATGATAACAATTTTCCATATGGTTTCAAAGAATATTAGTATCAACTAGATAAGTTCTGAGCTGTACTGAAAAATAATAATTCCTATTGGATTATAGACAATTAACCATAAATAACAAAACATTGAAATTATAGCAGTTAGCCAGGACAGAATTAATTTTACACAGGATAGAATTTTGAGTATCTGTGTCATTTTCATATATTTTTTGATGTTGGTATACAAATTTAGTTATATGTTAGGAGTTTGAACATTTGGAGACATACAATTATATACTCAAAATCTTCCCAGTACCAGAACAAAGTAGGTTATTTTGCTTTCTTTGTGGGCTCTGAAACTGTACTCTTAATGTGTATCCTGTTCAGGGGGGGGGGGGGTTTAAAGGTCCATCAAACAATTTTATGCTCAATATTTTTAGAATGAAAGGTACAAACAAATTAATAGTAATTTTTTGTTATTTTAAAATTGTAGTAGTAAGAATTAATACTGTTTATTTGGCATTTAAAAGAATTTATTTCTAGTGAAACAGATAAACAAGAATGATAACTCGGCACCGAAAGACCATGGATTTTTCTTGGGCCAAATGGTTGCTGCGTAAGTAGTTTGCTTCATAATATACATATAAGAAAGATGAATCAATGTCTTTTCTGTTGGAACACCAGTGTCATTATTTAAAGTGATCGCGAATTTAATTTTTCAAAATGCATTTACGTTTACCTTTTCTTATTTTTTAAGTAATTTTCAAAAAATTATGCCTTAAAAGTTCAAGTAAGTTAGAAAAAATCAGTTTAAAATGCCGAGAGTATTTCCACATGAAAATAATGTTAAAATTTGAGCAACAATTAAACTAAGAGAAAATAAGCCATTTCTTTGCTTGCAGATAAAAACAAAAAAATTGATACTTGGAAAATATTTTTGTAATATATCTCTATTAATATTTGTCTTTGAACTTTCTTTAAAATGTAATGAAAAAGTTTGGTTTATTTTATAAAATCATTAACCAAATACCGTTTTGTTTATGCAGGTATAGTGACAAAAGTAGAATTGTTTAAATCTCTAGAATCAATAACATTTATGAATCCCTCCCACGGTATTCCTCCCACTCGGGATCCCTCCCACAGTATTCCTCCCACACGGGATCCCTCCCACGGAATTCCTCCCAAACGGGATACCTCCCATGGTATTCCTCCCACACGGGATTCCTCCCACGGGATTCCTCCCAAACGGGATACCTCCCACGGTATTCCTCCCACACGGGATCCCTCCCACGGGATACCTCCCACGGTATTCCTCCCACTCTGGATCCCTCCCACAGTATTCCTCCCACATGGGATCCCTCCCACGGGATTCCTCCCAAATGGGATACCTCCCACAGTATTCCTCCCACACGGGATCCCTCCCACGGGATTCCTCCCAAACGTGATATCTCCCACAGTATTCCTCCCACACGGGATCCCTCCCAAATGGGATACCTCCCACGGGACTCCTCCCAAAAATGTTTCAATTTTTTCCTTTTTTAAATTTTTCAGGGTGAGGTGACCTTCCACACCCCCCTAAAAAAAATTTTTCCAATTTTTTTTCTTTTTCTATTTTTAATTTTGTTGAAAATTTTTCTTCAAAATTATTTTTCTTTCATTTTAAAATTTTCAGGGGTAGGGTGACCTTCCACACCCCCTAAATTTTTTTTCTTTCATTTTCAAATATTTTGGGGTGGGGTGACCTTTCACACCCACCTAAAAATTTCTTTTTCAAATTTTTTTCTTCCATTTTTTGAGGGTAAGGAGACCTTCCACACCCCCCTAAAAATTTTTTTGTTTAACTTTTTTTCCATTTCAAATTTTTTGGGGTGGGGTGATCTTCAACACCCCCTAAAAATTTTTTTTTCGAATAATTAAAAATTTTAATTGCAAAAAATAAAAAATTGAGAAATTTTACAGAGGATGTTGGGGGTATCCAGCTGATAAATTTAAAATTTGAAAATGGGGTGTGGAAGGTCACATATTTTCATTCCAGAAAACAAAAACTACATTCTTCAGGGGCACAAGGAGACATAAATGACAATAAAATTTAAACATAATAACAGATAATTTTAATAACAGTTTTAATTCTAAGAATTTTTGGTTTTATAAAATTTTCTGTTAAACTAAAATTAGATGGACTTTAAAGACTGCTGTTGTTTTCTCAGTAAGTTAAAATAAATATTTATTAATTCTACAAATATTAGAAAAAGGAGAAGTTAACATGCAAGGTGGAGATGCTCAATTTTCAGAGAGAGGAGGTGAAGTCCGAGAGGAAGGTTAATTCCATTGTGTTGAGGAAAGATAGAATAGGAAGAAATGGTGAGAGGACATGGAGGTGCCGCATGCAGAGGCAACATAGATGCTCTGCATCTATCAAAACGAAAAATGGCATACTTCAGGGAAATGAGGCACCTGTACACCCACACACTGGAGATCCAGTGAAAAATGATGTGTTGAGAGTGCAGTCCCTCCTTAGGACCAAGGCCTCTTCAACTCTTGATTCAACAAGATCTGTTCTTGCAGATTGCCTTGCAGGTCTAAGTCAAGATACGCTGCAAAGGCTACCTAAGCGCCCATCTTTAGATGACAACATCAGGGCTAAGAGAAGAGTGGGCAATCCTGTAGAGCCAAATCCTCAGAATTTAAGCTTTGAAATTCCTGAGAAATACAGGAATGTTCTTCTTCATGACACAGGTATTGCAGATCCTAACCGCATTTTAATGTTAGGCTCCAGAGAGCTTTTACATGTACTGGATGATGAGAATGTGTGGTTGGGTGATGGCACCTTTGCTGTTGTGCCATCAGTATTCTACCAGCTTTACACAATCCATGCTTAGGTAGGTAACAACTATCCTCGAATTGTGAATTTTCTTTTGCCCAACAAAGAACAAAATACATACATCAGGATGCTAGATGCCCTAAAGGAACTTCTGCCTGATTCTGTTCCACAAATTATGTTGCTTGACTTTGAAAATGCTGCTCAAAATGCATTTATACTGGCTTACCCAAATGCTTCAGTAAATGATGCCTTTTCCACCTTAGTCAATCTGTAATAAGAAAAGTTGGAGAACTTGGTCTTAAGAGCCAATTTGAAAGCAACCCAGAGTTCAACATGGCAGTCAAATCCTTAATGGCATTATCATTTGTTCCATTAGATGATGTGTTACTAAGATTTCATGAACTAGCTGATTCATTTCCAGATATAGAGAGAGTCAATGAGCTGATTGCCTACTTTGAGGTAACTTACATCCAGGGTAGAGATAGAGGTGAAGGCCTAGCAAGAAATTCTCCTAGGTATCCCCCTCAAGTTTGGAACCATTTTACAGATCCAGCTGATAATGTTCCCAGAACCACTAATGCTGTAGAAGGATACCACAATGGATTAAATTCACTCTTTCTCTCTAAACATCCCAGTGTGTGGAAACTTGCAGATGGGCTTATATAGGACATTGCACTCCAACATAAGGTTTATGCTGACAATCAGGCTGTCAACAATCCTGCAGTTAGACAAAAATACTTATTGTTGGCCCAAAGACTTGCTGCCAAAGTTAATACATATGCAGCAAGCCAAAATAAGTTGGTCTATCTCAGAGCAGTAGCTAACATTTTTAGCTCTGTCTGATCCTATGAGGAAACAATTTTTTATAAAAAAAATTAAATTAATAAAAAGTATAAAAAATAAAAAGATTTAAAAAAAAAAAAAAAGCTAAAAAGAATTTTTAAAAATTAAAAACAAAGAAAATCATCAAAAATGGCTTGCTTTTATACTTGACCACCTCATGGTGCAAGCTGGATAAGACAGACAAAGTATAAAATCGGTTGTGGGGAATCTGGTAGGTCCACGCATTACCTGCATGATCAAATATCTCATGATTTTTAGTTCTTAATTTCTGACGACTTTTTATACAGTTTTGTACTGTGGGAGGCGTAGTGAAACAAGTAAGTTGGGGGGGAAAGTACCAATTAAACGGTGTGCGGTCATTTCCGCATATTATCACATCAGCATATTGTTTCATCAATACACAAAAGCAAATTATATTAGAAGGGGTATACAGTAGTGGATCTAAAGGGATACGACAATGGCCAATACATTAATATACATCCTCGGCCCTATGATGATACTTAGAATAACCCCTTCTGTAGATTAAAATTTGTGGTTGAAAAGTGTGAACACTCAACCTAATAACTTTAGGGACTATTGTCATTGCCCACTCTTTCTCTGCCGTACAAAGTTTATACTGTGTTAACAAGGACAAAAGGGATGAAAAGTAGAAAATATTTTTTTCATGAAATGAAAGAAATATATTTTTTTTCATTACATAAAACAAATATATTTTGTATCTTGTATATCAAAATATTGTAGATCCTAAATAAATTTGTTGAGTAATTTACCACATTGTATAATAGACATCTTTCCGTGGATAATAAGTGAAAACAAGGTTCCGAATGCCTGAGCTAACAAAACTGGTGCTAATCTTATGATATTTACTTTAATTCTCATGTAAAATTTCTGTAATATTAATAGTAATAGAGTAGCCCCGCTACAAGAAATTATTTTGTTTTTTACCAACTAAGAATTAACGGCAAATTTTCAGATATTTAAATTATTTTTTTTTAAAGATATAATTGTTGATTATTAAAATCTTGAAAGCTTCTTTTCCAATTTTGTTACAAAAATTAACTTAAATACTAAGAAGAAGTAAAAACAATTAATCTATGTACTTAATAGCCTCCATGTTTTCTTTAAGAGAAATAATTCTTTAATTTATACATGGGAACGTTTTATGGGGGCGTTCAAAAAAGTGGTTTATTTACCACCAATAATTAAAATATAAAAAAAAATAAAAATCTGTATAATAATGTATTTCATATATGTAAATAAATATAATTCCTTAGTAATCTTTATTTGAACACTTTAAATCAAGTATCAATTAATTCGAATGCGTTCGCATATGTTCAAATGAGATCGTATCAGAGTAAATTATGTTTGCAGGTATAAATTTAGTTGAAATATTAAACTTGAAATTGTTGACGGAGTTTATCTATAATTTAAAATGTCTGTCAGCTAGTCATTGTAACTTTTTTTCTGCTTTTGTAAAAAATATTGGAAAATGAATCAGTTTTTTACTGTCAGTGAGTTTTTTTAAAAGCAATGCTTTTCTATAATTATGGTCTGTCCGTCTGTATGTGAGTTTATTTTATTTTGGGACAGTTAGCTATTCTGGTTAATTTAAACAAGTTAGAATTGTCCTATCAATTTCAAACTTTACATGTTGATTCCTATAAAAATTAGGTATAATTTAGAAAGTGTAACAACTTTATATTGTTACCAGAAAGTCCATTTAAAACATGATGATTTTCTACTTATAATAAAATTTTTTTATGTTATGATTACTCTATTCAGCTGATTTTTGGGATACTGATATCTATTACAACAAGGTACAATGTTATAAGCAAAGCATCTCTACAATCAAGTTAAAAATGTCAGAAGATTTGCATCAAATAAAAATAAATTCTTTGTTTTCTTTTAAATAAATAACTGACAAAAAGTGAAAATGTCTTGTAAAAAGAACCTATGTGGGAGGAATTCATTGGGATTGGGTAACCTCCCACATCCCCCTGTAAAATTTTTATAATTTTTATTTTATGCCATTTAAAATTTTTTAATTATTTGGAGAAAAAATTTTTAGGGGGGTGTGTAAGGTCACCTTACCCCCAAAAAATTGAAAATAAAAAAAAAAAACAATTTGAAAAAAAATTTTTAGGGGAAATGGAAGGTTACCCCACCCTGGAAAATTTTGAAATGAATGAAAAATAATTTTTTAAAAAAATTTTATGGGGGTGTGGGAGGTCACCCCACCATCAACAAAATTGAAAATGGAAAAAGAAAAAAAACATTTTTGGGAGGAGTCCCATGTGGGAGGAATACTGTGGGAGGTATCTCGTTTGGGAGGAATCCTGTGGGAGGGATCCCGTGTGGGAGGAATACCATGGGAGGTATCCTGTTTGGGAGGAATCCAATGGGAGGGATCCCGTGTGGGAGGAATACCATGGGAGGTATCCCGTTTGGGAGGAATTCCGTGGGAGGGATCCTGTGTGGGAGGAATACCGTGGGAGGTATCCTGTTTGGCAGGAACTCCGTGGGAGGAATCCCGTGTGGGAGGAATACCGTGGGAGGTATCCCGTTTGGGAGGAATCCCGTGGAAGGGATCCCGTTTGGGAGGAATCTCGTGGGAGGGATCCCGTGTGGGAGGGATCCCGTGTGGGAGGAATCCAGTGTGGGAGGAGTCCTGTGTGGGAGGAATACCGTGGGAGGGATCCCGTTGGGAGGAATCCAGTGGGAGGAATCCCGTGGGCAGGACTCCCGTGACTACGGCCATTACATACTTTTAGAATATCTATGCCAAATTTAATAATTCAAAAAAATCCTTAAAGGAAGCCTGCAAGAAATACGACGCTTTGACTGCTGAAAGACTGCCACAAGTAGACCCATTACCCCAAATTTGAAGCCTTTAGCTTCTAAAACAAAAAAGTTCTAGGCATTTTAAAATGACATTTTATATACAATGAAAATTTTGAAAGAATTTCAATGATAATGTTAGAAATTTTGAAATTAAACTACGTGGCCTAGAAACAAAATTATAAGCTTATTTTTGTCATAACTTTAGGTTGCCCGTAACTAATTATATTTTTACAATAAAAATACCCATTTTTATAATCAAAATCATTTTAAAAAATTAAGTTTAACTTGCATTGTACCGAAAGTACTGTAGCCAATCAGAAGGCTGAATCAGCTTAACAACCAATCACAGCTGAGCTTGTATTAGTTTCCCCCTTTGTGTCCGCTATGATTTTTGTTTACAAATGCAATTTAAATCGAATTATTTTCATAGATTTTGACTATGAAATGTGGTGTTTTTATTATAAAAATGTAATCAGTTACCGGTAGTCTAAGTTTCTGACAAAGATAAGGTTATAATTTTGTGTCTAGGCGATGTAATTTAATATTGTTTTTTCTTTTATGAGCATTGGAAATCTTTCAAAATTTTCATTGTACATAAAATGCTATTTTGAAATGCCTAGAACTTTTTTGTTATTAAAGCAGTTAAAGCATGGTAGTTCTTTCAGGCGTCCTATAAGTAGATTTTGCAATTTTCTGTTTCAATTGAACATATAATAAATGAGATTGCCGACAAAATCGATTATTTTAGCTCTTTACAAGTTTTTTTTTTGACTATTTTGCTTAAGTTTGATTGACTATTACATTGGCACACATCTTAAATGATAATTTAAATGTTTATTATTTTAGATTAAATACTATTTTATTTCATTTTTTAAAAGCGTAAAAATAATTTGCGTAGAAGTAAGTCAGGAATATTGACTAGGGTAAATAATAAGTCTTAAAGTTTATTTTCTGTACAAAGATAATTTATTAATTCTAGATGATATAAACACCCTTAATTACGCATTTTTAACACACACACACACGGCCACAAAAAAAAACAGGGATTTGAAATCATTCTTCCTCCAAGAAAATTTTATTGATTATTTTTTTTTACTTTTTACATTATTTGATGTTTTTTTAACTTTTAAATATTTTACTTTATATATTTTGTATGAAGGTAGAAGGAGGGTATATTTACCCCTGATAAATTCCCGAAACCTTTTTCTCATTTATTTGTACTGCAAAATAACAACAGTATTTAGGCAAACTCTACACGCATCCTGTTGTGAATATGGGTATTTGAATATGTTAGGGAACCACTCCTCTGACGTCACAAATTAGCCCAAATGGCTAGGTTTTTAGCTATAACGGCCTTATCAAATGGAATATCTTTATTTGCTTGAGTTATTCATAATGTATATACTTGCACCTTTGATATAAGCTCATATCATATCCAACCTATATTCGCCCTTTAAGTATAAAATGTACCTAAAGTAATCATTTTATTTTTTAAGGGGGGATGGGAAGAAGCTATAATTTTTCCTATACCGTTTTTAATGGGAGTGTGGAGGTACAGACTCTCCACCCCTATCTTTTTCTTTCCTTCTCTGCGGAAGCGTCTTTCATTACAGTGACTTCATTTAGGACACATGTCATACTAAAAATTTAACAATCTAATCCTGTTTTAGTTTTGGATACCTGAAGGCCATTGGTTTCAAGAAGGCTGAATATTTCTTTTATCAAAGGATTTATTTTCCAGGTAGCTTTTTTTTTATTTTTTTATATCAATTTTTTGTCTATTTAAATTGGCCTTATCCCTTAGGATCCCTGCAACTTCTTAAAATACATATATTAATCTTGATTCACATGGTTACAAACCTTCAGTATTCAAACTTTTAAAGCCCTTTCCCTGCCTGAGAATTTATTGTCAGATTATTGATAAGAAATTAATGATAAACATTTGTGATGTACATCAATTTATCGTCCATTGTCTTATTCTTTAATAAATTAGAATCCTTTCATACAGAAATTTTATTTTTCTAGGCTCGGATGCTAGCTAGGTTTTAAACTGTTTTTAACCTATTTTTAAAACGTATATAAAAAATAAACTATGACACCAGTAAAATCAGACTGCAGAGCCTAAATTTGAATTAAGTCCCCAATAAACTTTTTTGGGGGGATTTAAATATTAATTTTTACTGTTGCCGTGGTCATTTTGACCAAAGCAAAAGGTCTTTTTTTATTTGAATAAAATTCGTAGCTTTTAGAGTGTTTTGATTCATAAATATTGTATTCTGGTATAAAGTAAATTAGGCCTTATGATTTTACTATGAAAATTCACTAAAAAGTTAAATCTTTACAATATACAAATGTGTTAACATTAACATGTTTGTGTTCGTTCACCTATTTTAAACACATAAAAATTGGCTGTAAAGGGTTAAATTTGATGACAAGATGACATGATGTCAACAAATGTTTATGTAATACAACAAAATTATTTTTGACACATATACAAATATGATATAAAATAAGATTATTCAAACTTATTTTTTAAAAATATTTTTAAAAAGTATGTAGCTTTTATGTGTATAGTTTTCATTCTTTTCATTTTAATTAATTAAAAATTATTAACTACATTGTAAATAAGTCACTTTGTGAAAACACTCTTATGGAAATTATAAATAATTGAAATGAAACAAGAAATCTTATTGGTTTAACTTTAGCATTATGTGTTTTATTGTATTATGTTAAAATTTTTACTGAAATTGATTGTTTTAGAAAAAAAATTATTTCCATCGAACAGAGTAGAGTTTTTTTTATTATTGTATTGATATAAACTGAATCATATAAAATTGTTCTGTAAGAAACAATTTAACTCCAAACTAAAAGTTGCTTTTGCTCTCATCAAAATGATCACAGCAACATATAAAATTAATTTTTAAATCCCCCCAAAAAAGTTTATTGGGGATTTAATTCAAATTTGGGCTCTGCAGTCTGATTCTACTGGTGTCATAGTATATTTTTCATATATGATTAAAAAATAGGTTAAAAACAGTTTAATGGAATTTCTCAGTCCATCCAGTCAGGTACATAGATAGTTAGTGGATAGGTAAATAGAGAGATGTCTTGGTTTTTTTTTCCATGGTCCAATCTTTATATTGAGCGAAATGAATTGCAAAATAGCCTAAAACTGGCCTCAATTATTTATATTTCTTTAATTAGGTTACAGTGGTCTCGATAGTGCTGTCAATGCAACTTTGCACCGGCCAGTCCACACTGAGGAAAAACAAACGGAACTTCAGACCAATCTTGCAGGTGCTAATTCAGAGATTGAAAAGGATAAGACAAGGGGCGATAAATCAAGACTCTTAATTTTATTCATATTATCTCCCCTGTTGCATATTCTTTTAGTTTTTTACACCGAGGAGGGGAGAAAACGGTTAGACACTTAACTTAATGAATCATCCAAGTCCCCAAAGTTGTTAAACCAACAAATAAGAAAACATCATTATAAAATATTGGGGACTAGTGTAATAAACAGCCCAATGTTCCCTCCCTTTCTGTTAATAATCCTTCTTTATAAGTAATTGGATGTATGTCAGTCTAAATGTTTGTGTGTCTGTTTGTCGCACAAGAACTTCAGAAAATTTATATTAATCAGGAAGGGAGGGGACAATGGGCTCTTTATTACAATAGTCCTCAAAGTTTAATAAAGACGTTTTCTTATTTCTTTGCCTTAAAATTTTCTAGACTTATTAAATTTTGATTTTACCTTCAGAAGGGTCAAGTTGTGTTTCATTATAGGGAAAGTACATCAATTTATCGGCCATTGTCTTATCCCTGATCCCGTAATTATGTAGTTATCCAAATCTTAAACTGTTTTTAACCTATTTTTGAATGGGGGGTCAAAAATATACTAGGACACCTATAGAATCAGACTGCAGAGCCCAAATTTGAATTAAGTCCCCAATAAACTTTTTTTGGGGGATTTAAAAATTAATTTTTAGTGTTGCTGTAATCATATTGACCGGAGCAAAAGCTCTTTTTTTACTTCGGGTAATATTGTGGCTTACAGAACATTTTTATATAATTCATTTTATATTGATACAATAAAAAAACATTACTCTGTTCATTGGAAATAATTTTTTTTTCCAAAACAATTAATTTCATTGAAAAATCTAACATTTACAATAAAACAAATAATTCTGAAATCTAACCAATAAGAAGACTTGTTTTATTTCAATTCCTAACAATTCAAAAAAAGAGTGTTTTCACAAAGTGACTTATTTCCAATGTAGTTAAACAATTTTTATTTAATTAAAATGAAAAGAATGAAAACCATACACATAAAAGATACATTCTTTTTAAAATTATTTTAAAAAATAAGTTTGAATAATCTTATTTTATAACGCATTTGGATATTTGACAAAAATAAATTTGTTGTATTGCATAAACATTTGTTGTCATTTAACCCTTTACAGCCATTTTTTATGTTTTTAAAATAAGTGAGAGAACACAAACATGTTAATGTTAATTCATTGATATATTATAAAGAATTAACTTTTTAGTGAATTTTTATAGTAAAATCATAAGGCCTAATTTTACTTTATACCAGAATACAATATTTATGAAGCAAAACACTCTAAAAGCTACAAATTTTACCCAAATAAAAAAAAACCTTTTGCTTTGGTCAAAATGATCACGGCAACAGTAAAAATTAATATTTAAATCCCCCAAAAAAAGTTTATTGGGGATTTTATTCAAATTTAGGCTCTGCAGTCTGATTCTACAGGTGTCATAGTATATTTTTTATATACGTTTTAAAAATAGGTTAAAAACAGTTTAAGCTGCTGAAAAAACATTAGGTACTATTTTACATAATTCTAGCCGCTACATCCCTATTTTAATTTTGATTTAAAAAGCAATTTTGTTGTGCGGGGAGGGGTTCAGATAGACACATAGAGATCCTGTTATTAATACATTATTTTTTTTGGGGGGGGGGGGTTCTAGGGGCGCTTCCTCTTCCCTTTCTACTTTCTTTTCCCCGAAAAAATGAACCTTACAAGGTCCTTAGATGCTACCCTGAAAAGGAGAACCATATCAGTTCAGGGGTTAGCGAGATCCTTTGGTACAATCAGACAGACATCTTGTTACTTTATTATAAGGATATAATTTAAGGTTGAGGAAGGAGATGGTAGTGTAGGAGAAGCTGTTGACAACCAGGCATATTCGATGGATTAGAACCAGTTTTTCGCCATACTATCCGCATAATGTCCGCGGAAAGCTGTCTATAATACGATGATATAAAATATAAAACTTAGGGATCTAAAAGGGTTAAGACAATGACTGATAAATTGATGTACATCCCAAATGTTAAGACACAAAACTACCCCTTTTATAGAATACAATTATTGGTTAAAATGTTTATTAATAGTTAATATTTTTTTAGAGAAGCTACCCAGAGGACTTGGTCATGGGAGCTGCCACGGTTTACTTAAGAACATTCCTTTGCCCCTGAGCTCTGTCCGTACAACCGGAGCCCAGGTGGTGATGGCGGAGTATGATGAAAGTCATTCATAGGGATAATATCTCCCTAATGTGCAAGTTAATATTAATACTACCCTATAAAGAATAATTATATTCTGGAATGAATCAGTGCTTTATCAATTTTATTGTTTTTAGGAACTCTGTGATCTAAAAATTCTCCTTGTGACATTTATTACCTTATAATGAATATGAAAAGTGAAATTCTCTCTGAAAGTGTTCACCAATGTCCTGGATAGGAAACAGGTTTTTTTTGAGTTACGTATGACAAGACCTATATTTCTATGACCGGGCGTGTATGACAGTTCAGCACATAACTTTCATTAAATCACAGCTGATCATTTTTATGAATTTTTTTGAAAATTACTTTTACCTATATTTTCATAGTTATTCCCCCCAAAAAACACAATTTTCTCACATTTCCAGCTTAGTTATTCTAAATTCATGCAAAAAAGTATAATAGATGATAGATATAATAAGATCAATAACCTCAATTGACTATTCTAAGATTTGTAGGTAAAACATAGATCCTGGATGTGATAAAAGGATCCTCTGAGGTTCCACCAAAAAAGGTTAAACAAATCAGAATCAGCAATGATTTTGTACAATGTACAAAGTAAATCACTTCTAGATACCAAGCATATAGAGGACTGGCAAAATTATTTCATTACTGAAACCAGGAAAACTTGACAATTAGGGTTCTAGCTATTGCCCTGTCTCACTTCTTTTTCCTGCCTGCATGATTTGTCCCTACCTGAATGATGCTGTTAAACTTGCAGACCAACATTATGGCTTTTACACAGGCAGGTTCACCACCACTGCCTTACAGAGTATCAAAACCTTAATCAACAGCCTAGTAAACAATAAGAAACCAGTTATCTGAACAGTGCCAGTTGCCATTTATTTTTCAATAGCTTTTGACAGTGTAAACAATGAAGTTTTACTGCATAATAATAATGCACTAGACTTGAATGAGTACATGTAATGTTTTTATGTGAATACCTTAGAGGTAGACAACAATTTGTTGTTATCAGAAAATCTAAATATGCATACAAATCTGCCAAACAGGCTGATCTACAAGGAGGGGTCCTATACCATGTACTATTTGAACTGTAAATTTCATACATGCCAACACCTCACTCTAATTTCATCTAGTTTCCTGTGCTGACAACTCCAACAGCATAGGTTCCCTTATTTATCCTTATGTCATGGACATAAAAGCTTACTTAGCAGTTCTTAATGATTGGTTTAAAAGTCAGAACCCATTCATTTCTCCAGCCAAATCATCTACAATAGTCTTAACCACCTTTTCGAATGAAGCAGGCACTGTTGTCATTGTTGAAACAGTACCATAAGTCAGACATCCTAAGTTCTTAGGTGTTACATGTGATCTTTTCTAAATCGACCATCTTGTTAAGGAGCCTAGAAACAAACTAAACCCTAAAAACAAAATGCTTTAAGCTCTCTCCACCAGAGGGAAAGAAAAGTAAGTCATAGTAAATACATACAAAGCAATTTACAAGTTCCTGATATTCTAAGGCAGTTCCATATTTAGTTATGCCAGCTGGCACAGCCTACTGTTTGTTGGAAAAGCTGCTCTGAAAACAGCTATCTACTGTCACATCATGAACCAGGAAACATTCGTTACCAGCAATATTTTACCATGAACTGCAGTAGATCCAAATGCATTACCCAGAACAGCTAAAACTAACCTGTCCCAATAATTTCAGGTTACAATGTTTACCTTAAAGGCCAGAGTAAACAAGAATCTGGTGTAGTTTGTGTCTGACACTGGCAAGAATTTCACACAACCACCATCATTTCAACTGCAAACACAACCCATCAAAACCTTTAAAAGCAGCCACAATACTGAACTGACTATTTCCAATGGTGATGAGCAGGAACAAACAATAACACAGGAACTATTTAGACATGAAGTCAGCAAGGAATCAATACTGAGCATGATAACTTGTCAATATTACAAGGAAAACTTTATACAGATTGCTGATTCTGAAGCATGTTAGTTTAAACTTTATTGGTGGAACCTCAGAGGGACATCTTATTACAGCCAGGAACTATGCCATAAGAATTCATGAGGCATGCATGAGGGACTTAAAAAGTGAGTATTTTTTTGTGTTGACTACCAAAGCAAACTTAAGTTTTGTTTAACTGTTTAGACATTAATTCAAGTAACAACTTCAAATAACTCTTACCCAACTTCTAGACATCAAATCTTAGATTAGTTAAATGATTCTGAAAGATCTTGTTATTGATGATAACATAATCTTTGGTTCAGCTGTCATCTATTATACTTTTCTTTGAATAAATTTAGATTAACTAAGCTGTAAATATGTGAACATTGTGTTTTTTTTGGAGAAAAACTATGAAAATCTGGGTAAAAAAGTAATTTTCAAAAAAATCTACAAAAATGATCAGCTGTGATTTAATTAAAGTTATGTGCTGAACCGTCATACACGCCCGGTCATAGAAATATAGGTCTTGTCATATGTAACTCAAAAAAAACCTGTTTCCTATCCAGGACACCAGTGTGTTTAGTGACCACAGTTAAATAATTCATCAACCGACAGTTTCAGTGCTTGGCTTTTATGGATGTTGTCATCCATGTTTTTAAGAAAACTAATTAAAGAACTTACCTAGACAAATAAAACTTTGCATTTTTTTTAAAAATTCCAAATGATAAAAACAATAAAATGTACCTTACAAAAACAAACAAGAAAAAGTCTTTCCTAGAAATCTAAAAAATTTTTTAAGCTTTATGTAGAAAATGAAAATTAAAACCAGTTTTGTTCGACCCAAGGGGCCAAAGGCCCTCGATAACAAAGCTTGTATTAATTTATGATATTTATTTTAATATTCGTAGAAAATTGTTTATAGTATGATGCTATATATGCTTTTTTACTATTTGAAAAGCAAAGCTTTTCTATATTTAGGATTGGTCCGTCCGTACGTCCGTAATGGTAGCTTTTTATGTTAATTTAGTCATGTTAAAATTATCCAATTGATTTTAACTTTTTCATGATGATTACATTTTAAACATCTTGATTTATAGCTTTTTAACAACATTTTTTTATTTGTCAGTATGCCCTTTTACAATTTCTGTATTTATGGAGTTTTTCAACTTTACATAGAATTTTGTCAAATCATATATATTTATATTTTGTATATTCATTTATGACACTCTTCTAGAGCTAATGTTTGTTTGTCATACGTTTAATGCTTCGCTTTATGGATGTTATCACCCTTTATTTGTAAAAATTATATAGCCTTTTTTTTAAAGTAACACTCTTCTAAAGTGTGTTACTTTTTTATATGTTTTATCAATATTTTGCCACAACTCAGTCAAAAATGCTTATAAAATAGACCTTTTTCGACCTAAGATACTCAAATACTTCCTTTACAAGCCCCATCAATCAGTTTTAAGATATCTTCATATTTCAAGGAAAATTGACAAAAAAGGCAAATTTGGGTGTTACCTTTTTATATGCTCAGATACCATAAAATTAATAAAAAAAATACTTATTTTTACTTTTTTCTCAATTTTAAAGTTTGATTCTGTTGAAGTATATATTCTTGAAGGGATTTATGCATTGATTTTACAGAAACATAATATTTGGTGAAAATAAATGATCTTCAAAAGAATTTTTTTTGGAAAATAAGAAATTAAACCCCCATTGCCCTAGAGGACAGCTGCTGACCTCTAGTGTTCATGGTTTTGTCAAGTACATGTTAAAGAAAAAAAAGCCAAAAAAGTACATAAAAAAGTATCTTAATGTGTTAGAAAATTAAATTGTTTAACTTCAAATTTGGGGATGCTGACCTTAAAGATGCTCCTACTGGTGGTGATGGTGACCCGGAAGGCATTGAAGTACATGAGCATTATGGCAATACAACTATTGATCTATGTTCTGATTTTCAAATTCCTAGCAGCCTCCAATGAAAAATATAACAAGAACTTTAACAATCTTATAAAAATCACAGTATTTACCTAATACCTTATGAATTTGAGAATAAAAAAATCATGAGTGTATATTTAGGGATTTCTCTTGATTGGAGGCTGCTAGGAATATAAAAATCAGAACATAGATCAATAGTTGTGTTGCCATAATGCTCATGTACTTCAATGCCTTCCGGGTCACTATCACCACCAGTAAGAGCATCTTTAAGGTCAGCATCCCCAAAATTTAAAGTTAAACAATTTAATTTTCTAATTTCGTAGGTGTATCGCGCAGCTCTAAGGACCTTTTCGACCATTTATCATATGCATTTCGTCGATGTGTATTGGACGACTATTTAGCGATATCGTAAGAACTCGTGCTCGATTGCTACACGATATCGTGCGCGATAGTAGCGCGATAGTGACGCTACTTTCTGGCTGGGATATATGCTTTAAAAAATAAGACTAAGATTTCTACATTATTTTGGTTCATTAAGTATAAGTATTGTATTTTATTTTATACTACTTGTGTTTTAATTTTATACTTTCTATGATGTTTGTATTTGTAGGTAAAGAGGACAAGAGAAATAGCTAAAAACCATCTTCTATACATCTGCAAAGATTCCCTAAAATGGATTACTTAGTTTCGGTTAAGTAGTTATTAAGAACCAAAGAACAAAAAAAAGTTTATTTAGTAGAATTTCAAATCTTGCTTCTTGATTTTTTGTTTGTTTGAAGATTTCTAAGTGATTCACAAAAAGCGGCACAAAACCTTACACCAAAAAATGTCTGCTTCATCTTTCCTGTAATAAAAACAAAATGGCGTCAAATGACTACAAAAATATCCATAGACAAAAAATCGCGCTCCAAAGAAAGTTAATTTGAAAAAATTAAGAAGAATGAAAATTATGTTAGGCACCATCCCAGTTGAGGAGTGAGATTCTACCCCATGTGAAAAAATAAACCCCCCCCCCCCGCCATCTGTCAAAATAAACCCCCCCCCCCCCGGCATCATGTGATTTGTACCCCATCTTAAATTTTGGTCCCTGTAATTTTCAATGTATAAAACAAAGCTTGGTGGTAATAAACTATGAGTTATAGGGATAAAATATTACATATGGGGTAAGTATATAAAATATGGGGAACAAAAATCACACATGGAGGTCCAAAAATTAATATGGGGTCATTTTTTCATGATGGGGTAGCTTCAAGTGCTTATATCTGGAGAACCGTAAGAGATTGAGGCCTAGTTGCTTGACTGTGGTAACTCAGATTTACACAAGGAAGCCATTTATGCACATGGGGTGTCAAAATTTGATATGGGGTATTTTTTTCATGATGGGGTGTCAAAATTTCATATGGGGTATTTTTTTTCATGATGGGGGTAGTTTCAAGTGCTTATATCTGGAGAACCGTAAGAGATAGAGGCCTAGTTGCTTGACTGTGGTAACTCAGATTTACATAAGGAAGCCATTTATGCACATGGGGGACCAAAATTTGCTATGGGGTATTTTTTTCATGATGGGGGTAGTTTCAAGTGCTTATATCTGGAGAACCGTAAGAGATAGAGGCCTAGTTGCTTGACTGTGGTAACTCAGATTTACATAAGGAAGCCATTTATGCACATGGGGGACCAAAATTTGATATGGGGTATTTTTTTCATGATGGGGGTAGTTTCAAGTGCTTATATCTTGAGAACCGTAAGAGATAGAGGCCTAGTTGCTTGACTGTGGTAACTCAGATTTACACAAGGAAGCCATTTATGCACATGGGGGACCAAAATTTGATATGGGGTATTTTTTTCATGATGGGGGTAGTTTCAAGTGCTTATATCTTGAGAACCGTAAGAGATAGAGGCCTAGTTGCTTGACTGTGGTAACTCAGATTTACACAAGGAAGCCATTTATGCACATGGGGGACCAAAATTCGATATGGGGTATTTTTTTCATGATGGGGTAGTTTCAAGTGCTTATATCTGGAGAACCGTAAGAGATAGAGGCCTAGTTGCTTGACTGTGGTAACTCAGATTTACATATGGAAGCCATTTATGCACATGGGGGACCAAAATTTGATATGGGGTATTTTTTTCATGATGGGGGTAGTTTCAAGTGCTTATATCTTGAGAACCGTAAGAGATAGAGGCCTAGTTGCTTGACTGTGGTAACTCAGATTTACACAAGGAAGCCATTTATGCACATGGGGGACCAAAATTCGATATGGGGTATTTTTTTCATGATGGGGGTAGTTTCAAGTGCTTATATCTGGAGAACCGTAAGAGATAGAGGCCTAGTTGCTTGACTGTGGTAACTCAGATTTACATATGGAAGCCATTTATGCACATGGGGGACCAAAATTTGATATGGGGTATTTTTTTCATGATGGGGGTAGTTTCAAGTGCTTATATCTTGAGAACCGTAAGAGATAGAGGCCTAGTTGCTTGACTGTGGTAACAAAGATTTACACAAGGAGGCCATTTATGCACATGGGGGACCAAAATTTGATATGGGGTATTTTTTTCATGATGGGGGTAGTTTCAAGTGCTTATATCTTGAGAACCGTAAGAGATAGAGGCCTAGTTGCTTGACTGTGGTAACTCAGATTTACACAAGGAAGCCATTTATGCACATGGGGGACCAAAATTTGATATGGGGTATTTTTTTCATGATGGGGGTAGTTTCAAGTGCTTATATCTGGAGAACCGTAAGAGATAGAGGCCTAGTTGCTTGACTGTGGTAACTCAGATTTACATAAGGAAGCCATTTATGCACATGAGGGACCAAAATTTGATATGGGGTATTTTTTTCATGATAGGGGTAGTTTCAAGTGCTTATATCTTGAGAACTATAAGAGATAGAGGCCTAGTTGCTTGACTGTGGTAACTCAGATTTACATAAGGAAGCCATTTATGCACATGGGGGACCAAAATTTGATATGGGGTATTTTTTTCATGATGGGGGTAGTTTCAAGTGCTTTTATCTGGAGAACCGTAAGAGATAGAGGCCTAGTTGCTTGGCTGTGGTAACTCAGATTAAATTAAGGAAGCCATTTATGCACATGGGGATACATAAATTAATATGGGGTCATTTTTCTCTGATGGTGGGTAAAAATTGAATATAGGGGCCAATTTTTTATGATGCAGTTGGGGGGTGAAATCAGGTTAGGTTAGGTCAGATCAGGTCATGTTAGGTAAAGTAATATTAAGGGAAAGGGAAAGGCCCCCTTGCAGGGGTTGGGTTAAGTTGAAATGGGTCAGGTTAGGTTAAGTTAGGTTAGGTTAGGTTAAAATGGGTTAGGTTAGGTTAAGATGGGTTAGGTTAGGTTAAGATGGGTTAGGTTAGGTTAAGTTAGGTTAGGTTATGTTAAAATGGGTTAGGTTAGGTTTAGTTGGTTTAGGTTAGTTTAAAATTGGTTAGGTTAGGTTTGGTTGGGTTAGGTTAGGTTAAGTTAGGTTAGTTTAAGATTGAGTAGCCCTGCAGGGCTACTCAATATTACCTAACCTAACCTAATTACCTAGGTTGGGTTTGGTTCGGTTAGGTTAGGTTAGATCAAGTTAGGTTAGTTTAAGATTGAGTAGCCCTATTAAATTTCAATACCCCATGTGCATAAATGGCTTCCTTATGTAAATCCGAGTTACCACAGTCAAGCAACTAGGCCTCTATCTCTCACGGTTCTCCAGATATAAGCACTTGAAACTACCCCCACCATGAAAAAAATACCCCATATCAAATTTTGGTCCCCCATGTGCATAAATGGCCTCCTTGTGTAAATCTGTGTTACCACAGTCAAGCAACTAGGCCTCTATCTCTTACGGTTCTCAAGATATAAGCACTTGAAACTACCCCCATCATGAAAAAAATACCCCATATCAAATTTTGGTCCCCCATGTGCATAAATGGCTTCCTTTTGTAAATCTGTGTTACCACAGTCAAGCAACTAGGCCTCTATCTCTTACGGTTCTCAAGATATAAGCACTTGAAACTACCCCCATCATGAAAAAAATACCCCATATCAAAGTTTGGTCCCCCATGTGCATAAATGGCCTCCTTATGTAAATCTGAGTTACCACAGTCAAGCAACTAGGCCTCTATCTCTTACGGTTCTCCAGATATAAGCACTTGAAACTACCCCCATCATGAAAAAAATACCCCATATCAAATTTTGGTCCCCCATGTGCATAAATGGCTTCCTTTTGTAAATCTGTGTTACCACAGTCAAGCAACTAGGCCTCTATCTCTTACGGTTCTCAAGATATAAGCACTTGAAACTACCCCCATCATGAAAAAAATACCCCATATCAAATTTTGGTCCCCCATGTGCATAAATGGCCTCCTTATGTAAATCTGAGTTACCACAGTCAAGCAACTAGGCCTCTATCTCTTACGGTTCTCCAGATATAAGCACTTGAAACTACCCCCATCATGAAAAAAATACCCCATATCAAATTTTGGTCCCCCATGTGCATAAATGGCTTCCTTATGTAAATCTGAGTTGCCACAGTCAAGCAACTAGGCCTCTATCTCTTACGGTTCTCCAGATATAAGCACTTGAAACTACCCCCATCATGAAAAAAATACCCCATATCGAATTTTGGTCCCCCATGTGCATAAATGGCTTCCTTGTGTAAATCTGAGTTACCACAGTCAAGCAACTAGGCCTCTATCTCTTACGGTTCTCAAGATATAAGCACTTGAAACTACCCCCATCATGAAAAAAATACCCCATATCAAATTTTGGTCCCCCATGTGCATAAATGGCTTCCTTTTGTAAATCTGTGTTACCACAGTCAAGCAACTAGGCCTCTATCTCTTACGGTTCTCAAGATATAAGCACTTGAAACTACCCCCATCATGAAAAAAATACCCCATAGCAAATTTTGGTCCCCCATGTGCATAAATGGCTTCCTTATGTAAATCTGAGTTACCACAGTCAAGCAACTAGGCCTCTATCTCTTACGGTTCTCCAGATATAAGCACTTGAAACTACCCCATCATGAAAAAAAATACCCCATATGAAATTTTGACACCCCATCATGAAAAAAATACCCCATATTAAATTTTGACACCCCATGTGCATAAATGGCTTCCTTGTGTAAATCTGAGTTACCACAGTCAAGCAACTAGGCCTCTATCTCTTAAGGTTCTCCAGATATAAGCACTTGAAGCTACCCCATCATGAAAAAATGACCCCATATTAATTTTTTGACCTCCATGTGTGATTTTTAACCCCTTGCTTCAATGTTAATATCATAGCATTGTTTGCTACCCCATCTGTGTTTCTCAACCACTAATTATGTTTGATGACATCCAGAAAATGTATATTATGTAGTTCAATAATCTGCCACTAGATGTTCCTATTTCAAACAAACTATTGTTTTTTTTTCTTCAATGGAGCCAAATTTTTATCTTAAAATATTAGGTAAAGTAAAGTATTAGAATATGTTGGTGATTTAGTATAAAAAAAGTCTTAAAAGAGAAATAAAAAAAATAAATAGAGGCATTTTTAAATTTTATTCAAAATATAGGAAAATATAGAAGAGTGAAAGGCATAGCTTCACTACAGTGGAGCATGGTAGCTTATGCTACCCTAATATAAATGCTTTCGCGCGAGGCTCACCTCGCAAACCCCTCTAGACTCTTCCCCCCCCCCCCCCACCCAGATTTTATTTCCCCTTCTGCCAAACATGCCCCCATCTATCAAATCAGACCCCACCTTCCAATTCTGGCCTCATCTTCAAATTTAGACCCCATCCTTCATTTTTGTCCCCTGTTCAATAATTTATCCCTTCTCTAACATTATTTTGTTTCTCTTGGAGAGGAGCAAAATATGAAGATGGGGATCAAATTACATGATGGGGACAAAATCACACGATGGGGTATAAATTTCATGATGCCGGGGGGGGGGGGTTTATTTTGATAGATGGCGGGGGGGGGGGGTTTATTTTTTCAGATGGGGTAGAATCTCACTCCTCAACTGGGAAATTGCCATTATGTTATTCAATGAAATAACAAAAATGAAACTTATGACTGTAAAATTTCTAAAAGAGGGAAAGTATATAAATCCGCGAAAATTTTACTAGTCGATGAAAGAAAATGAAGGAAATTGAATCATGGTCACGTGATCAAAAGTTTCACGCAGTCTGAATATGAAAGGGGTCGCCAAGACTACTAAAAAGTCATCGCCATTTATATTAAGATTATCATATTTAAAATTGATTTATTTTCTGATTATTGTTTATTATTAAAAATGTTGCAATTTTTAATTAAAAAATTCACAATATAGGTAAAAATTTTAAAATGAAATTAAATTTTTTTTTTCCTTTTTATAATAACCATATTTAGGTAAAGTTATGAATTACATAAAATTCGTTTAACTTTTAAATATTAATTTTATAATATTTTGAAGCCAAAAGAACGTCGAATATTTTGTTGAATACAAAATGGCTACAAAACTTGGAAAAAACTTGGCAGCCCTGTTTAGTACTAACTCGTGTCCCTCGCCGTGTGAAAGGTGTTTCATCATTCCTCAGTGAAATCTTACACACACGCCGTGTCAGCCGTGTGAAACATTTTTTACTCCTAAACAGTGTTTATCCGTTAAAAAAACGTTTTATTGTGCTATAAAATTAATTGAAATAGATAAATACGTTGAAACCGGTTAGTTTTACTTAACCTAACCTAGTAAAAAGTGAGGTTTTTAAGTGAATTACGTCATCTTTAGACCTATATATTGTTGTAAAACCTGATTTTTGACATAATTTTGCCGGTTTGTCAATTTTGTTGTTTTTCAAGTGATTTCTAGTGATTTTTGTTGCTGCAAAATCATCCAGATTCCTCAACATCATTTCTGCCATTAAAACTAATCTAGGTTATTAAAAGGTGTTTTTATTATCATTTTGTCTGATTTTTCTAAAGTACGAATTTCTAAAACTTTTGAATTTTACAATCGTTTTCCCCTTATGAAATATCGCACATTCTCCTTCAAATAAGTTTATTATAATCTTGCTTTTTCTCTATTTTGTATTTTATTTTGTTTGAATCGAAAATATGTAAGATGACCACATTTCTAGAATTAAACAATTCTCTGTTCTGTACAGCAGTAGGTATTTCTATAAGCCTGTTAAAGAGCTTGATAAAATCACTCAACTGCAAAGAATTATTTATTATTGGAAGCTTCATGTACGTCTTTGAATGGAATCCTAATTTCGTTAAGTTTATTTTCCCAAAATCGAACAAAAAGTTGGAAAAGTATCTGGGTTAATCTATTGTTTATTACGATGAAATCAACGTTTTGAAACATATTCTTGCTTTAATTCATTGTAATGATACCAAAAACCATTGTTAGGTGTCTAGTACTGGCCGATTACCGGTCAAAAACGGAAAGTAGGGGTATGATGTACGTTTAGATGGGGCTTATGGCGGATTTGCCCTGAATTAGCCATCCAATTTTATTGTTCTATTTAGGGATTATAGATCTACCAAGAATTACTTATGCCAAGCTACATAACAAAATTAGGATTAAAGTGCCACTTGTGCATTGATTACGAGATCCCCCCCCCCCCCTCCCTCTTAATTGTGCATTCATGTGACGTGTTTTTGTAATTCCCCTTTCTCTTATTTTAATTTATTTTAACACCTTTTAATATTTATCAGACAGTCAGAAGTACATAGCATAACTTTCAATCAATAGTAGTAGAGGCTCGAACCTGCCCTACAATAGTTAGATCCCGGCATGTCAGCCATGGTTGAAAACCGTCCGCCTCAGCAGCAATTGGACACCCTCACAGATATCAAGGATGCTAAAACTGAAACAGGTAAGTTGAAAATAATAATCGTTGGCAAGATAGATTATGCCATATTTTGACACTAAATGGTTGTCATGAACATTTACTTCATGATTTACTAAGTAAAATGTACTACATTCATTTGTAAGTCTTAGTTGCCTAGCTAATTACAATTTATCCTCGATTTTCTATTACAATCCTAGATGTAACTATATTGCAATTTGTACTTTGGTTTCATATGCTAATTAAAAACTTATTAATCAAATTACGTTGTAATAACTAGCAGTCTTAACTTATGTTGAAAGAAAGGGATATTTATGTTAAATCTTAATTTGTGGGTGTACATTCACTGTCTTTCAACTTTTATCCTTTTATACTTCGAAGATTCCTGAGGAACCATTATCTTAATGAATCCTAATGTTTCAGGTTCAGTTGACAAGCTTAATAGCCTGGTGGATCAAATGGACAACTGTGATCTAAATGAGAATGACCAGGACGCCAGCGATTCTCTAGGTGCTCCAGGTAACTGTATTTTTCGTTATTTACGTTGAAGAATGATGGGCTGATAAAACCTTATATTGCTTTTAATAATAATCTTAATATTATGATGTAAGTGCTCGATACCTAAGTTTACCCCTCTCAAAATTAAAAAATACATTAGATTACCTCACTTAAACCTCCAGGTCTTCAGTTTGTCACTGATCAGTAAAAATTTAATTTTTTAATAAGATTTACAGGTTAACTTATAAAACAAAATATGTACCTTTTTATATTCAAATATGTAAGAAAACAACATTCAAAAAGATGGGTATTTTGGTTTATAAATTGACATCTAACTCTACAAAAAAAATTGTATATCTGTCCAGAGATAATCAGGAGGCCTAATCCAATTTTTTAATCATAGGGAAACTACATCGCTGAAAGCAGAGTTGTGGATCCGCATTGATTGTAAGCGGATCCTCAAAATTTGGTCAGTGCGGATCCGGATCCTACCGGATCCGACTCCGGATCCTTGACAATAAAAATAAAATCACAAAATTTTTCAAAAAATATTTGTTCCTTAATGTCGAAGTCAAAAATACTTATAATTTTTAAGTCTAAACCTAAACCTTAAAGATTGGCTCTCATCACGAGAATGTCTTTGTAAGTGACTATTTTATATAAATTTAGGTAGATTTTTCCATTTTTTCCGCATTTTTTTGAGTCCAAGGATCCGGATCCTTGGACTCAAAAAAATGCGGATCCTTGCGGATCCGGATCCACAACTCTGACTGAAAGAAACTTTTTTCCTCCAAATAACCAATCGTGTCGCTTTTAAGACAATGCCTATAATCACTGTTTACGCAAAAGTGTCAGAACTTCCTCCCGCTTTAATGTTATACTCTCATATTAATTTTGGCTTTCTAGGATGTTATTAACGTATTAGACAACCTCCTCGCATCCCTAAGAATTTGATTCTAATATTCTATATTTCAGCTAAGGTAGTGAAGCACCCCCTCCAGAACGCTTGGACCCTCTGGTTCTTCAAGAATGAGAAGGGACGCTCCTGGGAACAAAATCAGAGACAAATTATCACAGGAATGTCTTGCTTTAATTCTCTCAGCTGCCGCTGTATCCACTAATATATTTGTCCTTGTTTGAAGAGGAAGGAAAAATTATCCAGTGATATTAAAAAAGTATGAATCAATTTTGGATGAATGTTGTAAATTTCAGGGAGGAAAGGAACACTTATTGTGAATTTAATTTTCTCAAATTCTACCTAATATCTATGTTTCTAAAAAATGATGAATTTTTACTGTCAGGGATGATTGTTTCCCCCCCCCCCCTTTGTCCTATCCCTGTAACCCAGATTTAAATTAAAATGCATCATTCTATTGTGTAAAGAATTTAAATCTGCATTAGATTAGCAAACAAGATTGGCGTTATCCTCTTAGAAATTTTTTTTTATCAATTTTGAAAATTTGAAAAGGTAAAACTTGGTTTAAAACCCTTATATTTGATGCTTATGTTCAGTTGAGTAAAGGTTAAGAGCCCCGCAAGGATAAGACCCCTTAGGGATAGGGCAAAAAAGAGTTAGAGCCTCTTGGTGGTTAATAGAAAAGGTTTTAGTCAAAGCATCCAGTCTTCTAAAAGCATTCGCTGTTTACGAGACTTAAAGCAACACATGAAACGCCACCAATTGTAGTGAGTACGGTTGAGGATTTTTGGTCTTTGTACAATCACATTGAGCTTGCCAGCAAGATCCCGCCTGGCTGCGACTATTCTCTCTTCAAGGAGGGCATTTTTCCAGATTGGGAGGACGTCAGGTAAGCATTTGGACGTTTAAAATATGGCTTTGTGTATTGGTATTAATCATGCTGCGTTTTCTGTAATTTGTATTAATGTTCAAGTATACAAGGTTTGAAATCGATAGGACAATTCTAAACTTGTCTAAATTCACCACGGACGAACAAAATTTATTTGATTGACAAATATTTTTTACTGCATCGTTATACAGACATTTTTTGGCGGATAGTAGAATGAAAAATTAAGTTATTTAACTAAAATGGGGATTAGTTTGATAATTTTTATTTTAATTCTAGGAATATTCTCTATTAAATAAATGTATAAGTATAGATGTATTAACCAGACAACTACTTGCCCCAAATGACAGCTTCCTTTTCGTCAGCTAGAAAATTGTTTGTTTTTTTGTTTTGTCCCCTATATTTTAATTTATTCTCTGTAATAGGATATGGTAGAAATTTTTTTATTATGGCTCAGTGCCGTATTTAATCTAACGGAAGTAAATCGGAATCGTAGCCATGCTGGAAAAAGACTTGCTTTATACATAAGAAAATGGAAAGTGTTGTATAATATTGATGTGTGTGAATTTTCATGGCCGCCGCAAAGTCACATGTAAATCTATGACGTCTTGTTCGTAGTCCAGCTTCTTTAGAACTATGTTACGTACGTCCAACCACACCCGTTCGTAAATAAGATGTATAGAAAGACTATACTAACTTGAAAATGTTCATTGTTTGACAAAATTCTTAGATTATGAAAGTCACATGTGAATCTATGACGTCTTGTTAAAAGTACAGCTACTATGTAATTATTGTACGTCCGTTCATCCGTTCATGAATAATAAGATATATAGAAAGACTCTACTAACTTGAAAATATTCATTGTTTGACAAAATTCTTTTAATAAAAACGTATTTATTTTTACTGCGTTATTTAAGTTCAGAATTTCATTATTTTGTCACTAAGTCGTCAAATTTAAAGGGGCCTCATATTTAACGTATAATATGTTATTTTAAAACTTGCTAAGCTAGCGAATTCAGACGACAGTATTAGTTTAAACGACTCAAATTAACTTAATACAAAGCTTCCCTGAAAGCTAAGAATCTTTAAATATACCTTTTATCAAAGTAAAGACTCACAGAAACACTTCCTACTACTTGTATATGTAATGTGACATATTTTGAATATCTCAAATATTTAACATTATCGCAAATTGTGAGTTTATTTAATATCATTATGTATACTTGTGAAATTTGGATAACTTGACATAACATATTTTGATATTACGCATAAACTTGTTTGAGTCAGCTTTTTAAAAGTGTAATTTACGCATTTAAAAAATGTACGCTTATTTATCCTTTTAGCTATATTTAAACTTTTAAAGATATAAATTTAAATTAAGGCTAAATTAAAAAGCGTTTTATATCCAGCTGTCGAATAGAAATGTTTTTGTTTTACTTTTTACAATTAAAATATTTCCAAAATGGAACGTATTGTTTTTCTGATAAATAGGACAGATTTCCTACTGAATTTTTTTAAACATTTTTTATCTGTTTTTATCACTTTTTGCGTCGCTTTTTTTTATCTATTTGTAACAGATAAAACTTTTGTATACTAGTAAAATAGTATTAGATAATAAGAAAACATAAGTACTTTGAAACTGAAAGACTTATCGACAAATGTTGTGTAATCAAACGGTTTTTTTTATCTAAATAAGTTAGGATAATGATCTATTAATAAAACTACAATTTTATAAACAAATATTTTATTCGGTAACACAATATTTTCATCTTTTTGTTGTTGTATTGAAATTCATTATTTCTCGAGAGATTTAGATATTTGTAACATATATTTGTGTTGCTAGGTAAGTATATAAAAACTCCTTTCTCTGAAAAATAGATTACAAAAAGCGGTGGCTTTTCTACTAGAAAAAAAAACATCTTTGTTAGGTTAAACAACTGTTATTGAGCTTTGTTCATTTAAGTTGCGCTTCTACGCTTTAATTTAAGAAAGTCCTAAAAAAATTGGCGTTATCCTCTTAGAAATTTATTTTTTTTATTTTGAAAATTTGAGTACCCCCCTCCCCATTTTTAACGTCTTTAGTTATACAGCGTTGTTCAGATTCGACGTCGAGCGAATGCGCTACGTGTTGAGCCACGGTCGAGGGTTTGCGAGATCTTAGTCTTTGTTGATGTTTCAGGAACAAGCAGGGAGGCAGATGGATAATCAACCTCCACCGCAACAACCGTGCTCAATTTCTGGATACATACTGGCTAGAAATTCTTTTCTTCTTGATTGGTGAACACGCTGATCAATATGCTTTCCAGGTAATATTAGTTCCAGCAGTATGGCATCCAAACCGTTTGATATCAGTTAGTTATTATCCATACTGAAAACTCATATAAGAGTATTAGAGACAATTTTCCGCGAAAAATAAAATGAAAACCAGTTTTGTTGGCCCCGAGTTTTATTTTATTATCCGCGGAAAGCTTTCTATAATACGATGCGTTAAATAACTTACTGTTATTAGGCACTCATTTCACAAAATAGCCATTATACACAGGTTAGGTTTTAAGCCACCTTTAGTGTAGAGGCTTTAATGGGTGAAATTCAAGTGGGACCTTGTAGGGTATGTCTTAAGGGAAATTAATATGAACAAACTAGTTAGTGTAAGCTCTTTCTGCAGAGAGGCCAAGCTTTTTATGTTTTTTTAGGTTGCTAGATCTATTCACAAAAAAATGTATCATCATTGCTGATCGGTGTTCAACATCACCTATTCTAGTTCGTGCATAGTCCCCTTTATTTATTTCCTAATGAATTCTTTTCGTGAAAACTTTAATATTTATGTTTGAACTGTCGCTAAAAAATATTCTTAACTTTTAGGTCAATGGAGCTGTGGTGAATGTCCGTCTCAAGGGTGATAAGCTTGCTATCTGGCTGGCTGATAGCACACAGCCTGATAGTATACTCAGGTAGATAGATAGATAGATAGTTAAGCTTGTTATCTGGCTGGCTGATAGCACACAGCCTGATAGTATACTCAGGTAGATAGATAGATAGATAGTTAAGCTTGCTATCTGGCTGGCTGATAGCACACAGCCTGATAGTATACTCAGGTAGATAGATAGATAGATAGTTAAGCTTGATATCTGGCTGGCTGATAGCACACAGCCTGATAGTATACTCAGGTAGATAGATAGATAGATAGTTAAGCTTGATATCTGGCTGGCTGATAGCACACAGCCTGATAGTATACTCAGGTAGATAGATAGATAGTTAAGCTTGCTATCTGGCTGGCTGATAGCACACAGCCTGATAGTATACTCAGGTAGATAGATAGATAGATAGTTAAGCTTGCTATCTGGCTGGCTGATAGCACACAGCCTGATAGTATACTCAGGTAGATAGATAGATAGATAGTTAAGCTTGATATCTAGCTCTTAAATATATAAAAGCTTTGTTTTTTTTTAAAATCTTTGTTAACTAGAAATTTCGACTTGCATATTAATATAACCTGATTTTTTCCCTCTATTCTACATCTACGCAGTAAATGTTAAAACATGGTGCAATATTTGAACATTTGTTATAATTTCACCACGTGATAATAATGTCTTTAATTTCTCATTAAGATAAAGAAAAAACTTAAATAAAAGTAACAGGATGTATGTCACGCGATCTGTCTGTGTGTAACCGATATGGTTCTTTGCAGAAAAGCTTTTTAGAGGTCTTGGGAAGGTTTATTACTATTTTGGGGTGAGCACCTCCTACCACCCAAGAGAAATCCTTTCTGTAAAGACTAAGATGGAAAGTGGAGTTGTCGATTGCACCCTTGCCACTAGTTCTTATTAAATCTTCACTCAAACAATCAAAGCTTTTTAAAAATCTGTCCATAAAAAACGAAGATGTGCTTAGCTAACGTTGACTGGTCATACGTACATACATACCCTTACTAGTTACTACTTTACTAAAAGGGCTAAATCGAATAAGCTTTACTTTGTAAAAATATCCTAAATATATTAAAAAGCTCATTTAGTAAGTTTAAAATGTGTAATAGTAGTTTTAAAATTTTTGCATGTGTATATTTTAAAACGTGATTGTCTATATCGTTAAAAACTAGGACATTAATGCCTATTATTAGCGCAACTGTAACAAATGGGGAGGTAGGTTGTGCTAAAAGGGGGGGGGGGGGTAAAATGTGGTGACTCGTGCCACGACATACCAGCAATTTTATTTTGGGTGCTACTCCCTTAGTTTTAGAGATAATTGGATGAAATCTTTATTGAAACTAAATCTTTTTAGGTAGGTCAGTAAAAAAATATTTGAAAATATTTGAATAAAAAATAGCGGTGGGACCGCCGCTACCGCCGTTTTCCGCCGCCACCAAAAAAAAATTTTTTATTGCATTTCTCGCCGAATTAGGCCATTTGGAATCATTTGAGACCATATTATATTTTTCAAAAAATTTTCCCCCTACAAGCAACCCTGCTTAGTCATTTTTTTCAAATTCTCGTTTATCAATGTATATTCTAAGTTACTCCTGTGCTTTTAAAGATATTCAAACAAAATCTCTTTAGGTTGGTAAGTAAAAAATATTTGAATTAAGAAAAATTAAGTAATTTTTTCAAATTCTCGTTTATGAAGGTATATCTTAAATACAGTATGCTACCCCCTTAGTTTTAGAGATAATTGGCGGCGGATGGCGGGAGCAAGGTTGCTTGTAAGGGGAAATTTTTGAAAAAAATAACTTGGTCTCATATTATTCCAAATTGCCTAATTCGGCGAGAAATGAAAAAAAAAAATTTGTGGCGGCAGAAAACAGCGGCGGACGGCGGAAGCGGCGGCTCCGCCGCCGTTTTCTTAATTCAAATATTTTTTACTTATAAACCTAAAGAGAGTAGCTCAGAATATACATTGATAAACGAGAATTTGAAAAAAATGACGAAGTCCCCCCGCAGGGGTGCTTGTAAGGGGAAAATTTTTTGAAAAAAATAACATGGTCTCAAATGATTCCAAATTGCCTAATTCGGCGAGAAATGCAATAAAAAAAATTTTTGTGGCGGCGGAAAACGGCGGCGTACGGCGGGAGCGGCGGTCCCGCCGCCATTTTTTATTCAAATATTTTCAAATATTTTTTTACTGACCTACCTAAAAAGATTTTGTTTCAATATCTCTTAAAGCACAGGAGTAGCACTGAATTTAAGATATGCCTTGATAAGCGAGAATTTGAAAAAAATGACGAAGTCCCCCCGCAGGGGTGCTTGTAAGGGGAAAATTTTTTGAAAAAAAACATGGTCTCAGATGATTCCAAATTGCCTAATTCGGCGAGAAATGCAATAAAAAATTTTTTTTTGGTGTCTGCGGAAAACGGCGGCGGGCGGCGGGAGCGGCGGTCCCGCCGCCGTTTTTTTAAAAAGATACCAATAGTTGGGGTAATTAGTGACCCAGCCCAAAAGATTTCATCCAATTATCTCTAAAACTAAGGGAGTAGCACCCAAAATAAAATTGCTGGTATGTCGTGGCACGAGTCACCATATTTTACCCCCCCCCCCCCCTTTCGTAAAGGTGTGAGTTTTAAGGCTTAAAAACAGTAGTAGAACGATATTAACATAATTTTTTTATTTAACGTTAGCACAACCTTCCTCCTCCTAGAAGTTATAAGAACAGTAATCCTTATACTAAAGTAACAGGATGTCTGTGTGTTTGTACCAAAGGATCTCGCTAACTGCTGAACTGATCGGGTTCTCCTTGAAAGGGTACCTTCTCATAGTTCCCGGAAAGGTTTATAACTATTTTGGGGGAGGGTACCACCAACCTCCCAAGAGAAATTTTTTTCTCTCGAATAGAGACTCCTACGTAACATTACATAGTATCGTAGAATATTGATATAGAATCCTTGGAAACTTTGCAAAGTATCGTATTATTTTTTTTAAACCAAACTTTTAAAGTGCCACTAGAGGCCTCTAGGGGCGTAGCCGCTAGTACTATTTAAAGTACTAATATGGATAATGTGCGATAAAAATTAAAGTACATATGCCTAGCGTTTGCATGTAGACATTATTATAATACAAATGTATTGTTCGGATGATATTTAAGATTTCGCTAACCTCTAAACATACAGACGTAAGTTCTAGAGAATCTACGCTGTTTTAAAATGCATCATCTTAAAAGACAATGTGTCGGGTTAAAGTCTACTTCGTCCTAATGCACTAAACTGATAAGTTTTCTTTTTACTCATCTATTATTGTCGTGCTAGCGGCTGCGCCTCCTGGCGCATCTAGGGGAAGCTTTAAAAAGTGGAGGGGTTTCACTACACCCCATTAAGAAGTTAGTTACTTAAGTTTTAAAAAATCTAAAAAAAATCGTGAAGGTTGATGTACCCTCCCCTAAAAAAGGTAGAAACTTCCGTGAAGATACCTGAAAAGTTATTTTCTACGCGGTCGATATAATGTATATAAGTTCATTTGTCTCACTGGTTAATTTGGTTAGATTCGCTGTTACGGATACTAGCTTCCTTTTTGTTCTTTGTACTGAATGCATATTGAAGAAAAGTCACTTTTGATTAGCCCATTCCTAATTAATTGAAATCTTTATGCGCCGACAGACTACAATAAGAAACGGTGGAGAAACTGCCGCTTCCGACGGAAGTAGTCATTTCAACGCCAGAATTATTTAGCGGTTTCTCATAGAAATGAATATTTTTAAACTGAAACATGTTTGTGTTGAAAAGTCTCCTTTTATCTGCATTTGTTACGTTTGAACCGGCTGTAACCAATAGCTGAATTAATACAAAAAATATTTGTTTTTTGGGGGGCAACGCTTCGTAGTAAGGCTACCTTTTTATTTGCCCCCCCCCGCACCCTCCCTAAAAATCTTTTCAAATTTTATTAGCTCGGGACTTTACTTTTTTCCTTCGTTTGAACAGTTTGACTACTGAAGCCATGAAAATATTGCAAGCTTGTTACTGCGCTACTAGTGTGCAAAGCTGTCCTTGTTGGGTTAGCAACAACTTATTTTTGTTAAATTCGAATATACTTTAGAAAGTATATGAGTGTGATTTAAGTTGGTTAGTGACTTTTCTTCAGAAAAAAAAATCTTTTTATCACACAAATTACCAGGGGTGTAAATTCTGCACAAGATTATTTTGTTTCCCCTGCTGCAATTTTTTTTCTCCATCTTACACGAACAAAGGTTGTGGGGGGGGGGGGGATATTATTGCAAACCTAGACTTTTTAGGAAGGCGCTTTTTTTATTTTGAATGTTTGACGGAATCAAAAATTAGTGGAAAATGTAAATTTCTTCAGTTGTAATATCCTTGTCCTTAAGAAATATTTGTAACATATTTAGAGCTTTCCTGGCCCTAGCAACTCACAAGTAATAGCGTCATTCACACGCAGACAGACACAAAAACACACACGAACACTCAGACTTTGAATCGAATAGGCACGAACCTGTAACTTATAGAAAAATTTTAAAGCTATTTTTAATATTTATTTCTAACATCATATTTTCAATGTCGTAAATAAGAATCTATTTTAAATAATAACTTCCACTTTTTTAAAATTTCAGTACAATATAAATTAGAATTTTAGCTTTTAAGCCAGTCTACTCTATTATTTACTTAATCCGTCAGTATATCTTTAACACTAAAGGCAATGGGATTGCTTTTGGCTTCTTTTTCACCCTTTTAATGAATAAATATAATGATTTTTATGAGTTAGAGTTAAAAGCACATGATAGAGTTTAAAAGCAGGATAGGTATAGTTCTTTGCTGATGTTTTTGGAACTGTGCAAGCACTTTTTGCTGTGATATTAAAGTTGACCGCGTGTAAGATAAGTTTTTAAAGTCTAATATTAGATCAGTGTCACAGTCGAGTATCAGTTGTTAGAAAGTTATATTAGTACAAAAAATGCTTACATACTTTTTTAATACTCAAAAAATGCTTGCTTACTGTTTATAAACACTCTAAAAATGCTAACATACTGTTTAACCATTCTAATAATGCTATCATTCAGTTACATAAATAATGCTTTTATACTGTTTGGCCACTCTATAAAAAATACTTTCACTCAATTTGGTCTGTCTAAAAATGCTTACCCAGAAATGGGCGCAACTATTTCTTACATCACACATTACTCAATATATCATATGTTTCAACCTGAATTACAGGGAAATGACAATGGACGATATGTTATCTGTCCTCAAAATTCTAGCCCCTGGGAAAGGCGAGAATGGTCAGGAAAACAGCCTAAAACCATAGCAAGACATCATCTAAGAACCTTCCCTAAAAAGTACAACCCATTCAGACCAGCAATTTCTGAGATCTCTTTAGCTTCTGACAAAAAACCTTGCAGATTGATACAGAGATATGAGATTGGGGATAACTTTCTTTTTTATTTAGACGCTATTGTCCTTTCATTCCTGTATCTTTCAGACTTTTAGTACTTTTCTTCGCATAGTAACGGATATTTAAGTAGCGAAGCTACTGCATAATTCGAAATGTCTGTCTGTACGTTAGAAACGGAATGGGGGAAGCTTGATTCTCTCGGCATGGAGCATAATTATCTACCTATTAGTCTGATTTTCAAATTTTTTTTTATATAAAAATTATAATTCCCGTTTTATGGGATTAAGTAAATTACACTACTTTTTTCCACCAAATTAAAGCAGTATTTTACACATCATAAAGAAACAAAGCAAAAAATTATTTTATCGACTTTTGAAAGTTGTATATTGAGTGCCTAAAGTTTAAAGGGGGGGGTTAATGCAACCATCTCGTTATCAGTGATTAAATGGCACTTAGAATTCGAATTTCTATCTAAAAATTTTCATGAGTAATCCTTGATAGGTCTATTTTCCCTAAATCGAACAAAAAGTTGGAAAAGTAACGGCTGGTGGCTCAGCCGTTTGGCCGTTTTTTGCCTATTTTTATGGCAAATTCATCATTAATTACGTAGGAATCAACTTTTTAAAACATATTTTTGGTTTAATTCATGTTAAATGATAGCAATAACCAATTTTTAAATTTCTAGTACCAACAGCTACCGGCTAGAACCGTTTGATAAGGTTTTTGAGTGAGAAAAAGTATTATGTGAAGATAGGTTTCGTGACTTTTTTGCTCTTAAGATAGTATTAAAATGGCAAAACAGCTGAGCCGTTAGCCGTTACTTTTCCAACTTTTTGTTCGATTTAGGGAAAATAAACCTACCAAGGATTATTCATGCAAAATTTCTGATCGAAATTCGAATTCTAAGTGCCATTTATACATTGATTACGAGATGGTTGCATTAACCCCCCCCCCCCTATATAACACATTCGAGAAACCTTAAAAGTTCACCTTTGCAAAATATTTATTACTGTTTTCATTTCAATAATTTTAATTTTAATGCAACTTATGTTTTGTACTGTATTTTTAATCTTTTAATATTTTATTAGTCTTCAAGTTGGTTTTTAATTTCAATTTATGATTCTCTTGCATTACGCTAAAAATGTGGTTTAGATAAGCTTTTCTCATTTTTTCATTTAATCCACCAAAATCTTAAGGTTATAAGTTTATTAGATACTCGTTTTAGAACCGCCTCTTAAGATTATCTTATTAATACAATTTTTATTTTTAGGATAGGCAAGATGTTGAAGGAGAGGCTGGGAATCGATCCCGGGGAGAAGATCGGCTTCACCATCCACGACGACGAGAGGACAAAGGCAGCTTCCAGCATCAAGAGACAGAAATTCTATGTCTAATCATGGACGAGAGTAGATAGGTATGTTATATGTATTTTCCATTATGGCTACGAAACCGACTTATATCCGCTGGATTAGAACCGGTTCCGAACGAAACTGATAAATTAAGTAGATAAGTATGTAATGTGTTTTCCAGTATGGCCACGAAACCGATTAATATCCGCAGGATTTGAACCGGTTCTGAGCCATAATGATAAATCAAATAGATATCTAGTGTATTTTCTATTATGACTAAAAAAACTGATCAATATTCGCCGAAATAGAATTAGTTCCGAGTCATACTGATATTTTAGGATTATTTTATCTTGTAAGTTTTTGTTCGGTATCCATCGAAAACTTTCTATAATACAAAGCAATAAATAACTCTCATATCCACTATCAGATTCTTAACTATGGGCTCTTTAAGGAGGGGGAGAAGGTGTTTTTTTTCCTCGTGGATATTTCCCTGGGGAAGGAGGAGTTAATCGCTTCAAAAACAAATAAAACTCTGACCTAAAAAAGCTTCACTGAAAAAGATAACACAGTTCCCGTAGTTTGTGCGTTTATATGATGTAATAGAAATCGTCAATTTTCAGACTAGGAAAGATTCTCTACTTCAAATATTAAATAACCCAGTCCAATATCATACGATTAGAACATCCACCATCTATTCGGTTTTTATATAGAATAAAAATCTTTCTCAATAAATTAGCTGCAATGTTTTAATGATTTATCCTTTTTATTTGCAGGCAGCGCGAATTTACACGAGTTATACATCCCTGTACCTGTGTGTTTTGTGTCAGCTCACCAACAGTCCCAAACAACCAACAAACAACCAACCATTCAGCCAGCAAGCATGCGCTAGCAACAGTCGAGAACCTTGGCTTAACATTCATGAAACTGGGATTTAAACCATGGTCCACCTTCCACCTAGCCAGCTTGCTTTTTTTTCAAACCATCCCAAATTCAAGTTCTGTCAGCTGTTTCAAGAAAGTGATGGTGATATAAAAAAAACATTTACTTACCATAATCAATTACTATTGATAAATGAACTAAGAAAATTAAAACTGATAAAATTCTTTATACCTATTTAACTAAAAAATGGGCTATTTGTGCATAGAAAGAAAATGACCGTATAGTGCTTTTGTGAGCATAGTTTTTATTGGGCTAAATTTATACCAAGAAAGAGGGTGTTTATTATTATGTTTTGCATTTTATTGTTCTTGTATTAGGGTGTACATTTTGTACGTTATGTTGTACATTTGGGTTAAACTACTCTGGTAGTCCATTTGTACGGTATTTTGGACATTTGTAACGTACATAATTACGTTTATTATATTATTGTATATCTTAATAACACACCTAAGGGTGGAATTAGGATAAAAATAAAGGCTTCTATAAAGTCGCAGAAATTGATAAAAGCAAAAAAAAACACTAGTTTGTGAAATGTGAAAAAGAGAATTGCTGAGGAATATGTTATTCCTCATATGAGGAATTCTATATTTTATGATTTATTATTTTTATGTGGTACACTATGATATGATGTAAAAGATAAGATAATGTTCTTCATTTAAACGTATTATTATGGCTTATTATGTTCTTTGATATCTTACATTAAAATCTTATGTTATAACCTAAGTTATTGATAGAAATATTGTTCATTTTTTAATTCGCCCGGTGTATTAGTTTAATATGCTTTTGTAGATTTAAAACATTAGATTATAGATAGATCTGAATTTACATCAAAAATAAACTATATTTCTGTCCGAAAATGCTTAGATTTTAAAGAAAGATATTCAGAATATAACATGCTTAAATTACCATTTTTAAAGTGATTTTTTTATATGCGTATGTAAACTAAAAAGTGATGAATATTGTAAAACATAATACTGTAGTTGCGCAGTTATGAAAAAAAGTTATCTTGTTATTATGGGTTTCTTGGCCTTGCCTTTTTTAATATAGGTATATCAAGTTTATTTTGATTAATTCTTGTTTACCTAACCTTTGCAATTAGATTTTGAGAGATGTAGGGTAGAACAGCAAAAAGATTTTACAATTAAAAATTAATTTTCACTGTTTGCACTAAATCCATAATAAAACCCTAAATATAATTTTAGTCATATCATAACAAAATTTATTATGCGTGAATTGAAGTTTTAATTCATTCCAATATTCGGTGAGAAATTAGATTGGACTTTGGTTTACTTTAATCACAAAAGCTTGTTTTGGAAGTTATACCAAAAAGTATATCAGGTTTTTTGTTATTCAAGGGCTCATTTTACAAACCCTTTATTACATCGAATGCAAAATCTTGTTTAATTCGTAAAAACGTTGTTCTTACTAATATTAAAGAAATAATGAATCTGTTTATTAAAGGTATATTACCTTAAAAATTAGTTGAGAATCTGCAAACTAAAGTCTATCTTAATACCTCACCGATAATTAATACAAGTTGCCGTGGTGAACTAGAGATAAATATCATTAAATTTTAGTCCTTATTAATAGTTAAACATGTTTTATAATTCAGAAAAATTTAAATGTTAAATAGTTTTTCTTACAACTAACCATTAATGCTTTAGTTGTATTTATGTATTAATCGTCTTTATTAAATACAGGTAGCTTCAAGTAAATTAAAACAAATAAATAATCATTGTACTTAAAATTATTAATGGATAGGTACAAAAAAAATAATTTAAACTACGGAAAATTACAGGGAGGGAGGGGAAATTGGACTGTAAATTTTACCAGTGCTTAAAGATATAAAACCACATTTTGAATTGGTTGGCGTTAAAACTTTGGGTACTTTTATTGAATTTTGATTGGTTGATTCTAAACCAGTAGTGTCAAAACTTTTCAACCAGTAATTTATTTAGCAATTTAGTTTTATCATTACTAGAGGACATTTATTAAGGGGGAAGTGGGTTGTGCTAAATTCCGTAAATGCGCGAGTTTTAAGGCTATTCAATAAATATTTTCACTAATATTTTTGTGTATAGTTCTTTTTATTAAGGAATACACATATTTAGTGAATATTATCGTTTTACTACTGTTTTTTCGCCTTAAAACTCACACCTTTACTAAATTATAGCACAACCTAACTCCCCCTTTGTCAATTGTCGTATCCCTAAAACTCCATGGATAATTTATTTGAAGCAACCTGTAGAGAAAAATAACCTTTGGATAATAATATTGAAAATTATTTGTCGATGGAAAATCTAATTTTGATGTGCTAATTCTAAAGCGTAGATTATTATATTATCACTTTTTATATTCATGTATATTTATGTAATTAACCTGTCTCCTTCTTTATTGTCCAATTTTAATTTCTTTTTAATACAAATCTTCCCGTTTATTCCAAAGTCAAAGTTTATATTCAAAGGTTCTCTCAGAACAATGGGACGATAATTTCAATAGATGCAATGAAATGTTTTTTTAAATGCCCTTTTTTAAATTGGAGCTTCGTTTTGTGAATGTCAAAGGTTTTAATTTACAAAAATGTAAATGTTTTGCTTAGTTTAATATTATTAGCTAAGTGAATTTAGTTGGCTTTTAAAAGTTATCGCCTGTAATATATATGTAAAAAAATATTGTCCTGTGATGTTTTATTTTCAAATTTGTTCCTCTCTTAACCACCTCCTGTATAATCGTTGCTATGTAATATTTTGTTAATTCCCTGTTCGATTATATGATTCATAATTCCACACCTCTCTACCTATAGAGATGTAAGAAAATACACGATAGTTATTTATGGAAAAATTATTTGTGTTTATTATTTTATTTAGTTATTTTCGTTATTGTATCATGTTGAATATTTCAGATTAATGTTAATATGATGTTGTATGTTTCAAAATGGTAGGAATTTTCACTATTCACGATGAAATTCTTGGAACATTATTTTCTCGTATTTATTCGAAACTTATTAATATCCGGTGGATTAGAGGTGGTTCTCATCCATATGAAAAAACTATGTTTAGCATCGTATAATACTTCCGGCTTTCTATGAATATAAAAATGCACAATCATAAGATTAAAACCAGTATTTTTATCCCTGAAATGCCGAAGGCATCGGCCAAAGAAACTGGATTTAATCTTAATAGTATATTTTATAATATCCGCAGAAAGTTGTTCAAAATACGATGCAAGAAATAACTAATATTATCTTACCTTATATATTACCTCGTAAGGGCGGGATTCTTTTTCGATTTTAGTGACCTAGAGAATCCAGAGCATCATCCGCGTGTAATGGGATAAGACTTTCTAACACTCAAGGATGTTAGGTTAAGTAACATCTATCAGACAACCAACCCTTTAATTGCACGACATTTGGCTGAGAAGTCCTAACTGTGCATTGTAATGAGTTGTGCCTGTTTATGGGTCAAGCCATTCCCCCAACGCTTACTATTTATATCGCGCACCTGACATGTCAGCAGTAGGAACTATTTTTAACGTCTTTAGTTATGACGCGGTGTCGGCCCGAGACTCGAATATAACACCTCCCCGGCGACGAGTGGATGCGCTACGCGTTGAACCACGATCGCGGGTTTTATTACCTTTGTAAATGCCTGGTGATGTAGTTTTTTATTTGTGTATATGAGTGGTCTGTTAATCCTTATCCGAAGAGGCGTAAACCGAAGATTTCCTTAAATAATGAACTCTAAGCTAGGACGTCTGGGCTCTTAAATAAATTAAATCAAAATAGTGGGGGAGAAGATATTGGTATAGTCCCTTTGGTGGCAACGCCTCTCAAGGGGCGATTCTTCGTATTTTCACAGTAGCTTTTGAAAGGTTATGTTAGGTTACGTGATTGCCCCCGCAGAGTTTGGCAATTGGCCCAGCAGTGTTAAAGCATGAGGGGCTAGAAATAGGAGAAAAGCTACTGTTAAAATACTACTCTTAATTCGCGTTGCTACGAAAGGGACTATACCCGAAGTTTTTTTTCTTACTTAGATATAGCTTAACTTAAAAGCATGACAGGTGTCCTATATTATATAAAAGTATTTAATTTCAGATGATATTGCAACGAGTAAATCCACGGTTGTGCCAACAAACAACCAGATTTTATAATATTAATGCACAGGAATGTATGTTATTAAAGCCTATGTGATAAGTTTTGATTCTCCATACTATTGTCGCGTACATAATATCACCACTTTTCCCCCTTCTTGGGTGGAAAAAAACAAGAAAAATATGTGGTAGGGAGAAAGGGGAGGGGGGTTGATGAATGCAAAAAGTTGTAAAAGTAACAGCTTTTTTTGCAATTTCCATTGCAATCCGTCACAAGCCCTATCTTTACCACCGGTTCTAGTCGGTAACCGCTGGTACTAGAAATCTAAAAAAAAAGGTTTTTTGGTATCATTTCACCAAAAATATGTTTCAAAAAGTTGATTCCTACGTAATTAATGACAGATTTGCCATTAAAATAGCCACATAAAAACCGGCTGAACGGTTAGCCGTTACTATTTCAACTTTTTTTCCGATTTTCGGAAATTAGACCTACCCAGGATTACTCATGCTAAGTTTTATAACGAAATTCGGATTTTAAGTGCCAATTGTGCATTGATGGTTACATTAACACCCCTCCCCTTCAATAAAATTAGGATCACTGACACTGAAAACATTTTTCCATTTTTCGGGAGCAAAAGAATAAAATATTTTGCAGCAGGGGAAAATAAAAAAATCTAGTGCAAAATATACATCCATTGTAATCTCTTAGCATCCAAATTTTCTCGTGGTCATTTACCAAATTACCATTCTCATTACTCGACCAAGGGATAAATAATTATGAGGAGCTTACGTGAGATAGCGTGTCACTGTCAAGTCAAGACGTGTCCACTTGCTATCGGGGGTTTATCATGCTGCGTCATTCCCAGAGACGTACAAAATTAAACGCAACTCTAATAATAAAAGTAGTGGGAATGTCTTACTCTTTAAACAGGTGCAACTGTTAGGGCTTCTTCTAGACAATGGTCGTGCAATTAAACATACCAACAAGTCACGTAGGAAAGAATATGCTCGATGTTGAACAGAAGTAAAATAGTTATATTCATAAGAGGAACACAAAGAAAACCCCTCTGTGAAGAATCTAAACGAGGTAGCTTTATTTTTTCCCTCATAAATATTTATGAAACGATGAAATCCCAACCCTTAATTTTGGTATTATTGTCTAGAACGCTAAATTAGAAGTGATTTTATCTTTTGTATAATATACACCCCTGCATATTCTGCTTGGTTGACCCTACTAAAGGGGGAGGGGGGGTTGGTTGGTTAATAAAAAATGTGTTGTAGGGTTAAAAAATGTAGGAACTAAAAGAATATGTGGGAGGTGGGTTAATATGAATATAATAAAAAGTTTTGAAAAAACTAGGATGGGAAAAAATGAATCTTGTGCAGAATAAACACAACCCCTGTGATTTGTTGCATTACTCATTTGTCATTAAATGTTAAGCACAAGGCTCAGCTTCCTCCGTGCTGGGGTGTATATTTTTTTGAACTTCTTCCCCCTATGCATTCTATTTCTTTCCTCCATTTATACAGTTAGAAATGTTGAAATTACCCAAAAATGGCATGTGTTCCATCCTATTTGACCTTATACACAAAACCTAATAGGCCTAATGGCGGCTTTCCGTAAAATGGGCGGTCGAGCACATAAAAGCTTGTTTTAAATAAGTCTTAAATATGTTGTCTTAATTTGAGATAATTTTTTTTTGTTTGTTTATTATTTAACGTCAGATTAGCTATATTGGTTAGCCCCGCAGGTGTGAGCTCTGCATGGGTTAGGCATATGAAAACAACTACCCCCCACCACACCCGATAGTTTTATTTTATTTCATACTAGCGGCTACGCCCCTAGAGGCCTCTAGGGGGAATTGAGGAGAGAGTCGAATTTAATAATCAAATTTCTTATTTTAGATTTTAAAAGAAAAAGTAAAAAAAAATTTGGGGGGGGAGCGAAATTTTTTTTTTTTGTCCCACCCCCCAAGAAAATAGTTATAAACCTTCCCAAAACCTATGAGAAGCTACCCTGTTAAGGAGAACCCGATCGGTTCAGCGGTTAGCGAGATCCTTCGTTACAAACAAACAGACAAACACACAAACAAACAGACAGACAGACATCTTTCTACTTTGTATTATAGATATATTAGAGGGGAGGGGGGGGGGGGTTGTTAGGTGCTCGATAGGCACTTTGAGGGAAAGCATCTCCCTAACTTTATCAATTTGGCATGACTGGTAACTCAAAAAAAAATTCTTTTTATTTAAAAAGTTGTGGAAATCCTGAAAGAGAATGGATACAAGTTTGAAGATATCGATGTTACAAAGGTAAAAATACCTAAGCAAAACTTCTCCCAAAGCAAAACTAAAACAAAAACAAATATTTTTGGGGTTTTTGTATGTTAACAATAACTACCTGTTTTTGGTGATTTATGGGTTCTCATGTTAAGGAATGAGATAATACAATTTGATGTTTAGCAAGTTTTTAGTATGAGCCCTAATTCACTGCATAAAGATATCATGAATTATCTAACATAAGGCGAGCATTCCTTTCTATCTGAACTGAACTTCCTACATAACCTTACCCCAATATGTAAGTGTAAAAAAGTAGGAAAATAAAAAGTAGGAAATAAACCTTGAAAATACTCGAAAAATCTACCATTGGAGAATTGAAATCGATCGCCCTGAACTCTTAATAATTAAAATAACCACATATTTGAACTTTTAAGGATTACAATGCTGAAGCTGGTATACAAGAATACAGCTCCTTATCAGGAATACCTCAGGTAAATAATGTTTACAGTACTGCTTCGAAACCGAGTAATATCCTATGAAATAGAACTCAACCACACTGAAAAATCATGTATAGCATTGTGTTACAGACAATTTTTCAAGATTATTAAAAATTCACATAAAAATACCAGCCTTGTTAGCATCGGCTATTGGCTACTCGGGGCTAATAAAACTAGTTTTTATCTTATAATTTTTCATTTTAATATCTGCGGAAACCTGTCTATAATACGATGCGATAAATAACTATTCTCATCCAGTTGCATTTTTATTAATAGTGCTTAAAATGGCCGTTGAAGTCGGGTATTTTATTTTTCTCTTATTCCACCATTTCAAAAAAATTCAATGCCTTCTCCTCATTTGTAAGGCCTTTGGAACATCTAAAACGATGTTTCACGAAAAGTTTGTCCGTTTGTCCGTTTGTTCAAAAACTCATAACTTTGGCTATGATAGGGCTAGAAGAGTGGTTCTTTTTTGGTTAGTTTTTATCAAGTTTGAGTTGATTTTAGAGGGCAATATTATTTCTATATGTTTTAAGGTTTATAAGACTTTAAACGAAAGGACAGTAATCTTTTTTTTTAAGTTTGATCAAACTATGAAACAGGGGTGTATATTCTGCACAAGATTTATTATTTTCCCCGGCTACAATTTTTTTTTTATTTTTTTTTCCCTCCTAGTTTTTTCTCCCCAAGTAGGGAGGAAAATGGAAAAATATTTAAAGAACTCTATATTTTATTTATTTTATCCCTCCTACCACACATTTTTTTAGTTTTTTCACCAGGGGGGGGGGGGGGGGAATGGAAAAAATGTTTTCAGTTTTCTTATTTTTTACATTTTTTCCCCCTCCAACCACTTATTTTTTATTTCCCCCCCCCCCCCCTCAGTAGGGGATCCCATGTAGAATATACTCCCCTGCCTTCAGCTTATGACTTTTTTTATACATCATTAACAAAGAATTACAATCGTATCTCATCAGTTAGAACTAACAGAAAAATTAGATTTTTTTTTCTCTTTTCTAGGTGTATTATAAATCTGAGTTAGTTGGAAATTATGAAATGTTTATCAAGGTAAAGTTTTATAAGTTATATTTATATTTTAAACTTAAAATGATTTTTAAAAGCGAAGCTTTTCTATAATTAGGGTCGGTCCGTCCATCCGTCTGTTCGTCCGTCCGTCCGTCACAAACGAATAGCTTTTTTAGTTAATTTAGGCATGTTAGAATTGTCCTATCGATTTCAAACTTTGCATGGTGATTCCTTTAGTAGTTAGGTACGATTTAGAAAGCGTAGCAACTCTATAATCATTACAAGAATGTCCGTACGTCCATTTTAAACATGTTGATATTTTTACTTTTTTAACAACAAATTTGTTTGTGATCTAATCATCCGATTGATCTGATTTTTGGTATGTTTATTCCTGGAACAACAAAGTATAATGTTTCAAGCAAAGCAACTTTATAATCAAGTCCTAAAAATGTAAGTATGTCCATAAACATTATCCTGTATTAAGTAGTTTTTCAACAAATTTACACTTACAATTTTGCTTCAACTCTTATACATTTATATTAAGATTATTCAGTTCTAACACTATATAAGTGTTAATGTCCGTTTGTCCTACAGTTTCAGTGCTTCGCTTTTATGGATGTTGTCATCCTTCTTAAATATAGGTTTTGACAACAGGGATTAGGAAAGTACTTGAAAAAAAACATTTCTTGTCATGTTTACAAATTATTTTAGAAGTTTTTAAAAAGAAGGTAAACATGTGTAAATTTTAGATTGCTAAAAATACCTTAAATGGGGGGTAGGGGGTGGGGGGTTGATCACTATTAACTTGACATAACAGCAATTTTATTTTTTGTTGGACGCATTTAGTTTTAGAGATAAGGGGGGGGGGGGGAGTTTTACAGGTAGATCCAATCATATAAGAGAGTTTACAAAAAGAATTAGGTTGATAACTATAAAAACAAGCCCAAACGGCCAGGCCAAAATTTGATACTGAATTTTCATTTCCTATAACTGTACAAACTTCCCCCCCCCCCCCCCTTAGGAAAACTTCTTTGGATGAGTCATTTATTAACCAAAATAGAGGTACTATGTTTCATAAAATAAAGTGACACCGCCAAAAGTTTGTTTCTCGCCGAATTAGGCATTTGGAATCAATTAAGAACATTTTATTTTTTCAGATTTATGAATCTGGCAAATTGAAGGAGGCATTTAGTTGGTGAAAGTTGACTAAATCAAGTGGGAAAATTGAAGATACAGATTAGCTAAATGAAGACACCATGGTTTAGGATATCATTTGTCAGCTAGACTCTAGTAGTTTGTACCTACAAGCAGAAAGTAAACTGTACTGTCATCAGATGAAAGCCAGGGATCTTAAAGGATAAGACAATGGACGATAATGAAATGAACTTGAACTCAACACTACCTACTGCATATTAGAACTTTATTCTGCAAATTAGTTGGAAAAGTTTGGATACTGCCAGTTTTCCCAATGAAAATTTAGAAAAGTCCCCAAAGTTCTTAAGAGAGCGTGTTTATGAAACTTTGGGTACCAGTATAATTTATAGTCCACTGTCTCTTCCCTCCTTAGTGAGCACCAATGCCTCTTGTCATAAAAAAAAATATTTAAAGACCAAAATCTAATGTATTTTTCATATCTGTAAAACTGATAATTCCTACATATTTAGATAGTCATTTTATAACTAAATTTTGGTGCTGATATTGTGATAAACCCTTTTCCAGTATGTCTCCCAAACCGATTAATATCCGCTGGATTAAAACTGGTTCCCAGCCATACTGAAAAATCATGTAAAGTTTCGTATTATTGACACCTTTCAAAGCTGGTTTTAATCTTATAATTTTTTATTTTAATATCCGCGGAAAGCTGTCTATAATACAATGCGATGAAGAAATATTCTAGTCTTCTCTATAACTGATCTTTTTATACTAGGTATCATAAAGAAAGTATATAGGTAATATTGTTTTAGATTATAGTTTCTCATTTTTACAGATGACACAAAATGGGACACGAAAACAATATAAGAGCAAAAATCAGACAATATTTGGCCTCAAGAAATAAAGAGAAAAAAGAAGTATGTGAGAAGGATAAAGGTTTGTTTGATTATCAGAATTCATTAAGCGTAACAAAGAGATTAGCTGATTTTTCATTTTGTTAAATGTGAGTAAAATAAAAATCTTGCCACATCCAAAGGGTTAAAACCAAAATTTCAAAGCTCAAAAATGTTGTTCATTAAAAATAATTAGCAGTTTATAAGAACTTTTTGCATCCATCTTCTCATTTAACAGGAAAAAAACCAACGATAGAATTTATTTTTCAGTTTTGACATAAAAAAGCATTTGATATAAAAATAATGATTTTTTTTATTAGTGCTAAAAAGTAATACAGACAATTCAATACTATTGTTTTAGAAATCACCAAAAATTGAAATTGATAGGACGTGTGGACGGGCGGGCCGACCCCAAATATAGAAAAGATTCGCTTTTAAAAGCTTTAAATAATAGAATGCGATAATAGTTATTTCTTGCATCGTATTATAAACAGCTTTCCGCGGATATAAAATGTACAATAATAAGATTAAAATCTGTTTTTTTTTAGCACGGAGATGTCGAATGCATGGACTAAAAAACTGGTTTTAATCTTATGATTGTTCATTTTTATATTCGTAAAAAACTGGATATAATACGATTCTAGACATAGTTTTTTTTCGTATGGATGAGAACCGTTTTAATCTACCAGATATTAATACCTAGGTTTCGAATGATTACTAACTACTATGTTTTAGAAACTGACACTGATAGTGATGGCTGGACCTCAGATGAAAACCTGGAAATTAAAGTTAACGTAGACAATCATCATCTTGTTTTTACCAGGGAAGATTAGAATAGACATACAACTTTATAATTTGATTAGAGAGATGCTTCGCTTCAAGTATTGTACTATGTTGTCATAGAAATCATTGATTCAAAAATCGGACGAATAGGATAAATATGTCATGTACAAATAGGTTGTCAAAAAAGTTAAAAAAAAACATGTTTTAAATGAACGTACGGACTTTCTGGCAACGATTATTAAGTTACTTGGCTTTTTAAATTGTAACTAACTGTCATAGGAATCATGTTTTAAAGTTTGAAATCGATAAGACTTCTCTTACATGCATAAATTACCCGAAAAAAGACGTACAGACCCTGATTATAGAAAAGCTTCGCTTGCTTAAAACATATTTTTAAAACGAATATCGTACTCAAATCATCAAAAGATACCTATCCAAGTTTTATTTCATATCGTTAAAACTATCTATTCAAAAAGTGGTATTAGTGCTACCAATGATACGTTTGAAGAAGACTGGCTGATAGATGACAACGAGAAAGTTTCAGTTGATGATTCAGGAAAATGTGCATTTCTTTTTATAAAATATTTCTTAAAGCATGACCAATGCAATGGACCAAGTAATATACTAAATACCCATTGGTACAATGCAACTTCAAAAGTCTTATTTTAAATAGCCGTCGAGTAAATAACATTTCCCCCCTTAGCGTTACGGACTGACGGACGGACAGACAAATTAAAATATAAAAATAAAGAAGATATAAAAATGCTTTCAACACTTTGGCTTACTGGATCTCTTACCCCAATGTTTTTTTTTATCTTTCTTTGTTGATATAGTATGAAATTTTTGTTTGTTAAATGTTTATGTATAAATGTTAGTATAACCCAGACAACTACCTGGCCCAAGTGGTGGGGACCTTTTTTTCTGCTAACAAATTGCTTTCTACTTTGTTTACCTAGCAACTTGTCTTTGTTGATATTTCCGACGATATTGGCTGATATTCAAAGACCCAGTTTAAAGTCGGCACATGGTCCTCACCCCATTGATAGTTACATATAGCTCGTACTCCTCTAATCTTTTACTTGAATGTTTTCAAATCTAATGCATATATATAAATATACGTCAGGGATGGGATCTGGTGTAGAATCATCCCCTATCCAAGACCTGGAGGTTTCAACTGGAGTAGAGTTGCCACCAGATGTTACAAAGGCAGAATTAATCTTTCTCTCAAGGTAGTATGAACCTTTTTTCCAGTATGGATTCAAAACCGATAAATATCCGGTGGATAAGAACCGGTTCTCAGCCACACTAAAAAATCATGATCGTATCGTATTATATCCAGTTTTCTACGAATTTAAAAATGTGAAGTTGTATTATTTATAGAGCATTTTTACATAGCATTAGGAACAATTCTTATGAGATTTCCAACACATGTTCTTATTTTCTTATTTTAAATCAAATGTCTAAATAAATACAATTTCGTTCAGTTTGAATTGGACCCCAACGGCGACTGAACTTTTGAAAGCTTTAAACAAAGAGGTAATGCTTATATAAAAGTAACAGGATGTCTTACAGTCTCCGAGTGAGTCTGTGTGTTTGTAGCGAAAGATCTTAATAACTGCTGGACTGATATGGTTCTCCTTTTCTGTATTTCTTACATTTGATCTTTTTATAAAACGTATTCTAAACCATGTGCGTCCTTATCATTGCGGGGTTCTCCTAGCCTAAACTGTCAGTTTCTCTTAAATCATGACCACAAAAGTACTTTTGGTTGTTGTTGAAAAAAAACCTGTTCTTGATGCTTATTTAAAGTTAATTAAAGGTTAAAATGTTCCCGCTGGGAGAGTAACCTTTAGGCCTGGAATCCATGCCTCATGATAGAAATATGTTCTATTTTAAAGAAATAATATTAATTAGGGGGATTCGTAAGCATGGACGTCCAGTAGGGGATTTTTTTTTCCCGGCTTTTTTTGAAATTCAAGTAGTGCCGTTGCAATTATTATGCCTTTTGGTGAAAAAACACTTGTGTAAAAATTTTAACCATTTTGGACAAGTATTATGCCCAGTAATTTCACTTTGAAATTTTGACGCCCCCCTTATGGGGGTCAAAAAATCATTGCATCAGAACTATGGCTTCATGGTGCTCCCTGAATAGGTCTTGAGGAGTAGAATCAGGAATTTTTGAAATTTTGAAAATATCTCGTTCCTAGACTGAGAAAAGTTCAAAAAACCCCTAAAAAACGCCATTTTTGAAAATTGGCCAATTTTTATAGGTTTTTTGAACTTTTCTCAGGCTAGGAACGAGATATTTTCAAAATTTCAAAAATTCCTGATTCTACTCCTCAAGACCTATTCAGGGAGCACCATGAAGCCATAGTTCTGATGCAATGATTTTTTGACCCCCATAAGGGGGGCGTCAAAATTTCAAAGTGAAATTACTGGGCATAATACTTGTCCAAAATGGTTAAAATTTTTACACAAGTGTTTTTTCACCAAAAGGCATAATAATTGCAACGGCACTACTTGAATTTCAAAAAAAGCCGGGAAAAAAAAATCCCCTAACGTCCAGGGGGGTGGATGAAGTGGTGATTACCCCCAAAAAAAAATTTTTATAAAAAAATTTAATCCCCTCCAAATAAGAAAAGCTTGGGGACGTCCTTGCCTCTATGATATAAAGATTACTCCCCCCCCCCCCCCCCAATAAGAAAGCTTGGACGTCCTTGCTATTGGTTTAAGTAAAAGCACTTCTTCATCTACCCAGTACAAATATACTTTTTTTCCTATTATAAGAATACCAAGATATCCTGCCTGTTAGAAATTGTGTCAGGTCAAGATTATTCTGCCAGTCGTAAGCTCAAGGCTCTAGAGTCTAAAATCACTACAGGAAAAGGATATAAAAATTGATAACAGTTGTTTATCGCATGTTATTGAAGGCAGCTTTCAAAGAATTTCTTCAGTATGGTTCTAATATATATTCTGCAAATTTGACCCTGATAAATTGGGGGGGGGGGGGGATGGAATAAAAAACATGTGGTTGGGGGAGGGGGGGGGGGTAATGTAAAAATCAAGAGAACTGAAAACAATTTTTCCCATTAGGTGGATACCTTTTACTTTTGCTTTTATTTTCTAGCGGGCCTCTTATCCTCTACCCCATTAAATCAAAACTAACCCTTAATTTCCAATTTATTTCAAAATAAGGGTGGAAATACTCAACTAATAAAAAAAAAATTTCTTGTGCAGAATATACCTACACCCCAGATATGAATTAAAATAATATAATTTCCTAATTGAAAATAGGTGGATACCTTTTACTTTTGCTTTTATTTTCTCGGGGGTTTCTTATCCTGTACCCCATTAAATCAAAACTAACCCTACCCTAAATTTTCAATTTATTACAAATTAAGGGTGGAAATGCTCAACTAGGCACTTTAAGAGAAACCGCCAAAATATATAAACCAATTAATTTATCCTAATCTTAAAAAAAGGATGTGTTTGGAAAATCTACGAATGATGAATCCAGCCAACAATCTGATGTTCAGACAAGGTTTGCCAAACAAATATTGGACCAATCCGATTTGTTGTTTAATGGGCTGAATGAAGCATTTCTGGCTTATTTTTGGTAAGTTTAAACTTCTACCAAGGATTACAACATCCATGAGTAAACAGTAACAAGTTCTTTTCACTCCACAGGAAGAGGATAGGCCGCTGACAATTTGTCAGTGTTTCTGTAACAATGTGGCTTATGGATATGGGATAGAGTTGTCAGCCCTAAGCCCTTTGATTGCGGTGTAAAGCGTCCATTTGCCAATCAGACAACCAACCCTTTGATTGCATGACCTTTGTCTGAGAAGTCCTAACTGTGCATGGTAGTGAGTTGCGTCTGTTTTGGGCCAAGACATTCCCCCTACTTTAACTATTTATGTCGCGCATCTGACATAGCAGCAGTAGGAACCGTTTTTAACGTCTTTAGTTAAGACACGGTGTCGGACCGAGATTCGAACCTATCACCTTCCCGACAACGAGCGGATGAGCTTCGTGTTGAGCCACGGTCGCGGGTTATAACATCCATGAGTATCAAAGCATAATAACTCATGCAAGTACAAACGGACAAATGAATTATGAAGGAAAAGTTCAGTGGTCATAAAAAAAGAGAAAATTGTATATAATAATAGAGATTGATATAAAATCACGAAACCCTAAAAAAAATAAGATATTTCTTAACATTAGAAATCAGTATATGGCTTAATATGTACCTATTTGGTATATTTTAAGCATTTTCATTTGAAAGTATAAACTATATTTTGCAACAAATTCACGTTGAATTTTCATTTAGTCTTTTAAATAGTACTTATTCTTTTACTTCTGTATTAAAACTATTGTCACTTTAACTTTGAAAATGGTCTTTTAAAATCAATGTCTTTTATTTATTGACTTTATGGATATTGACATCCATGTTTCATTTCAGTATTACAAGATCTGATTTAAAGATGAAAGAAAGCAGAAAAGTGACTCAAGGCCCAGCTACAGACAGAGAAAGCAAAGAAGAGAGACAACTACTTATAGAGCTGCATCAATTTGTCAATCTTTTGGGAAAGCTTGCTCCTAATAATTTAAAGGTATCGTCAGGGATAAGTCACAGTTGTATAAATGGATATTTTATTACTTGGATCTTACACCAGATGTTCATGTTCTCTAATTAAGTAGGAGTTTATGATTGTTCCTAGCTAGGTTTTAGACTATTTTCCAAACTTCCCAATTTTTTTATTTTTTGAGATATTAATGGAGATAGATCTAGGCGGGGTTGGATAGTACAACCCATATTATGTTTTAGCTAAGCTATTTCATTTTTAGATAAAGAACTCCAAACCTATTACATTTGAATATAGAATTCTTTTACTTTTATTATTTAGGCATCTTTTGCCAGTTGCCCAGTTAAAGAAAACCTGGTCAAATGGATGTTAACTGCTTCAAACCCAATTCCAGTTATAAAAGGCTCTGTCTTTGATACTGATATTATTCAAACTGCTTTTCAGGTATGATATTTGAACTTCTTGGTTGATTTACTTTTTGGGTCCTTTAGATGATTTTCTTCCTGTTTTTTTTTAATTAAAAACGTAGAGCTTTGCAAATTATGGATATGTCATCCTTGATTTTTTTATTACAATGAAGCGTTTATTTCATTTTTGCTAACATGTATCTTATATACCAATGCAAGGGGTAGTTGCACAAAATGCATTTAAACTTGAATTTAGTGAACTGCATATTTTTTCATGTTCAATGGTTTAAACTACATTTATAGGGCATATAATTGAAAGAATTTCAATTTTCTACCATGTATAAGTTCTAAAAATATCAAGACATTTGATGATATTGCACCAAAAAATCCTTAACATTTCAAAGTTTTTTTCATATAGAACCATGGTGAAACCTAACTTTTTAGTCGATAGACCAAATATTAAATATAAACCTATTATATTCATTAAAAAGTACTATGAATCAAAGCTGGAAGGTGCTTAGAATCTCTTGCTCTCCTTTGTGAATAGTCCTCTTTAGTGATGTTTAATTGTTTGTTATTTATTGTCATACAAAATTATAATTAAATTGTTTGATATTATACCTACGTGTAACTTATGCTTGAAATCATTTTTCTGAAATGCACTCCATGCAACTATCCCTTTTCTTTTTTTTAGCTTTATCCCTTATGTTAATTGCATACATTTTTTCTAATTTTAGGAAATAATAAATGAATATAATTCTGATGAATATGCACTAATTGCCAATTTGTCCAAACCACTGCCAGCTGGTAATGATAACTCAAACTTCCAGGTAAAAGTACATTTAATTGATTTTTCCTCATGAAATCTCTGTTTTGGTGTTGTTTAATGTTTTTTAGATTTAATAAAATTACAGGGGTGTATATTCTGCACAAGATTTATTTTTTTTCCCCTGCTACAAATTTTTTTATTTTTTTTCCCCCCTAGTTTTTTCTTGCCAAGTAGGGGGGAAAATGGAAAAATATTTAAAGAACTCTATATTTTATTTATTTTATTCCTCCTACCACTATTTTTTTTAGTTTTTTTTCACAAAGGAAAGGAGAGAAATAGAAAAAATGTTTTCAGTTTTCTTAATTTTTAAATTTTTTTTTCCCTCCAACCACTTATTTTTTATTTCCCCCCCCCCCCCCCCTGAGCAGGGGATCCCATGTAGAATATACACTAAGAGATATAAGTTTTCCGGAATTTTAATGTAGGGAGTAGATTTGAAATCTGCATCAAATTTTAAGGATTTTTTTTATAAAATTCGTTTTTTGTAAAATTCTTTATCTAAAAGCGAAAATACATTTTAAGTTAATTAATTTTGACCAATAGGATAGGTGGATTTTAAACTACCTGCTCTCTAATTGGTTGAATGATGTACGACATCCAATCAGAGTGCAGATTTTTTAAATCCACCAATCACAGATGCCAAAATTAATTAACTTAATTTGTATTTCCGCTTTTAGACAAAGAATTATACAAAAAACGAATTTTATAAAAAATCCTTAAAATTTGATGCAGATTTCAAATCTACTCCCTACATTACAATTCCGGAAAACTTATATCTCTTAATATACACCCCTGTAAAATTAAGAAGTGTAATTCGATATAATAAGGGGATATCTTTTTCTTTCATTTTGATTGTTATTTTATTTATTCTGTAGGTGATCACTGAGCTGTCAACCTGTCTTCAACTTGGGTCAAAACTCGTCAACTCCTCCTCCTTGCTCAGAAATATGGTGGTTCCAGATAGTTACCTTGCAGAACTCACCATAAGGGTAATTAAAACACTATTTGCAACTTTTCTATAATTTTAACTGATATTTTTATTAGTGAAAGGTTTGACACGAAATGACAGTAATCTTTTATTCATTTCAGAAAGGCATCAGTTTTCATAAAAACTATTGATTTTACGTATTTTGTTATTAAATTTTGTGATTTTATGTGTTTTTAGAGTGTTACTGGCTCAACAGTTGATATGGCAGATGCTATCATCAACAAAAAAGCTGATACCAAAGAAACAAACAACAGGAATTAAGAACATGTATTATATAAAACAAGTAAATGTATTTGTTAGTTATGGTTATCAAACCGTATAATAAAGTAACAGGATCTCTACTTTCTGTGTGTACCGAAGGATCTGCTGAACCTATAATGTCCTCCATTACAATGTAGCTGCTCATAGGTCCTGAAAAGCTTATTACCAATTTTTGGAAGGTACCACCAACCTTCTAGGAGAAATTTAATCGTCCATAGCAAAAATTCAAACAACCTAGTCCTAAGCAGCTTATACCAATAACGAGATTAATTCGAAAAAAATCACAAAACCTATGCTTGGTTTTCAGCTGTCGTTGGGGGGCAACACATCGTAAAATTGACGACCTCTCCATTTGCCCCCCAAATATTATTTTATATTTATTTCTTTTGTTGGTTATACCTTATACCTGGGTCCTAAGTAGTCATCAAGTAGAACCTAACTTAATTTTGATAAGTGACAAGAATAAAACACATTCTTTGCATGTACAAAAAAATGCAGGAAAAAACTGAAAAGTGTGATTAAGCAAGGTTTTTCCTCAAGTTACATACCCTTAATTCTAAAACTACCTTAATCTTCTTAACTCTATTTCAGCTTTCTCGATCTTTTGTTCTATATATTATAAAAAATACATGTTTCTTTGAAATATTAGAAATGGATTTGAGCTCACAAAATATTTACACCCTAATGTTCCTTCTGAAAACTTGGATGCTGGAGATATGAGTAATATAGTTCAGGTAAGAGTCCTGAAGGGATTAGGTATTAATTAGGTATTTGGATTTATTACAGCTTTTTTTTTGTTGTAAAAGGTCTTCAAATTAGTCAAAGCTTATATTAACATCTAGTGATCGAACTATTTTTATTGCACGACATTGTAAGTGTAAGATGTAATCAATAAGTTACAACCATTCATGGGCCAAAACATTTCCCTAAAATTAAATTAATTAGAACTTTATTCTACATTTTACATTGCACTGGGCGGCATTTACTTGGATATTTTAGAAATTTTTAAAAGCTAAGCTCTTCTAAAATTAGGTTTTGTCCCTCCATCCGTACGTCACGGACAGTTAGCTCTTTTCGTTAATTTAAACAGGTTCATTTGATTCCGAACTTTCCATGGTTATTCCTTTAGAAGTTAGGTACGATTTAGTAAGTGTAGCAACTCTATAATCGTTACCAGAATGACCGTACGTCCATTTTAAACATGTTGATTTTAACTTCTCTAACAACAAATTTTTATGTGATATGATTTTCCGATTGATCTGAGTTTTGGAATATTGATTCATAGGACAACAAAGTACAATGTTAAATAGAAGCATCTCTATAACCACGTCCTAAAATTGCAAATATGTCCTGAAACAATATACTGTTTTTAAACTGTTTTTCAACAAATTAACTTATAATTTTATACATTTAGATTCTGATTATTCAGTTCCGACACTCTACAAGTGTTACTATTCGTTTGTCCTACAGTTTCAGATCTTTGCTTTTATGAATGTTGTCATCCTTGTTATTTAAATATATCTTTATAATTCTTTACTTTGATTTAGGCAAGGGTTGTAAGAATTCTAGACTCTGGACATATACTCGGATATTTTGGAGATTATAAGAAAAATCTGGTCATCATTGAGGATAAAATAAGGGAGGAATGGCAGAGAGCTAAGATCCCAAAATTAGCTGAGCTAACTCAAGGTGAGGAAAACTTTTAGCCAGCTAAATTATCATTATTAAGACACATTATATTGTTATTTATTGTATTTTTACAAGAGCAATTTACTTCATTAATTATTATAGTAGTTCGATGTTTGTTTGTCTAGAAAAGGTCCACAATTTTCAGGGAAGACGTACTGTATCTTATCAACCAGTACATGCCCCTTAAAAAAGGGTTACACCTGTTACACCTGTAAAAAAAATCAAGATTTAGTTGTATTAAAAAGACCGAACAGTAATGTTTAATTTTACCCTTTAAAGAAACAAAAAAATAAATGCTGGAGACGATTTGATATTTCATAATATTTAGGAGTTACAATAATAACCAACTCTTGCCAGATATCATGGAGCGATAAACAATTTAACCCTCTGGAGACGACATCAGTTTCGAGAGGAGTCATTCTATTCACTAAGGAATGTTATCAAAATAATTAAAAATATATATTTTTATCCCTTGTAAGTTGTAGTACAGTACAATGTATTAGATTTTAGATTTTTAGTGGGGTAATTTTTAAGCATATTGTGGGTTATATATTAAAGGTTGTGAAAGACCAACAGGTATAGGGCCAATAATAAAAAAAAGGAGGGTAGAGGTCATGAAATAGGGGTTTGTGAAATCACCTCTAGAATGAAAAAAAGGTAATTGGAAAATTAAACTAAATTCAATATTGAAATACTGAACAGATATATGGAAGTACCCAAGAAGTGCTGGCTTTCTTTCCCGACTTGGGGTCATGTGGCTGGGTTCCTGTGGACAAGGTCAGACTTGCTTCCAGCTCCCTGCAAATGGTTCCGGCTGCCCTGTCCTTCTGTAAAATACAGGTACATTATATAAATATTTTTAGTAGCGAAGCTACTTTTTGGTCAGTGTTGGACAGAGGCTTTTATTGAGCCAATTAATTTCATTTGAAATTGCCGAAATTTAAATATTTTGTTGGCGTAAAACTGGTTTTTCGATGTTACTAAAGGGAAGTGGGAAAGAATTGAGAAATAGGGTTGTGAGAAAATTATCATTTTGAATTGTTTGTCAGAATCACATTCCCTTTTCCCACGGAGTGTTGGACGGTCTTACGGTATTATTATCTACACGATAATAGTTATTTCTCGCATCGTATTATAAACAGCTTTCCGCGGATGTAGAAAGTACAATTATGAGATTAAAACCAGTTTTTAGCCCCGAGGTGCCGAAGGCTAAAAAACTGGTTTTAATCTTATGGTTGTACATTTTTATATTCTTAGAAAGCTGGATATAATACGATGCTAGACATAGTTTTTTCGTATGGATGAGAATCGGTTCCTATCCACCGGATTCGAATAATTACGAGAAATGTTTTTAACGTTTCTTAGTGCTAACAGTGCGAAATAGGAATAAATTGCTTAGTTAATCTGGCCTTAGTCTAACTATAGTTTTAATTTCTAGTCAGATGAATAGGATAATTATATCAAACAAAAAATATTGCCCAAAAAACTTGGAAATCTGAATGTTTTAAAAAGACGTACAGACTTCTAAAACGTACCTAACTGTTATAGGACTCATCATGCAAAGTTTGAAATCGATAGTACAATTTTAATATTTCTAAATCAACGAAAAGAGATAACCGTTACGGACGGGCGAGCCTACCCTAATTAATAATTATAGAAAAGCTTCGCTTTTAAAAATGTAAAGAGATTAAAAATAGGAATCCAATTGTAATATTTTTCTTCAGGGGCTCCTGCCATCCCAAGACTTGGATCTGACGCAGGAATCCTTAGAAGCCATGTCACATGTGTGTAGTGACTATGATCAGGGGTTTACACAAGTGCTTGGCTATATACCTTATCTTCTTGCTTACAATATAGATGAAATAACAGGTTAGAGAGAGAGAGAGAGAAAAAAATGACAATGGGCTGTTTATTACACTAGGCCCCAAAGTTTTATAATAACATTTTCTTATTCGTTGCCTTAACAACTTTGGGGACTTTAGTAAATTTTGATTGGTTGGTTCTAAGTTGAGTGTTCAAACGTTTCAACCACTAATTTTAATCTACAGAAGGGGTAAGTTTGTCTAGGGATGTACAATACATCAATTTATCGGCCATTGTCTTATCCCTTCAGATCATTGGGTTAGAGATTGTACAAAATTTTATTTTTATTGATCATTTAAAATCAAAACGTTCAATTAGTGCAATTTAGACTTTAAGATGGCGTTTAATCATTATATCTAAAAATAATCCACCCATTTTAAAACTTAGATATAGAGAACCAACTCAAATTTGGGGACATAAGATTTGAAAGTATTTTTGCTTAGAATATTGAAATGACATTTATGTCCACATTTAGAGCTGTATTGTAAGTTAATAATAGCTTTGACGAGAATAAAAAAGCATTTATCATTAAATATAAAGGAATAGTAAATGGTTTAATTTAATACTAGATAAAAAGTAGCAATTTTTTTCGTCTGTAGCGAAGAATCTAGCTATCCGCTGAACCGATCTGATCCTCCTTTACAGTAAAGCTTCTTATAGATACTGGGATGGTTTGAGGCTATTTTCTATAAAAAAAATTATGGATATGGTTTTAGGCTATTATTCTGCCCTTTCATATCTTTTAGAATTGTATATAAGATACCTAGTAAAATTTTATAAACCAACTTAGATTACTATTATTATTACGGAACATTGATTATCCAAGAATTTTTGGGGTTGAGACAGACAGACTTACTTACACTTAAATACTATAGATATTAGCTTCGCTATTAAAGGAACCCTGCAAGAAATATACCACTTTAAATACTAAAAGACTGCCACGAGTAGACCCAATACCCAGCTTCAATAACAAAAAAGTTAAAGACATTTCAAAATACGTCGCCTAGAAAGAAAATCATAAGCTTATTTTTGACAGAAACTTAGGATGCCTGTAACTGATAACATTTTTACAATAAATAAAAACACCCTTTATAGTCAAAATCATTCAAAAAAATTCAGTTTAATTTGCGATGTACTGAGAGTACTGTAGTGTGACAATGCCAGCCTTTAGGATTTCCAGCCAAAAAGAAAGCTGAGTTCACGCTAAGTCCGCTTAACAACCAATCACAACTGAGCATTTGTATTATTACATTAGTTTCATTTTTTTCCGCTATGATTTTACGCTCACAAATGTAATTTAAATAGAGTTTTTAAAGGGTTTTGACTATGAAAAGGGGTGTTTTTATTGTAAAAATGTTATCAGTTACAGGCAGCCTAATTTCCTGACAAAAATACCTAAGCTTTTAATATTTCTTCTAGACGACGTTATTTAATATTCAAATTTTTATCATAAGTAATGAAAATCTTTCAAAATTTTCATTGTACTAAAAAAAAACATTTTGAAATGTCTGTAAATGTTTAGTTATTGAAGCTGGAGGCTTCAAATTTTGGGTATGGGGTCTACTCGTGGCAGTCTTTCAGCAGATAAAGCGGTGTATTTCTTGCAGGGTTCCTTTAAAGATATTTATTTAGATTCCATATTGAGAGTAATGAGTAGTACCGCAATAAATCCAGGACCATTTTTCTCTGCCAACACAAACATTTGTCAGGTTTTAAAAATTAAATTTTTAATGATTCTATAAACTCACTTTGTTAGTTTGCTTGATATTAATTATAGTTTTTATAGCTCTAGCCAACAAGCGTTGAGTATGAAATAAAACTCGAAATCAGTAAGAAAATAACTAAGTCGTTCATATACATTCAAGAAGGGAATATTGTAGCATAAATACCCTAAAATATTTTGTTGGATTTTGATTTTAATCCTTACTAAAGCAAAAGCTCCAATGAAGAAAGGTTCATAATATCCCATTATGTAATTGTAATTAATGGCTACAGAATCAGATTAAGTAGATTTTTAACAAATATTTTTTTTGCTTGCTTTTATGAATGTTTTTTTAGGTTACAGAGGGATTGGTAAATTATACGTTCACTTTTCTGGATAAAAACTTCTCTACACTTGGGGCCGAGGTAATAACAATCTTTGGTGCTTTCCCTCAAAGTGCCCACCCTGCACCCCCTCACGCATACTGTGGAGCCTATACATACGGTGCCCGTACTCAAACCAAAGTTAACCAAAACAAGTCTTCATGGATGATCCTAAAAAGAAAAAACTGACAATAAATTGAAGAACAAAATTGCCAGGGCTTTGCAGCTGTGGGCTAAGCCTCAAATTTAAACCTGCTTGTCTGGAAATTAAAGTATTTCGATTTGATGGATCGTCTGTTTAGGTATAGACATCTAGCTAAATTGGAAAGTTATACTATGACGATTTCAATGAGGCTTACACGCAAATTTCCCATTCCCCATACTATTAATCAAGAATTAAATAAACACCAAAAATATTCCATTTTCTTCTTATTTCGTAGGTGATATGTAAGTTATTAAAATATACGACTGTGTATCTGGACTACATGAACATAGAAGTAGCTAGACAGATCATTTCATCAAATCAGGCGACACTGCTAAAGTTACAGGTATTATGCTATGCCTCTTAAGGTACATGTAACAGTAGTTTTTTTCCACAAATATTTTTTTAAATCTCTATTCATTATTTGTATAGCCTTATGTGACACTAAAGCAATGGTTTCCAAAAAGTTTGTGTTTGTTGCACTTTTTAAAGTTTGGCATATCCTGGGCGATTTTCTTTGGATTTTAAATTTTTTTTTGCACTGATAACTTGAGCAAGTTATTTTTAGCAACTTCCAGCAGTGATTTTTGGTGAAATTACTAGGCTTCGGTTTGATAAAGTTAAATAAACGAAATCAAGAATGTTTCACCATGGATTTGTGTTAAAAAAAAACTTTGAAATGAAAAGCGATTTTTGACGAAATACCATAAAATGTTTTGTTGAGTTCAAATTGCAAAATAAATAAAACCACACTTGCTCATCTTCGTATAAAGTCCCATTTTGCGAAATTTAGCCATTATTAATCAGATTTTCAATTTTTCTGCCTAAAGTATCAGAAAATGTAATTTCTAGACCTTCCTATAGAATATTCATTACACTAAAGTATAAGTTTTGATGAAAACCAATCTTGTTTAGAATCGTTTATCTGATGTACCAACAGTAATAGGACAGATCAACAGTATTTTTTACTTTCTCAACAATCAAAATAATCATCACAAGGTATTTTTACGATTAAGATATATTCAGGGGTGTATGTTGTATATTCTGCACAAGACTATTTTTTTCCCCGACTGCAAAATATTTTTTTTTTCCTCCCATAGTTTCTTTCCCTAAGGAGGGGTAAAAAATGGAAAATGTTTTTAGTACTCATTATTTTATTCACTTTTGTTACCCCGCCTGCATTTTTTTCTGTTTTTTTTTTCCCAAGGATGGGAGATAATGTTTTCAGTACTCTTAATTTTATATTTTTCCCCCACTCCCACATATCCCCCCCCCTCTTCTTTAGCAGTGGATCCCGTGAGGGAATACACAACACACCCCTGAATTGAATATACTAGTTGATAAACATCTAGCCTCTTGGAGGTGGGTCAAGAGAATAGCTTAAAACCACCTGGAAAAATAGATAAGAGTACTATCGATTTGTAAAAGTAATTTAGCCTCAGCCTCAAAAACCTTACATAGGAAATAAGCTCCAAAAAATCGTGAGTTAAAGGGACTGTGAACGTAAATTTTTCTCATCTTAACATTATCTCATTTATAATATCTCACAGATAGAGCAAAACGCGCTTTTGTTTGCTTATAAAACGGCTTTTTCCGACGATTTTTATAAGGTAAAGGGAAAAGAAGAAATTTTCCGTATTATATAATATGTGCATTAAATTGCTTTTTTTCTCCCATTATAGCTAAAATTAAACTTTTTCACATAGTTCTTGATTTTTCCTAACGGTTAAGCTGACTTTTAACATAATCCTTGCTTTAAACCAATGTATAGTTACTTAGAAATTGATAAAATAAGCAATATTTTTTATTAAAATCCAAATACAATAACAAAGCTAGATACAGGCATTATTTCTGGATATTTTTGGTTGATCAGTGTAGTGAAATGTGCTTAGAAAATGTTAAGATTTGATAATCAGATGAGAAATTTTTACGTTCACACTCCCTTTAAGAAACAGACAAAGTCAGTTATAATTTAAAGCTCAGTTAAGTAGTCATAAAAAATGGATTCATAAAATCTTAATATTACAATGTTTTTAGGTTTTTAATAACATGACCGACAGGACCTTCGGAACAAGTAAATTAAATACTAGATGCTCATTTAAAGAGGAAATCTACACCAAGAAATTAGCCGTCTATCATGAATAGGAGCTGAGAAATTTACGTTTCTAACATAAGGACGGACAATTGAAATTTTAGAGTAGTACCTTTTTACTTTGCTACGAATTGAAATGACTGTTTATATTTTAAGGTTGAAGTAGCCCGTGAAAGGGAAACTATCCTAAAGCAAAGAGTTTCCAGAAGTCACTCTAATAACAATAACAGATCTCAAAGGTAAACTTGATTTGGTCTTGTATTTTAATTACACCTGAGCTGGATCTTTAAATCATTTCAATGGTGCGCTAAATCACCCCGTGCAGAATTTCAGCCAATCACAGCGGCGCATTTTACGAAATGGGACGCTGTGATTGGCTGAAATTCTGCGCGGGGTGATTTAGCGCACCATTGAAATGATTTAAAGATCCAGCTCTGTTTACAGCAACGTGTCAAAAATTAGTTTAAGATCTCTGAAATGGCAGGTCACAATGAGTTGTACTATTCAGGGAAGCTTTATAATTGTCCTGGGTTGGTTTTAGGCTATATTTCTGACCTACAAAAGGCACAATAATTCCTGAAACTGTTAGGAACGAATTAAAAGCGTAGCAACTAGAAAATCATGATCAGATAGTCCTTAGGCCCATTCAAGTATTTTGGAGACAGATTTACAAGGATTTTTTTTTGTATTTATAGACTTCTAGATATTCTTGGTTATTTTATTTATGTTCGTTTGTCTTACCGTTTCAGTGCTTCGCTTTTATGGATGTCGTCATCCTTGTTTTTTAGTAGACGAAGAGATGAAACTGTGAAAGCTCGAGATCACTATTTCCGGAGGAACAGAGGAGAACAAAATATGATTACTCTATCTAGAGATGAAAACCTAAATACACAGGCATTTATACAAATATATTAGAGATCTTTAAGGATAAGACAATGGATGATAGATTGATTTACATACAATAGTGATAAACAAAATAACCCTTTCTCTAGATTTATGCTAATTTGTACCAACCAATCGATATTTGATAATAGTACCCAAAGATTTTGAGTAAAAGAACTAAGTAAAACTGTTGATAAAACTTTGGGTACCAGTATTAGGGGATTTTTTTTTCCCGGCTTTTTTTGAAATTCAAGTAGTGCCGTTGCAATTATTATGCCTTTTGGTGAAAAAACACTTGTGTAAAAATTTTAACCATTTTGGACAAGTATTATGCCCAGTAATTTCACTTTGAAATTTTGACGCCCCCCTTATGGGGGTCAAAAAATCATTGCATCAGAACTATGGCTTCATGGTGCTCCCTGAATAGGTCTTGAGGAGTAGAATCAGGAATTTTTGAAATTTTGAAAATATCTCGTTCCTAGCCTGAGAAAAGTTCAAAAAACCTATAAAAATTGGCCAATTTTCAAAAATGGCGTTTTTTAGGGGTTTTTTGAACTTTTCTCAGTCTAGGAACGAGATATTTTCAAAATTTCAAAAATTCCTGATTCTACTCCTCAAGACCTATTCAGGGAGCACCATGAAGCCATAGTTCTGATGCAATGATTTTTTGACCCCCATAAGGGGGGCGTCAAAATTTCAAAGTGAAATTACTGGGCATAATACTTGTCCAAAATGGTTAAAATTTTTACACAAGTGTTTTTTCACCAAAAGGCATAATAATTGCAACGGCACTACTTGAATTTCAAAAAAAGCCGGGAAAAAAAAATCCCCTAACCAGTATAAATTCACATTTTGAAAAGGACAATTATGTCCATAAGTGTTATTTGCTTTGCTGTTTTTTTTTCAATCAAAAATATAATTCCTATGTTGGTAATTGTTCGGTACAACTACGCACAATTTTTCTTTTGTCATTTTGTCTTTGTATAAACTTTAACAATTCAGATGAAACAAAAGAAAAGGTTGAAAGAGTTCCAAAGTTCTATAAACAAGAACAACAATATTAGAAGCCGTAGTTTAGGGAGTCTGATCAATAGCAATGCTAATAGCAATATTAACAGCAATGAAAGGTGTAATAGAACCTATGATGCTATATATCCCCAAAGAAGTATCAGTATTGGTAGAGAAAATAGCTTAAATAGTAGCTATAACCAAAATAACAATTATATCAAAGATAGAAACCAACAAAGAAGTTTAAGTCAAAGTAGACAGAATGTTCATTTTAGCTCAAATAGAAGCTATAGCCGAAAAAGCAACTCTATTAAGTCTAACAACCCACAAAGAAGTGCAAGTGCAGGTAGAACTTTTATCCAAAATGACAATTATTTTAAAGTTAACAACCTTCAAAGTACCTTAACTTGTAGCTCTAAAGGTAGCACAAACTATATAGAAAGAAGTGTAAGTACAAACAGTAGTTCTATTCAGAATGACAACTCTATCAAAGTTAACAACCCTCAAAGTAGCTCAACTAGTAGCTCTAAAGGTAGCACAAACTATATAAGTACTAAAATGAAAACTACCACCACTAAGAAAGATATAAAAAGTAGCATGACAAAGATCAAAGACACGAATAGTAGTAGTAGTAGTATTAGCAGTGAACAAATCATTGAAAGTATTATTTGTATCGGCAATGCTATCCAAAGTAAAACCAAAGGCAACATGAGTCATACTAGTAGATATAATAGTCATGGAGTTCCTAATACTCACCAAAGCTATATTGATCAAACACCAGACAACCAAAATTTTTATGAGAGAAAAGTAGACAGTTGCCATAAGCAGGATATGAATCAGAATATTGATAAGCATTATGAGGAAGATTTCAGTATTGTCAATCAAGAAGACAACAAGAATCAGAATCAGCAAGGTGGCAACTATTGCCAGAAATATTACAATGACGAGTATACAAGTGATGAATCTGATGATTATAATGTACCTAATATCATCATTAGACCAACAGCAAGGAAATACAACAAAAGAAGTTTTTCTAACCTTAACAACAATAAAGGCAAAATAGAACAGAGTTTATTAGCCATTAAGAAAAAAGAAGAGCTTGACAATTATGAAAATTCTACAAATGATGAAGATTTAGACAAAGTTATTGCAACTAAAATTATCAATGGCGCATACATTATGGATTACAGAAATGAAGTCATAGCTTGCAAAGATTTTAAAGACAGAAAGATTGTTGGTAACTGTATTAGTGAGAGTTCTATTAGTTTTCAAAGCAATGACGGGTCCTATGATAGCATTGACAGGTATGAATAAATGGATATTAAAATACACGAACTTTATTATTTACAATATCTCCATTGCATTAGCAGCTCAGCAATAACAAGCAATTAAAATTAAATATTTCATAAAATAAAACAGCAAATTGATGAATTATTATGTTGAGACACATATCATGGAATTTGGCATTCTTGTTTTAGCTGAAAGTTTATTATTATCACGCTCTACTTTGATATGTAAGCCTGTGTTTTTCTTTGTAATTTTAAAAGGGATAGTTGCATTAAGTGCATTTAAAGAGTCTGATTGCAAGCATAAGTTACAAGAATACCCGTTAACATATATAATTTTGTACTATAATAAATAGCAATCAATTAGGCACCACCAAAATAGTCATCATACTGTTTTTATGAAAACAGGACAGCAATATTGGTTGCATATATCCAAAAACATATTTTAAAACTATCTGGTAGAATTTAGAAAATTTAAATTCTTTCAAATAAATGTCCTATAGGTAGATGTAGTTTAAACTGTTGAAAAGAAAAAAAATATGCAGTTCACTAAATTCAAGTTTAAATGCACTTCGTGCAACTACCCCTTTACATTATTTAAATTCTTATTATATCCATACATCCCGTATTATCAGGATTTATGATGCCATAAGAAAAGGGGATAGTAGTGACGAATCATTTGAGGATTTTGATGCCATCAATGATAAAGCAGTTGATGAAATAAAAAAGATAACTGCTAATAACTATGTTAGAACTGATGAAAATCAATCAAATTGTAGCAGCAGAAGTAAACGAAGCGAGATTTGGCCATGGAAACATTGCCAAAGAAATATTAGTAAAAGAAATGAAGAAAAATCCAAAGAAAATAGAAAGAAACTTCCAAGAAATATACCTCTGTGCAAAGATAATGAAAGTTTAGACAGCTCTGATGATAATGACAATATCAACTATGGTGCCAAAAAATCTTTTAAAAAACGAAATGAATATAAAAAATCCACCAAAATGAACAATAATTGTAACAGTACCGAGAGTGAAGTTGACAATTTAAATAACACCAATGCAGGTAAGAAGAAAGTTATTGCAAATGACGAGAGAAAATCTTTCAATTTTAAACACAGAGTTAAGCAAGAACGATCCGATTGCAAAGATAGACATACAGAAAACAAGAATGAAGAAATAAGAAGCAATATGGCTGCAACTAATCAGCAAATTAAACCAAGGAAAGCATACTTTAAAATGTTTAATATATTTTTTTTTTTAAATTGGGAAAGGGAGGGAGAAATATCCCTCCAAATATTGTTAAACAAAATTACCCTGTAAATCAGGAATAAGGTATAACAAACCATCGAAATAAATCTAAAATGATACCTATTTGTGGGGCAGATGCAGTTAACCCCACAGATGCTGTCTATTATGTGTTAACCCCCCAACGACAGCTGAAATTGCGTACAGGTTTCGTGATTTTTTTTCAAATTGATGTTATTGTTGGTTGGTTATACAGTTAGGGAGTTGAATCCATTTTTATAGAAGCAGAAATATAATCTATGATTATGGTTTGGACCCTCTAAAACTGTAATATACCCTTCCACTTTCCCCTCTCTTGGTGAAGATATCTTCAACGCCGATACGATTTTTGAAATATAAGATTCCACTTTTGTCTCTCTTGTTGAAGATATCTTCACCAAGAGAGGCAAAAGTGGAATCTTAAATTTCAAAAATCGTATCGGCGTTGAAGATATCTTCATCAAGAGAGGGGAAAGTGGAATCTTACATTTCAAAAATCGTATCGGCGTTGAAGATATCTTCACCAAGAGAAGGGAAAGTAGAATCTTACATTTCAAAAATCGTATCGGCGTTGAAGATATCTTCACCAAGAGAGGGGAAAGTGGAAAGGTAGATTACAGTTTTAGAGGGTCCAAACCATAATCATAGATTATATTTCTGCTTCTATATAAATGGATTCAACTCCCTAACTGTTATAGCTGTAACGAACGGCAAAGCAACTTAATATATTAGACAATTAAAGTAAATGTTAAATATTAGATTTAGAATATTTCCAGATTTTTATTACTGTCGCCAAACTTCGGGACAAGAAGTTTTTGATACCAAAGATAGTTACACCAGTGAATGTGATTCCGATGATGATATAGTTGAAAATGAGGATGAGAGAAAAGAAGAACTAGGAGTTGAAATGGAGAAAAGTAATGATGGCTCCGTTTGGATGAATGTAAGTGACATTAAATTTATTGAATCAGTATGGTTTCCAAACCGATTTAAACTGCTGGATATAAATCGGTTCTAAGCCACACTGATAAACCATATTTTGTATAAAATTACAGAAATTTTACACGAATACTAAAATATAAATAAAAAAGACAATGTCATAATAATCTCATATAAATTTCACCCCTTCTTGTAATTCAAATTTTTGTTTTTACCGTTTTATAACCTAAGAAGCATTTCAAATTATATCCTATTGTATTATTCCAACAACTGAATTATTTTATTTTATAGCACTTAGACTTAAACAAAATATTTAACATTGTTACCTAATGTAAATATCATTATTTCAGGTGAAAGAACTGTTGAGTGAAAATGAAATTATGTCTGTTCTTATCTCTCCATCAAATAATTCTGACAATAAAATACACTGCAATGAGAAAAATAAGCTATTAGAAGGCTTTACTGATGAAGACATACTTAAGGAAGGTTTAGACAATAATATAAACAATGAAGAAATAGTTGATACTGAAAATGAATTAAAAGAACCATTGCCACGACAAGATATGAACAACCATGCACAAACTGGAAATGAAACAGTTGAAGATGAAGCCCATGATACATTAGAAGATATCAACAATGACGAGTGTGTTTATATTGATAAAAATGACAACAATTCTCCGTTGAAAAATCCGGGAATTAAAATAGAAAAATCCGCTAACAACAAACCAACAAATAATGAAGCTTTATTCAAGACATCTGTTGCAGTACTTGATTCTACTTACAAGGTAAATTTTTTTTTAATGGTGCAGTTACAATTGTTTTCGTTTGATTGTACGTACATCTCTAAGCCATTAGAAAAAATATTATTTTCTAATATCTTGTTATAAGGTGGCTTGTAAAATGTTTCCATTAATGTACACTTTTTTACGGGATCTTTGAATAGTTCCCCCCCCCCCCCTTTCAGTACATAATATAATATCATTTGCTTTAGAAAGAGTTGAAACCAGTCTGGCAAGGAAGTCAGCTGTTGGATAAACCTGGATTCAAGGTACGATTAATTAATAGGTAAAATAGTCTTTACAGAAAGATCTCGCAACCTCGTTAATGCCCCTAGGAACGGGTGATAAAACGTGGGGCTAGATATTATCATGAAAGCAATTTTATGGATTGATAGATAATTGAATATTTATTTACTTAGGTTGAGTGTATGGAGAAGTGTGGAGTAGAATTGCAGGATGCAGAATTCTTGGCCAGTCATATAACAGCAATGGCCAATACTGGAGGAGGCACTGTTTATATTGGTAACTATTTCCATAATAACATTTTAGGGTTTATGTTTGTCCATAAGCCTGTCATTCTTCTTTGTCAAATTTTAATTTAAGTTAGAAACTTCATATTTTGCACAATAAATAGCCCAAAAATGTAAGCAAGTTCAAATTGGGCATTTAACCATAAAATATTGCTTCTACAAGTTAAATTGATATTTTAGGTTTTTAAATCTCTTTGTTTTGATTATTTTAGTAAATAAAACCTTTTACCTTAAGTATTTTTAAAACTTGAGAAACCAAAGCTACGACCTATAGCAAAGAAATTTGTAATCCTCTAGTCCCTTAGCCCAATGACGTCCATGGGGGGAGGGGGGGGGGGTAAAGGGGTGTTTACCTTCCTAAAGGTTTTGGGAAATAAAATAGATTTGGCTTAGGCACCTCCTAAAAAATTAAGGGTAATACCCGTCCTAAATCCTCTGAAATCTCCTCAATATTTTTTTTTAAATCTGCTAAAATTCTTTTGATTTTAGGAATGAAGGGTAGAGGAGGAATTGTTGTAGGAACTAGAAAATCTTTTAAAGAAAAAGATGATTTCTCTCTCATGATTGATCTTATCACCTCAAGAATCATCATTCCTAGGTACTTTTAAAAGTAGATTTTTTACAAGTGGTAGGACAGGTTTGTTGCCTGTATGTCTGTTATGCAATGTAAACATATTTTATTAAAGAAAAGATTTGGCGCTTAAATAGTATAATTCAAAGAAAAAAGTCAAAATCAGTATATTATAACATTATAAGGTCAAGGAACTAATCTTTCGCTCTATGACACCCTCCAACCGACGCTTTAATTGTATGACTTTTAAAAAGAAGTTCTGATTTTGTAATGTTTTAGGTTTGATTCCAGAAACATTGAGCTAGAATTTTATCCTGTTATTATGAGGTAACTTGAATCAACTTGTAGGTTCTTATCTTAAAATATCACGACTGGCTGCCAAAACGCAAATCTTCAATGTTTTGTATATATTATACATAGCTTTATCTTCATAAGAAAGTTATTTTTTAAAATACCTTTGAAATTACATACCTACCCTTTGATAAAATAAATCATTTTGTTTTCTTGTTAATTTTCCCTTTTTTCGTGGAAAATTATCTAAAATACCATTCGACCAATTGATCTTTTCGGCAGGGCTTAGCAGAGGCGTGTAAGACTCAGTGAAATCGTCATTTTATAAGTTTTAAATTTATCTGGATGTCTAAACCTGTTCCTAAGACAATCCATCTTTTCGGAATTTTATTTTGTTTTGCACACGAGCGGGTTTAAATTTAAGGCTTTTGGGCGGCTGCCGAGCCCTGCTTTTCAGTATGACTCACAACCGGTTTCAATTTAACTGAAAGGTATAGGTTTCGGAGCCATGCTGAAATTTATTTAAAATCATTATTTTGTTAAGTTCTGGAGAGGTTAATCCTTACTGTACTTTGATCAGAATTCACGTGAAACCTGTGGACGGAATGGTATGTTTTACGTTCTCTTATTCGTTAAAAAAACAATTATGGGACTTTTATTTCAATTTGGTTTTACAAACTAGCGCAGTGTCTAAACTTTTCTACCAGTTATTTTAATTAACATAAGTGATATTTTTTCTATTATTATTGGAGTTTTACTTCAATTGATAGTCCAGTGTCATCACTGAAGATCCCTTATAAAAAAGCTGTACAACCCAAACTTCGAAAATTGACAGACTAATGTTTTTAAAACAAGAACAAATGTATCACTAAATAGCGCCGCAATACCAAGGCAATTTTACTAACATCATATGGAAATAAGGATGACAATATCCCTAAGTAATAAAACATTAAAATATTATGAACAGGGTTGGCATAAAAAACCCAAGTTGGGTTTTATTGGGTTTTTTAACTCAAAAAAACCCCAAAAAAACGGGTATTTTTAAAATGTACCTTTTGTCGACAATGTTAACTCTATTTTGACTCATAAGGAGTACTATTTTCTAACAAATAATTTATAAAAACATTTTATTTTAATTATTGTTTAACTGCATTTTAACTGCTTATTTTTATATATAAGTAACGGAATGTCTGTCCCTAGGTACCAAAATAACTCCCTAACCACTGAACCGATATGGTTCTCAATTACAATTAGCTTCTCTAGGGTCCGTTGAAGATTTTTAACTACTTGGGGGGGGGGGGGGGGGGGGCAGATTTCTCATAGGAGATTTGTGGTGCCCTCCCCCAAAATTGGAATAAACCTTCCCTGGACCTATGAAAAGCTACCCTGTACAGGAGATTCATACCGATTAAGTGGTTAGCGAGATCCTTTAGTACAGAAAAACATCTTGTTACTTTATAAAAATAATTTAACCTTATATCTTAAAATTCCTAGGTAATAATCATTAGAAAACAATAAAACCCAAAAAAAAACCCGGATTTTATTAATAAAACCCGGGTTTTATTAATAAAACCCAATGGGTTGGGTTATTTAAAAAAAAACCTGGGTTTTTACCAACCCTGATTATGAATATTAAGAATAGACAGACAGACAAAATGAGTTATAGAGAATTTGTTCATTGTTGCAAATCTTATATTTGTAGTGCAAGATCTCCAAAACAGCTGTTGTATTTATTCCATGAAACGATCATAATTTTAATGTTTTAAAATATCATATTTCAATGAGAACAGTTTGTATTTACATATTAGTTAACACAGTTATGAATCAAGTTATAAAAAAACATAGATACAACGTGAAATATTTACTACTATTATCTTTACTAGCGGCTTCGCACCTAGAGGCCTCTAGGGACACGTAAAATTGTTTCTTTTAAAATCAGCTATTCACCAAAAATATTTTTCTCGCCGATAGATGGTGTTAGTTATGTTTTTAGCTAATTGCAAAAATGTCCGCAGGGCGGCGTTTTTTTTTTATTTTTGTCGATTTCTCTGTGGAGGGTGGTGGTACCCTCCTCCAAAATAGTTATAAACCTTCCCGGGACCTATTAGAAGCTACCCTGTTATGGAAGACCCGATCGGTTCAGCCTTTAGAAAGAACCTTCGGTACAGACAGACAGACAGACAAACACATCCTGTTACTTTATTATAAGGATTTGTTTTATCAACGAAATTTCAACAGATAGACAAGTTACAACTGCCATATGTTCTAAGCTCAATAGCCTGGGATCCTAAGAAATAAGACAATGAAGATGAATTTATAATATACATCCTTGATTAACTCTTTTATGGATTCAATTGGTATTATTGGTTTGAAAATTTTGGTCATTTTTAGTTTGAACCACATTTTGAGTTTTTTTTTTAACTTTCGTAACAGACAAACACAAAGTCATCCTATTAGGTATAACTTTATATATAAAGCTTTTAATAATAATTTACAAAAATATCAATGTAAATTTCTAGCTGTACCTGACCCAAATGGTTGGAGCCGGGGAGAAGGCAAAGTTGTTCAGAAGAAAGAGAAAAGGACCTAAGCACACATATCAGGTTAATATTATTTTTATTCATAAGCATAGTGCCCAGAAAATCGTATTAACGGCTTGACATACATGTTTATAGTTATTATGGAATTTTTTTTCAAGGATTAAAGTTGAAATGTCCTTGTTAGAGTAAATCACACAGGGGTGTATATTCTTCAAAATTTACCCTGCCAAAGGGGATGGTAAAATAATATGTTGTTGGGGGAAAAAATAAAAAATTAAGAAAAATGAGCACATTTTTTTCCATTTTCTCCTTTCCTTGGGGGGATAATATAAATAAATAAAGAATTCTGATGAATCTTGTGCAGAATATACACCCCCTGAAATAACATTTGTGTTAGCATCATTTTAAAGATTTGTGTTGTGTGTTAATGTATGTAAATAATGGTATACAAAATTAACACTTCTCAACTTATTGTATCAACCAATCAATATTCAATAAAAGTCCCCAAAGTTGTTAAGCCAATAAATAAGAAAACGTTGGGGACTATTGTAACATTGATTGTGTTCGGTTCTCGCTCTTTTTTAACAATTTTTGCACTTGTTGCTTGTTTCCTAGTTACTTGATACTGAGGCGGAGAGGTTGATTCTAGAAGAGGTCAAGAATCAAGACACAATGAAAATCCTCTTCAGAAAAGTCAAAGAATAAACCTCCCACAATATACAGTTGGGAGAGGACAGATGAATTCAAACTTTAGAGAATCATGGCTACATATAATAACATATATATGAACGATAGTACCTAAAAAATTTAGGCTTGCCTCTTAAATTATAAAACTAACTAGCGGCTACGCCCCTAGAAGCCTCTAGGTAGGAAGGGGAAAAGACGACCTCATCTTATTTTAAATTTGAGTTTCAAAAGAGTACAAAAAATATTTTTTGGGGGGAGGGGGGTGAAGACACCCTCCCCAATAATAGTTCAAAACCTTCCCAGGACCTAAAAGAAGCTTCACTGTAAAGGAGAACAATATTTGTTCAGCGGTTAGCGAGATCCTTCGGGACAGACATAAAACGCTTACTACTTTATATAATAGGATAGATACAAATTTTTTTATTAAATAGGCTACAAAATTTATCTATGAAATATAGAATAAGAATTCAGAAACTAACAAATACTTTTAGCTTAAATTAGGAAGTGTGATCTTTTGACTTAATAATTTAACATTAATGTCAATAAGTTAATTTTATAATTTAAGAGGCAATCCTAAAGGGGGAAGGCGGTTGTGACACTTTGTGAAACCAAAAACTAAGAGTCAAAGGAACTCAACTAAAAAAAAGAGTTACAGCACTGAAATTTGGTATGGCAGTTGCTTTAAAGAGGTACATTGTGGAACTGTGAAGAAACGGCGAATTTATTTTTCTTCATGCATTTGTGCTCAAAATAAGACAAAGGCATTTTTAAAATTTTCGTTACCATGAAAATTAATATATTCTTTTCATTTTATTTTCAAGAAGAAATTGTACCTGATATAAAGCCAAGGAATTTCTCTACTCTATTAAAGTATTTTTCTCCTTTTGGTTGTTTGTCTTATGATATATCAATGCAATGAAATTCATGTGGCATTTGAAAATTATTTTGTTTGTAATTTTTTTTTTCTATAGTGAAACCAGTTATATTTAGGTATTATATATTATGTATCAGTAGCGAAGCTATTCTATCATTCTTTGTCTGTCCGTCATTCCATGATGATATGGTGGAAATTTGATTTTCACGGCTGCTATTGAACACTGGTCAAATTTTCAGTAAATATTCCATTGACATATGCGCATTTAGTCCGTCTGTCTGTCGGGCATGCTTCAAAAGAGGCCCTTATATTTTCTTTAAAGTTTGCGTGAATTCCTTTGAGTTTTTGCATATATTCCAACTCTTTTGTTATGACAACTAAATATCTGTTTTTAAAAGCGAAGCTTTTCTATAATTAGGGTCGGTCCGTACGTCCGTCCGTCCGTCCGAGATAGATAGCTTTTATTCGTTAATTTAGGCATGTTAGAATTGTCCTATCGATTTCAAACTTTGCATGATGATTCCTGTAGTAGTTGGGTACGATTTAGAAAGCGTAGCAACTCTATAATCATTACCAGAATGTCCGTACGTCCATTTTAAACATGTTGATTTTTTTACTTTTTTAACAACAAATTTTCAAGTGTTTTCATTATCCGTTTGATCGGATTTTTGGTATATTGATTCCTGGGACAACAAAGAACAATATTATAAGCGAAGCAACTCTATAATCAAGTCCAAAAATGTAAGTATGTCCATAAACATTATCCTGTTTTTAAGCAGTTTTTCAACAAATTTACCTACAATTTTGATTCGACATTTATACATTTATGTTCCGATTTTTCAGTTCAGATACTATACAAGTGTTAATGTCCGTTTGTACTACCGTTTCAGTGCTTCGCTTTTATGGATGTTGTCATCCTTGTTAACTCACTGCTCGTTTGTCTATTCTAAGATTTTTATTGTTCTTCGATTCTTATAGATGTCGTTTAATGTGTGTTTAATGTACTATGTAAGCTTTATTTACTTATCATTTAAAGTAGATATTTTGAGCAATGGCTAATCTATATTTGAAAATTATGCACTAAATAATTTGTAAGTAAATTCTAGTAAAAACATCTGTTTTATGTTTAAAATATTAGATCTTAAAACTACAGTAAGTATATCTTGTGACTGAAATATTAGTACGAAAAAAATTATTTTTTTAATATTATTTTTTTAATTTGTTATATTTTTTCAGATTAAAAATGTGAAATTAAGAATAGTAACTATTAAGTTACTTTATATATGCATGAGGCCTTGTAACTATTACCTAAAGAGATTTATATTTTTATACCATTTTTGTGTGCGTTAAGTAGTTCTGTGATAATTTAAAATGCGTGGAGGACCAAGAATATTCAATTCGCCATATTTTACAGGTATCTATAATACAAAGCAGCTTGATGTCTGTCCGTCCGTCCGTCTGAAGCTTAAGATCTTGGTAACCACTGAACTGATTGGATTCATGGATAAATATTCTTAATTTAACTAAGATGCCTTAGCTCATTACCTAAAGCCCCAAGCCGTTAGTAATATTTTAAGTACCGAAGCTATTATGTGACTCGCTTTGTCGGTTGTATGGCTATCGAAGTTACGTTTCTCTGCTGCTATAATGGATAGATGGCCACAATGATTGTGAAGGTTCTCATTTGTAACTTTAAGGGATGCGTGATTAAATAATACTTGGCTTAGGGACGTCGACATTTAATCATAATTGGGTTCTATTACAATCTAGTCTGCATTATTTTTTATTTACAGGAAAGATTTTTCGTTCAACGCTTTTGTCTTGTACCTTAAAATCTCTGAAGTTTATTTTAATTTGATTTTTTAGGGGCTCTAACTGTGATACTCATAATACTTGGATTCTCCTATTGGTCAACTAATTCACAGAACAAATTTTTAACTGCAAAGTAAGTTTTTTTTTATAGTAGAGCGTGGGAGGGAGGGGACATTGAGCTGTTTATTACACTCTAGTGTCCCCAAAGTTTTTATAATAACGTTCTCTCATTTGTTGGTTTAACAACTTTGGAGACTTTATTAAATTTTGGTTGGATGGTTCATTGAGTAGTGAGTTCAAAATTAGGAACAGTTTGACTTAATAAGCACTTTTAACTAAACGCTTACAGACAACTTTACGGAAAATGCGCGAAAAAATGACCCTCTTTATCGTTCATTGTCTTATCTCTTAAGAAGTTTAGATATGATATAATGTTGAATAATGTTATTTAAATTAGGATAGAGGAATTGCAGCAAGATTTAAAGTTGGAGGCTAAACTGGTTCAAGATACAGAGGCCAGGGCTGCCAAGTTTCAGATGCATTTAAATGAAGAAACAGATACATTAAAAGTAAGTTTCTATCCTATTATATAAAGTAGTAAGGTTTTTTTTGTATGAAGCTTAAGGTCTCAATAATAACTATTAAACCGATTAAGTCTTCACATAGGTCTAGTGATGGTTTTAGGCCATTTTATTTTCAGATTTAAGTGTAGGGATGGTTTTAAGTTATTTAAGTCCCTCTCTGCATCTTCAAATAAAAAGCCCTTGATGCTAGGGGAGTAAATTGGTATCCAAAGTTTTATAATCATGTTCTATCATTCATTTGGGTACTTTCATTTTCAAACTTTTCATCCAATAATTTTGATCTACAAAAAAGTCATCATTGGACATGTATTAAATTAACAGTCCATTATCTTAATCCTCAAGATATCTAGAATTTTAAGCATTTTTGCCATCATGTTTTAGTTTAGCTAGCTACTGGGTAGACGATCTTTTGAAATTGATGCAATGTCCACGCGATAATCAAAAACAACCATACGGTTTCTTTCCAACTCTGTCACGCGCCTGACATTGTTTTATGCACATTAAGAAACTTATCTTGTACAATTACACATGATTTTTAAAATGTGAGAGATTCTATTCTTCAATAATGAAAGACGATCACTGAAAACAAGTAAACTTTTTATTGTAGTAAGGTATGCAGAAAACAATATTTTGTCTTGATAATGATTATTTGTTGTTCAGAATGACCTGGCGGATTGTAAGAAAAAGTTTGATCTGCTGGAAAAAGAGAATGTATACCAAGTTGGTCAGGTAAATGCTTCATTTTTAAAAGGAAAGCTTTTTTATAATTAGTGTCGGTCCGTCTGTCCGTCTGGAACAAATAGCTTTTTTCGTTTATTTAGTCATGTTAAAATTGTCCTATCGATTTCAAACTTTTCATGGTGATTCCTGTAGTAAGGGGGGGGGGGGAAGTTTGTACAGTTATAGGAAATGAAATTCAGTACTAAAGTTTGGGAGGGCCGTGTGGGTTTGTTTTTAGAGTTATCAACCTAATTCTTTTTGTGAGCTCTCTTATATGACTGGATCTACACATAAAACTTTGAAAATTGATTTTTGGGACTTTCCTTCTAGGGGCTTGTGGAGCAACAGACCCCCAAAAACACTAAAAATATGCATTCTGAGCTTATTTTTAAAGATATCAACCTGATTTTTTAAAATAATACTTTTTTAACATATCTAGATCAACGAACCATTACAGATTTCATTTTGGGACTTTCCTTCTAGGGGCTTGTGGAGCAAAAGACCCCCAAAAACACTAAAAATATGCGTTCTGAGCTTATTTTTAAAGATATCAACCTGATTTTTTTTAAATAATACTTTTTTAACATAACTAGATCAACGAACCATTACAGATTTCATTTTGGAACTTTCCTTCTAGGGGCTAGTGGAGCAAAAGACCCCCCCAAACACTAAAAATTTAAGTTCTGAGCTTATTTTGAGATATTGAGATGATTATTTTTTTAGAAACCTTTTTTAACATAACCAAACTAAGTAATCATTGCAGATTTCATTTTGGGACTTTCCTTCTAGGGGCTTGTGGAGCAACAGACCCCCAAAAACACTAAAAATATGCGTTCTGAGCTTATTTTTAAAGATATCAACCTGATTTTTTTAAAATTATACTTTTTTAACATAATTGAATCAACGAACCATTACAGATTTCATTTTGGGACTTTCCTTCTAATGGGGGTTGTGGAGCAACAGACCCCCAAAAACACTAAAAATGTGCATTCTGAGTCTATTGTTAAAGATAACAACCTGATTTTTTAAAATAATACTTTTTTAACATAACTAGATCAACGAACCATTACAGATTTCATTTTGGGACTTTCCTTCTAGGGGCTTGAGGAGCAAAAGACCCCCAAAAACACTAAAAATATGCGTTCTGAGCTTATTTTTAAAGATATCAACCTGATTTTTTAAAAATAATACTTTATTAACATAACTGAATCAACGAACTATTACAGATTTCATTTTGAGACTTTCCTTCTAGGGGCTTGTGGAGCAACAGACCCCCAAAAACACTAAAAATATGCGTTCTGAGCTTATTTTTAAAGATATCAACCTGATTTTTTAAAATAATACTTTTTGAACATAACCGAATCAACGAACCATTACAGATTTTATTTTGGGACTTTCCTTCTAGGAGCTAGTGGAGCAAAATACTCCAAAAACACTAAAAATATGAGTTCTGAGCTTATTTTTAAAAATGTCAATCTGATTATTTTAAAGAAAACTTTTTTAACATAACCCAATTAAGGAACTATTACAAATTTCATTTTTGGAGTTTCCTTCTAGGAGCTAGTGGAGCAAAAGACCCCCAAAACACTAAAAATATGAGTTCTGAGCTTATTTTTAAAGATATCAACTTCCTTATTTTTTAGAACACTTTTTGAACATAACCGAACTTGGTAACTTTTACAGATTTCATTTTGGGACTTTCCTTCTATAAGCTAGTGGAGCAAAAGACCCTAAAAACAATAAAAATATTTTTTTAATGTAAATTATTGTAATTTATTTTGTTTTGGAGGTGTTTTACCGTACTTTCCCCTAAAAGGAAAGTGCAAAAATGAAATTATTAGTGGCTACCTAGTCAAACACGTGAAAAAAGTTTTCATAAAAATATCAACTCAATATCTCTAAAAATAGTTTTTAGGGGTCTTTTGCCCCACTAACTTCTAAAAGGATAGTACCTAAATGAAATCTGTAAAAGTTACCAAGTTTGGTTATGTTAAAAAAGTGTTCTTAAAAAAAATCAGGTTGATATTTTAAAAATAAGGTCAGAACTCATATTTTTAGTGTTTTGGGGGTCTTTTGCTCCACTAGACCCTAGAAAGAAAGTCCGAAAATGAAATCTGTAATGCTTTCTTAGTTCGGTTATGTTAAAGAAGTATTATTTTAAAAAATCAGGTTGATGTCTTTAAAAATAAGCTCAGATCTAGGTAATATTTTTAGTGTTTTGTGGTTCTTTTGCTCCATAAGCCCCTAGAAGGAAAGTCCCAAAATGAAATCTGTAATTGTTCATTGATTCGGTTATGTTAAAAAAGTATTATTTTAAAAAATCAGGTTGATATCTTTAAAAATAAGCTCAGAACGCATATTTTTAGTGTTTTTGGGGGTCTGTTGCTCCACAAGCCCTTAGAAGGAAAGTCCCAAAATGAAATCTGCAATGATTACTAGGGTGGGTTCATATCGGAATTAGACAAAGCGGGGATATGCAACAGATAAAATTAACCTTAAAAACATTTCTGACCGAAAAAGAATTTTAAAAAATTGAGTTTTAGAACACGACCACTTAAAAATATAATTCATCATTATTAGTATGCAAAGACGACATTCAAAAATTTTTTTTAATCAGAACTATGGCTTCATGGTGCTCACTGGAAAGGCCTTGAGGAGCTGAATCAGGAACTTTTGTCCGTTTCAAAATATCTCGTTCCTAGCCTCAGAAATCACTAAAAAAACAAAAAAATTTAAGGTTTATTGAGAATTGTCCAATTTGTAGAGGTTATTTAGATTTTCTCAGGCTAGGAACAAGATTTTTTGAAACGGACAAAAGTTCCTGACTCAGCTCCTCAAGGCATTTCCAGGGAGCACCATGAAGCCATAGTTCTGATTCAATAAATTTTTGACTCCCATTTACAAATAGCTTTACAATTGAATGTCTGGTCGTCAGCGGTTTTAAGACTTAGGATAAATTTTAAATCATCCAGAGGTGTATTATATCTATATAAATTGAGTGCAGATCCCCGCTTTGGCCAAATTTGTCCAAAATCGACCCACCCTAATGATTACTTAGTTTGGTTGTGTTAAAAAAGTTTTCTGAAAAAAAACATCTCAATATCTCTAAAAATAAGCTCAGAACCTAAATGTTTAGTGTTTGTGGGTCTTTTGCTCCACTAGCCCCAAGAAGGGAAGTCCCAAAATGAAATCTGCAATGATTACTTAGTTTGGTTATGTTAAAAAAGGTTTCTGAAAAAAAAATCATCTCAATATCTCTAAAAATAAGCTCAGAACTTAAATTTTTAGTGTTTGGGGGGGTCTTTTGCTCCACTAGCCCCTAGAAGGAAAGTTCCAAAAAGAAATCTGTAATGGTTCGTTGATTCAGTTATGTTAAAAAAGTATTATTTAAAAAGAATCAGGTTGATATCTTTAAAAATAAGCTCAGAACGCATATTTTTAGTATTTTGGGGGGTCTGTAGCTCCACAAGCCCCTAGAAGGAAAGTCCCAAAATGAAATCTCCAATGATTACTTAGTTTGGTTATGTTAAAAAAGGTTTCTGAAAAAAAAATCATCTCAATATCTCTAAAAATAAGCTCAGAACTTAAATTTTTAGTGTTTGGGGGGGTCTTTTGCTCCACTAGCCCCTAGAAGGAAAGTCCCAAAATGAAATCTGTAATGGTTCGTTGATCTAGTTATGTTAAAAAAGTTTTATTTAAAAAAAATCAGGTTGATATCTTTAAAAATAAGCTCAGAACGCATATTTTTTGTGTTTTTGGGGGTCTGTTGCTCCACAAGCCCCTAGAAGGAAAGTCTTAAAATGAAATCTTCAATGATTACTTAGTTTGGTTTTGTTAAAAAAGGTTTCTGAAAAAAAAATAATCTCAATATCTCTAAAAATAAGCTCAGAACTTAAATTTTTAGTGTTTAGGGGGGTCTTTTGCTCCACTAGCCCCTAGAGGGAAAGTCCCAAAATTCAATTTTCAAAGTTTTATGTGTTGATCCAGTCATATAAGAGAGCTCACAAAAAGAATTAGGTTGATAACTCTAAAAACAAACCCACACGGCCCTCCCAAACTTTAGTACTGAATTTCATTTCCTATAACTGTACAAACTTCCCCCCCCCCCCCTTAGGTACGATTTAGAAAACTTAGCAATTCTATAATCGTTACCAGAATATCCGTACGCCCATTAACATAGTGATTTCTAAAAACTATTTTAACATCAAATTTTTATATGAAATAATTATCCGACTGGTCTGATTTTTGGAATACTGATTCCTAGGACAACAAAGTACAATGTTATAAGCGATGCATCTCTATAATCAAGCTCCAAAAATGTAAGTATGTCTTAGAATTAATTTCGTTGTTGGTATAAGCCGCTATTTACTGTTTATTGCACTATCTCTCCTCTCTATTTAGATAAATGAGCTTGAGAATTCCAAGAACCAGCTTATTAAAGATGTGGAGGAACTTAAAATTGATACTCAGGCATAGACAACTAAATATAACAATTAAATCATGATTCATAATTAATACCAATAAGTAAAATTTTATTACTATTCCTAGTACATATTAGAATTGCCCAGGAAGAGAGGGGACAATGGGCTGTTAATTACACTAGTCCCCTAAGTCTTATAATAAAGTTATTTAATACGTTTCTTTACAACTTTGGGAACTTAAGTCAATTTTGATTGGTTGGTGCATTAAGTTGAGTGTTTCAACCACTAATTTTAATCTACATAATGGGTAATTTTGTGTATCACGATTGGGGATGTACAGTACATCAATTTATCGGTCATTGTCTGATCCCTTTATATCCTTGAAAATTACCCCTTTTCTACCATTCTACAATCAGTTTTAAAGAGTGGCAAATTAATTTTTATTTTCATAACTTCGGCTTCTTTTCATGTTACAATAACTATTTGACATTCTATAGTATTAGTTATCTATCATGTGCACAGGAAACAAAACTCCAGGAAGAAAACCTAAGACTCGCACAAACAGTCGATGAGTTAGAGGGAAAAATAAGGTAATCGTTTAAATACAAGACCTTAATATGTTGATGTATATTTTTAATAACAAGTAGAACAATGTCTGACCGTTTGTCTGTGTGGCCGGATTCAACTAAGATTCTGATAACCGTTGAACTGATTTGGCACTTCTTTTCGGGGAAATTCTAGACTAATATGCTATTTTGGTATGTAGGATACCTTCCTTCTAGTAAAAATTAACCCCCCTCCCCCCCAAAAAAACTAATGTCTTACAAAAAAATTAGTTGGGAGGGAAAAGGAAATGGGGGTTGAACAAGCAACCGCTCAGCTACAGGTGATTTGTTGCAAATCCTTGCGATCAAAAACTAAGTATGATAATATATTCAAAAAAAAAAAATTTTTAATTACTGGATTAGCTTGTTAATTTGTTATTTATTAATTTTGGTTTCATTTAAGAAGGCAAGGGGGCTATTTTTTATATCAAACTTTTATAGAATATAAGTTTCAGAATAGTTATTTCTCGCATCGTATAATAAACAGCTTTCCGCGGATATAAAATGTACAATTAAAACCAGTTTTTAAACCGGGTTCTCGGCATCTCGGGGCTAGAAAAACTGGTTTTAATTTTATGATTGTTCCTTTTTATATCCGAGGAAAACTGTATATAATACGATGCTAGACATAGTTTTTTTCGTATGGATGAGAACCGGTTTTAATCCACTGCACCGGTTTCGAATGAATACAAGAAAATAATTTCTAGATTTTTAAGGTTTGTCTTTTACATGAAAGGATTGTAATATTTTTTTTTCGCTCAAAAAGGCATAAGTTGTCATGAAGACTATTCTTTTTCTTTAGTAATTTGGAGACAAAGTTAGAAGATGAAGTATCAAAATCCAAGGATCTCCAGGGGAAGTTGGCAGAAATTTTTGAAACAAATCCACACGTAGCAGCACAATACAGGTGAGAATAAAACTTTTAGTTTAGGTTGATAAAATAAATGTATAAGAATAGATGTATTATATTCCAGACAGTTACCTGGCCCAAGTGGTGGGGATCTTTTTCGTCTGCTAGCAAATTGCTTTCTGCTCTTTCGTTGCGACTTGGCTGTATTTATATTTAAGAAATTAAGACGCTATTGAATGATGTTCAAACACCCTATTGAAAGTCGGCACAGGGTTCCCATCCCGTGGGTAGAGTTACATATAGCTCATGCATCTCTTTTCTTTTACTCCATGACTACTTAGATCCAAACAATAAGAAACAATTGCTACACACACAGTGACACAAACTAATCAGATAAATATAACAGGCAACAGAGAGGTGGTGACAGCCCTGACCTGGGCCCTGGCCAGCTGCCTGATGTCAATCCGGCTGCTGTTCACATAGTCAAGAAGGACTCCCTAGGTATACTTATAGAAGCACAGCTACTCTATAACATTGATTTGTCCGTCTTACAACGAAGTTACTGTCTCTTAGCTTAAAGAGTCTGAGAGGGAGCAAAGATTGAACTGCAAATTATACAACAGTTACTCCAAGCTTTATTAATACGTTCTTTCATTAGTTGGCTACACAACTATTTAACTAGGGGTGTATAATATGTATATCAATTTATCGTCAAAAGTATTGTCTAAAGCCATTTTAAGGAATAAAAACAATAGGTTATGAAAGAAAGGTGATTCAAGTTTCTAGTTTTAATATGATCCTTGAAATCTTTTTTATTAAAAAAGGGGTGTTTTTTTAATGCAACCATCTCGTAATCAGTGAGCAAATGGCACTTAGAATTCGAATTTCCATCTGAAATTTTGCATGAGTAATCCTTAGTAGGTCTATTTTCCCTAAATCGAACAAAAAGTTTGAAAAGTAACGGCTAACGGCTGGCAGCTCAGCCGTTTTGCCATTTTTTGGATATCTATATTGCAAATTAGTCACGAAACCTATCTCCACATAATACTCTTTTCTACTGCAAAACGCTATCAAACGGTTCTAGACGGTAGCTGTTGGTACTAGAAGTTTTAAATATGGTTATTGCTATCATTTAACATGAATTAGACCAAAAATATGTTTTAAAAAGTTGATTCCTACGTAATTGATGATGGATTTACCCTGAAAATAGGCTAAAAAACGGCTAAACGGCTGAGCCGCCAGCCGTTACTTTTCCAACTTTTTGTTCGATTTAGGGAAAATAGACCTACCAAGGATTACTCATGCAAAAGTTCAGATCGAAGTTCGAATTCTAAGTGCCATTTGCTCACTGATTACGAGATGGTTGCATTAACCACCACCCCCCCCCCCCCCTATTATATCTACAAGCTTAGTGAAAAAATGTTTCTATTATAATTAATTTTGTGTTGTTTGTATTTAAATACTAACTTGATATCATCAAGGATATTATATCAATGGTATATTTTCTAAAATTCCTCCCAACATGTGGGGGGGGGGGGGGGGGAGGAATTCATAGCAAAAACATGTAAAGAAATTCAACTATGTAGATTAGAAAAAATTCACCAATGAATTAATATCTTTATGATTGTATTGTCTTCCTAACTTTTATCATTTATCTTTGCGGATGGGACAATGGACGAAAAATAAATGTAACCCCTATTTATGAGGAACAACATTAAGTAGATTAAAAATATTGTACAACCTAACAATGCAATATTCACTATTGGAGTGGATACAAAACCGCGACAGTACAAAACCGCGACAATTACAAAACCGCGACAATATCAAAACCGCGACATTACAAAACCGCGACAATTACAAAACCGCGACATTACAAAACCGCGACAATTACAAAACCGCGACAATTACAAAACCGCGACATTACAAAACCGCGACATTACAAAAGTCTTACCTGCCTAGCCGCGGGCGCTCGGCCCCCTTTGCCTATAACCTAACATAACCTTGCCTAAATATTGTAATAGTTATTTCTCGTAGCGTATTATAAACGGCTTTCCGCGGATATAGAATCAATTATAAGATTAAAACTAGTTTTTTTAGCCCCGTGGTGCCGAAGGCTAGATGCTAGACATAGTTTTTCGTATGGATGAGAACCGGTTCCTATCCACCGGATTCGAATGAATACGAGAAAAAAATATTAAAAATTTGAAAAAAATCTACCAACCACTTTTTGTAAAATCCACGAAAATCTAAACTATAAATAAGTTAATGTACATTAAACATTCATACATAGGTTAGGTTAGGTTATAGGCAAGGGGGCCGAGCGCCCGCGGCCATGACCTTCTAGCATTGAGACTAATTTTTCGCGGTTTTGTAATGTCGCGGTTTTGTAATTGTCGCGGTTTTGTTATTGTCGCGGTTTTGTTTGTCGCGGTTTTGTATCCACTCCACTATTTCCCTCCAAAGTTTTTAAGCCAACGAATGTCAGAATGAGTGTATTACCTTAATGATTTGCAGTCCATTGTCCCCTCCCTACCTTGCTTTAATATTGGAAAAAGTGGATTTACTATTATAGTTGTTGTATTATTATGCATGACTTTGTGACTTTTTCTTACTATTACTTAAAATCCAGGAATATTAATATCGAACCAAATCCCTGGCTTTAAATTTGTTAGGTATTTTTTTAGACATGACCCTTAACTATTCTGTCTAGGCATGACTTTCCACACAGACAAAAATGGAAGATATTTGCCTATTATTGTTCAAGGAAAAAGCATTTTCAAAAAATTCTTTTGAAGGATAATATTTTTTAATTATATTTTTATTTTATATGCACTTTGAGGGAAAACACTAATTTTATACCTAATTTACAGGGGTGTATATTCTGCACAAGATTTATTTTTTTTCCCCGGCGACAATTTTTTTATTTTTTCCCCCCTAATTTTTTCTCGCCAAGTAGGGGGGAAAATGGAAAAATATTTAAAGAACTCTATATTTTATTTATTTTTTTTACTCCTACCACACATTTTTTTATTTTTTTTTTTTCACCAGGGAGGGGGGGAAATGAAATGTTTTGAGTTTTTTAATTTTAATTTTAATTTTTACATTTTTTTACCACTTATTTTTTATTCCCCCCCCCCCCCTGAGCCGGGGATCCCATGTAGAATATTACACCCCTGTACCTAAATTAAATAGGCAAATGCTTTAATGTTTAACTGTAGGAGATCCACGTAAACCACGTCCCACGCCAAGATACTCGGTTGGTAATCCTATTCATGACAGGAATCAACATATAATGGCAAAATTATTTTTAGAAGACCATCAAACATCCCCCCCCCCCCCCTTTCTCCCGAACCTTTTTTTATCTACAATCTTTTTCTTAATTTTATAATAAGCAGGGTTTATGCCAGGAGGGATGGAACGTAGGACTGGAAAATTTACTGGTAGCCAAAGTTTTATGAATATAATCGCTTATTTGTTGGCTTAAAAATTTACAACTAATAGTGTCCAAAGTTTTTAACCAATAATTATAGTCTAAAGTAGTGGTAGGTAAAGTTTACATAGGGTTTTTGGATAATTTAATATTTTATCTTCAGTTTTTCTATCATCGCCCTTCCTTTCCATCTCTTATTCTTCAGCATTATTTATCGATTATTTATGATAAAGGAGGTGGTTGCTTTCGCAGAATTGCGTAAGGTTGTGAGAAAGCTTCCAGTCAAATGCGCTTATTAAGTCTAACTGTTCTTAATATTGACCAAACGCATAGCATAATTAAACGCATATTTAAAAATAAATTGACCTTATAAGCGCATTTCACTAAATTCTTACTCACAACTTTACGCAATTTTGCGAAAGCTACTATTCCATTTTTATGAGGTTTTTTTTTAACTAATTTTATATTTCATTGGGTGTATTGTATTTGTTTTGTCTCGAGTGTTAGTTCTTAAATTCCTTCAAATGTCTGAAGGTTGTTATTAAAGTTTACCTTTGGGGTGTATTTTTCTTATATTTAAAAAAATTTGGATTTGGCCTCCAGGTTCAGGTGCTGCAGGCCTCCAGGTTGTCTCTGGACAGGTAAAATGAAAAAAAAACAAATTTTTTGAAGAGTTAGAGTTCTTTTATCTTCAAATATATTAATAACATTCAAAAGGATGCATATTTTGTTTTATAATTTGACTTCTAACTCTTTAATTTTTTTTTTTTCATTTTTACCTGTTCAGAGACAACCTGGAGGCTTGCAGCACCTGAACCTGGAGGCCAAATCCAATTTTTTTTAAATATAAGAAAAATACACCCCAAAAATAAATTTTTTCTTTTATAACCTATCCTCTCAATCCTAAGACAAAGCCTATGCTCCCTGTTTACGCAAAAGTATCAGATCCGACCCAATCCCCCTTGGTTTTCTATTCATCTTACAGCTAAATTTTAGTAATCTTGGTAGTATTGTAAACTTTTCATTCTTACTACAACCTTATGGGTGCTGCGATTTCTCTAACAAAAAGAGCGTCATTTATTTCGCAATATTCCTTAAAATTGGGACTTAAGCTTCCAGTCAAATGCGCTTTTTAGGACAAACAAAATTAAGTACAGTTTGACATAATAAGATCATTTGACTGAAAGCTTGCAACGAATTTTACTGAAAAAAATTACGCTCTTTATCATTATTTATTTGACAAATAACGGGTTAGTCTTTTTCAATAAGAAAAAGTGCCTTGTAACCTAACCTAAACTGGAATCTACTGCCATCTATGAAGTTAATTTTGAACTAGAACAAAGCATTCTGTGCTAATATCAGGAGAAGACAAGGAATATCAATTACAAAATGACACAATTGATAAGTTTGATGACCAAGGAATAACAGTTTTTAATTTTTCCCTATCGTATTATTCAAAGTGGTAATGTATTTTTTGTCTGAATTTTAAGATTTTAATTTATACCGAGCTGAGTTCTCCTTATTAGGGAGGCTTCACATAGGTTCCAGGATAGTTTATGGGCGCAACCGTTAGTTATATATAAAGTAGTAAATTTTTAAAAGCAAAGTTTTTTTATGCTTTTACTCGAAAATAAAATATTTCTACTATTATTAGCGATACTTGTTTGAATAAGTCCTTGAGTTTTATGCCCTTTCCGTCAATTCTTCTAAGGGTAAAAGGGCATACAACATCCGAAGCTGCGACTTTTTTGTGTGTGCTAATTTCAAGTCACACCTACAGTAATGTGATCTAAATCTGCTGTAGTTTATTTCAGGGCTCTAAATGGCTAAGACATTTAGTTATAAATTGATGTACATCCTCAATGCTGATAAACAAAATTTCCTCTTCTGTGCATTACAATTATTGGTTGAAACGTTAGGATAGGACACTCAATTTAATAAACCAACCAATCAAAGTTAGGGACTTGTGTAATAAACAGCCAATTGTCCCATTCCTTCTTGAGTTTATCTTCTTTCAACTGTTTCCTCCCTTTCTTCTCTTCTCTTATCTTCTCTATCAATTCTTTTATTTAATCTGTACTTCATTATAAATTGCAGATAGACCAAAGCAAAATTCATTTCATGAATTTAGCCGAAGAGGCGATAAAAATGTGAATGCAGTTAAAATCTCTGTGGTATAGTAGTACTTACAATAGTTATTTCTCGCATCGTATTATAAACAGCTTTCCGCGGATATAAAATGTACAATTATAAGATTAAAACTATCTAAAAATCAGTTTTTTTAACCCCGAGATGCCAAAGGCATGGGCTTATGATTTTGATTATACATTTTTATATTCGTAGAAAGCTGGATATAATACGATGCTAGACATAGTTTTTTCGTATGGATGGGATCCGGTTCTAATCCACCGGATATTAGTCGGTTTCGAATGAATACAAGAAAAACTGTTATGTATATTCAGGACCTAATGGAAGTGGTCTGCAAATCTACCCAGCCCATGCTGTCAACAATCTGGCCAACTATGGACCTATCCCTCCCCCCAACATGGCTAAAGTATCCCCCCTACCACAGGCAGAGCAAGGAGCTGGCATAGGTAAGTGTAATCAGGGATCCAAAGGGATAAGACAATAGCCGACAGTTGATTTACATCCCAAATGAAAGTACACTAAATTATCCCTTCTGTAGTTTACAATTTAAGGTTGAAACGTTTGGACAATCAACTAAATGAACCTGCCAATCAATAAAAGTCCCCAAATTTGTTATGCCAACGAATAAGAAAACGTTATTATAAAACTAAGGGTACTAATAACAGCCTATTGTCCCATCTTTCTCTGAAGTGTTATCCTATTCAGATTTTGTTCTAAAAAGGATAGTTTTGTTCATTACTAGCGCAGCAACCGACTAATAAAAATAGTAAATCAAATTCGACACTTAATCCTGGATCTATGCGAAACTTATAAAGATTAAAACTAACTAATCTGTTAGGTATTAATTTTATGGTTTTTATTTTACTATTCGTAGAAAATTTTATTTGGTTTCGAAACATTACTGAAAAATCCTTACTACTTTATAATTAGGTTTAGCCAATATAAGGCGTGGAATAAGCAGCACAAGTCCAATACCTCCAAACAATAAATCTCAAGAAAATAATAATCAGATTCCACTACCTAACAAGTAAGTTTTTTTTATCCTATAATTTGAGATGAATATAAGTATTACTAAGTATTACTGTTTTTAATGTTGGTCAAACGCATAGTATAATCAAATGCATATTTAAAAATAGTTTGACCTAATTGACTGGAATCTTACTCACAACTTTACGCAAAATTGCGAAAGCTTCTATTCCCTTTTTTAAAATCGATGCTACTTTTTGTCGAATGTAACAAAAGCATTACGATGTACAATTGTACACTGGTGTACTAAAACCTTACATTCTGTTATGATATTGTTTAAAGGTCTTAAAGTTGAAAAGAGAAGAAATTTCAGCAATTAGCATGAAGTTAACTGAAACAAGGATGACAACATCCATAAAAGCGAAGCTCTGAAACGGTAGGACAAACGGACATTAACACTTGTATAGTATCTGAACTGAAAAATCGGAACATAAATGTATAAATGTCGAATCAAAATTGTAGGTAAATTTGTTGAAAAACTGCTTAAAAACAGGATAATATTTATGGACATACTTACATTTTTGAACTTGATTATAGAGTTGCTTCGCTTATAATATTGTTCTTTGTTGTCCCAGGAATCAATATACCAAAAATCAGATCAGACGGATAATTAAAACACTTAAAAATTTGTTGTTAAAAAAAGTAGAAAAATCAACATGTTTAAAATGGACATACGGACATTCTGGTAATGATTATAGAGTTGCTACGCTTTCTAAATCGTACCCAACTACTACAGGAATCATCATGCAAAGTTTGAAATCGATAGGACAATTCTAACATGCCTAAATTAACGGATAAAAGCTATCTATCTCGGACGTACGGACGGACGGACGGACCGACCCTAATTATAGAAAAGATTCGCTTTTAAAAAATCACCATGTTTGATTTTTCATCATTAACTTTGCTGACTAAATAACTAAGTAAATAAACATTTTTTATGCCTTTTAGAAAAATGTAGGTATCATACCTTCCTCAAATCAAAAGGATGGTCCCTAAAAGTTATTCTGTCCGTTTGTTTGTTTTAACTCAACTTATTCTTGTCAAGACCTCATGAGGAGATTGAAGATTTGAACAAGAATGAAAACATATCCATTGTAGATGAACATGGCGATGGTCCTATTATTCAAGGTAGATAATTAGATAGGATGTATTTACTGGATAATATATAAAAACTTTAAAAAAGAGAGCAAGGGATATAGGAATGGGACAATGGGCATGTAAGTGAATCGGGGTAGTTGCACGAAATGCATTTAGACTTGAAATTAGTGAACTGCATAATTTTTCCCGTTTAATAGTTCAAACTACATTTGTAGGGCATATATTTGAAAGAGTTTTAATTTTCTACCATGTAGTGTTAAAAATATCAGGACTTGAAAATTGTATTTTACTGATATATGCAATTTATACCTATAGCTGGCTATTTTATAAAAACAGCATAACGACTAACTGTTTGTTATTTTTTTTCTAATACAAAATTACATATGTTTGATGGTAAACTTCTAACTTTTGCTTGAAATTATTTTTCTGAAATGCACTTCGTGCAACTATCCCTTTAAGAGTTCTCGCTGAAATTTGAATAATTGCACTCATCTATGCTGTAAGTTTCCTCACGCCTGTTTATCAAAAGATATTTTTTTTTATTTTAGCTTTTTAGTATGTTAAGTGTTTACAAATGTACTAAACACTTTGTTTTACTAGAATTCACCTAATAGTTCCTCTGATGGATATAGATATACGAGGATATTATGACAGGGGAAAAATAGTCGCATTTTAGGCTGCAAACATGGAAGACATTTATTGCCATTGGTCAGTTCGTTTATCCAGTAGGAGGGTAGGGGATGTGGTAAAGAAGGGGGATGGGAGGTATCAATATTTTAGCCCACTGCTAGTTTCACTGTGTTAGAGATCATGAAAATCTGGTGTAACATCCAAGTTATAATATATCCAATATTTCTTCGTATTTTCACAGTTACTGTATAAATAAGATGAAACCCTCTAGGTACTTCGTTTTCTTTCCATGATCCAAATTTAATTTCTTTAGATAATTCTATAGCAGATGAAGAAAACGTAGAAAAGATCCTAGATGCTCAAATTCAAAGTAAAGAGGTGGAACGGAGACAGATTGAGCAGGAAAACAAAGGTAAAGAAACTAAACGAGCGACTATGCCTCTAGAGGCCTCTAGTGGCACTTGAAAGTTTTTTTTAAATATCTAATTTGAGAAATAATTTGTCTATGTTAAGATCTGCTGTTTCTTATTCATGTTTCTACGAAACTGGCGCCGCCAAGCAGATACTATTAAATATTTTTTGGCAATTTCTCTTGGGAGGATGGTGGTACCCTTCCCTAAAAATAGTTATAAACTATCTCAGGACCTATGCCAAGCTTCCTTATAAAGGAGAAACAGTGGTTTGGTTAGCGAGATCCTTATAAACACAGACAGATTCTTTTACTACAGGGGTGTTATATTCTGAAAAATTGACCCTGCTAAGGGGTGGGGTGGGTAAACAAAAATAAAAAAAATATTTAGTTTTTTTTTTTGGGGGGGGGGAATGAATAAATTTAGAGAAATGATAACATTTTTATCCATAATTTTCGCCTCCTTGGTGAAAAAACTAAAATAATGTGTGGGATAGGGGATAATATAAGTAAAATAAAGAGTTCTGATTTTTTTTTCATTTTTCCCCCTTCCTTGCTTGAAAAGAACAAGGAAGGGAAAGAAAATGCAGCAGGGGAAAAAAAGGAATCTTGTGCAGAATATACACCCCTGAAGGATAACCCTCAAAATCCCAAAAGAGCATTCAGTTAATCAAATAACTATCTGGTACATAACAAAATTACATAAGAAATAGGTATGATTTTATTTAAGTTGAAGAAGAATATGTTGGTTCTAAGAAGGTGAAGGATAAAGACATGCAATTTCTTGACCCAGCTAAAATACCTAAACCATCAGACCAGGTTAGAAATAATTGATTGATAAATTCATTAATAGATTGATTATTTGATAGTTTGATAGATAGATAGACAATCAGACAGACCTAGTTATGGTAGATTGACAGTTGGTAGATGGACAGATAGCTAAGATAGATTGATAGACAAGACAAACCTGCAAATAGATAGATAAACATAATGACACGAAAAAGGATTGGATTGATAGACAGATGGATTGATAGAAAAACAGACAGTTAAATAGGTAGATTAACTCAATCGTAAGAAAATTAAAATATTTATTTTAGTTGAATGAGAAAGCAGACTCTAAAAATGTTGGGGATACTCAAATAGAAGAAATTATCGACGAAGAAAATGTTCCAAAAATAATGGAGGCTCAAATTCAAAGCAAGGAGTTACAAATACAAAGTAAGTAATTTTCAGCTGCTAAATAAGATAGTCGTATGAAATTTCTTGTGAAGATTCCTCGTACCAATAAGTCAATAATCTTTTTTTTTGGGAGGGGGTTCTTTATTATTTGACTTTAGTAAGGCATTTAATACACGATTTTTAACTCCAATATTAATTTACTTATAAAACTTAAGGCAGTAGTATAAAATTTAGGAATGCATTGGTACAAAAAAATGGTTTATATTATTACAATCATTGAATATTTTTGAAAAGGTCCGTCTTTTTTAGAGACCTTATTAACGACTGCTACAGAAGATCTAATTAGTAATTTCAATAGACCTAATCCTACAAAAGACCTAAGCACAAAAGACCTAAATCCGACAAAAGCTTTAAAATCAAACGTTTAAGTTAGGTTAGGTTTGGTTAGATTACGGTTAGGTTAGATTAAATTATGTTAGGTCTTTTGTAGCAACGCCTAATCTTCGTTATTTTAGGTGGAGTTGACACGGACAAATTGAAAGAAGACGGAGACGCGCAGGTATTTTAGTATTGTGATTAATCCTTATAAAACTAACAGGATCTATGTTTGTCTGTCTCTACCGAAGGATCTCGTTAAACACTGAACCGATATGGTTCTGCTTTACAGTGTAGCTTCTCATAGGTCCTGGGAAGGTTTATAGCCATTTTGGGGAAGGGTACCATCACCCTCCCAAGAGAGTCGGTGTTCTCTATTTAAGGGGGTCTTTAAAGAAGTCCCGGAATGGTTTTAGGTCATTTTATTTACAAGATAATAAGTTAAATTGTGGAAATAATTAAATATCGGTAGATTCTGTGGATAATACAAAGAAGAAAAAGTATAGAATAGAATCCAGGTAGAACATTCTGCCTGGCTAGCCTGAATTAAAATTGGAACTTTTGAAGGGCCCAAACGGCTATAAAAGACTCTCAGGAACAGAGTACCCCTTAGGTATAGGGCCTCCCAAGGACTAGAAATAAATATTTTCTAAATTCGAAATAAGGAGGAGGGGTTCCATGGTCTAAAAATAGATGTGTGTAAAAGAAAAAATCAGCTTTATAACCTTCGGTTTTGCCACGTTTTACGTAACAGTCCAGAATTGTTATAACAGTTATTTATTGCATCGTATAATTGAAAGCTTTTCGCGGATATTACAATAAAAAATATAAGATTAGAATCAGTTTTGTTAGACCCGATGTCCGGGCTAACAAAAATATTCATGGAAAATTGTCTGCAATACGATGCTATACATGATTTTCAGTTTGCCTGAAAACCAGTTCTAATTCAGCAGATAATAATCGGTTTCGAAGCTTCACTGGAAAATTAATTACTAATTGATTAACTTTAGGTTGAAAAGGATGCCGAAGATGACGACCAATCTCCAGATGGACAAATATCTCAAGAAAAAGATGACGTTGATAATATGAAGGTAAAGATCTCAGCTGTTATCACATACCTATAGAAATAAAATGGTTTTTTTGTGTCATTTTATTTGTAGTAGTGCTTTGAAACCGAAAAATATCCGCTGGATTATAACCGGTACTCAGCCATATTAAAAAAACATGTAAAGCTTTGTGTTTTAGACAATATTCCACGAATATTAAAATAAGAGTCATTAAATTAGTGCCTTTTTTGTTAGCCCGGGGCTAACATAACTGGCTTTAATCTTAATAATTTTAAATTTTAATATCCGCGAAAAGATGACTAGTTATAACAGTTAGGGAGTTGAATCCATTTTTATAGAAGCAGAAATATAATCTATGATTATGGTTTGGACCCTCTAAAACTGTAATCTACCTTTCCACTTTCCCCTCTCTTGGTGAAGATATCTTCAACGCTGATACGATTTTTGAAATGTAAGATTCTACTTTCCCTTCTCTTGGTGAAGATATCTTCAACGCCGATACGATTTTTGAAATGTAAGATTCCACTTTCCCCTCTCTTGGTGAAGATATCTTCAACGCCGATACGATTTTTGAAATTTAAGATTCCACTTTTGCCTCTCTTGGTGAAGATATCTTCAACAAGAGAGACAAAAGTGGAATCTTATATTTCAAAAATCGTATCGGCGTTGAAGATATCTTCACCAAGAGAGGGGAAAGTGGAAGGGTAGATTACAGTTTTAGAGGGTCCAAACCATAATCATAGATTATATTTCTGCTTCTATAAAAATGGATTCAACTCCCTAACTGTATAATACGATGCGATAAATAAATATTAATCGTTTATTTACTATCGGCAGTCAGATTGCTCTTGATAGGTTCTAGGACAAACGCAGGAGTCCTAAACGTCGGAGTGAACAAAAATCGGAGTGGACACTACACCTAACCTATTTTAGACCAACTTGTAGTTTTTTTTAAATGCCTAACCCCTGCGGGGGGCTTATTTGTACATTCATATCTTAAACTATCTTGGGACTCCTGTGTTTGTCCTGGAACCTTTTGATAGTTTCGACTTGTTGTCATTTCGAAGTCTGTTTCAACATTACATTTACTGAATGATGTCATAAAGATTTTCTAGGTATCAATTATTATTCTTTTAAAAATGAAAGAATTTTCCAAGGAAGGTTGATAAAAGGGCTATTTACCATCCACCCCCTCCCTCTGTTTTGAAACCTTTAGCTACTCACAATTTAAGACTTAACCGTTCATGAAATAAATGTATAAAAGTATAGATGTGTAAGTTATAACCCAGGCAACTACCTGCGTTGTTGGGAACCTTTTTCGTCTGCTAGCAAATTCCTATCTGCTCTTTTGTATGGACTTGGCTGTGTGAATATTACCGACGCTAATGGCTGATAATCAAAGTCCTAATTTAAAGTCAGCACAGGGTTCACGGGGTGTGGACATATTATTATTTAACCCCTTCTTCTTTTATTATTTTACTTTAATGTTTCTGTTTCAAATGAACACTAATATCCTGTATTTAAGGTTGCGCACGTGAAAGCTGAAAAAGAAGGCATTATTGATAACATCAACGAGGAAAAAGCACTTGACAACGATGTTAATAACAATGACATTGTTGGTGGACCGGTAGATTTCAACGGAAAGTCACCGAATGTGATTCAAATATAAAAAAGGAAAGAAATTAAACTTTCATTAAAACCAACTTATTGTGATAACATTTTCTTTATCTATGCACTAGTATCTTCGCTCTTAAAACTCAACTGTTAGATTATAATTTTATTATTTCTTGCTTATTTTAATAACTTAAGGTTGTAATTAATAGGGTAGCTAACTTCAGATTGGATAGTTTGTGCCTTAATGGTTTGCAGGGCTCGGCAGCCGCGCATAAGTCTTAAATTAAAACCCGATTGTGTGCAAAAAAAAGTAAATTTCGAAAAGATGGATTGTCCGTTTAGGAACAGATTTGAACATCCAGCTGAATTATAAAGTTATAATATGACGATTTCACTTACACGCGGTTAACGCGCGGCTGCCAAGTCCTGATAGTTTTTATTTACTTTCACACTTGTATCACATATAGAAAGAAACTCATATTATTACGACAGCACAAACTGCCCCCTTCCCTTCGTTTCTCTCTTACTTTGAAATACATGTCGTGTAGTGATATAAATTCACAAGTATTTAATAGTTAATTCTCGTATCGTATTATAAACGGCTTTCCGCGGATATAGAATGTACTTGTACAATTATAAGATTAAAACTAGTTTTTTTAGCCCCGAGGTGCCGGAGGCACCGGCTAAAAAACTGGTTTTAATCTTATGATTGTACATTTCTATATTCGTAGAAAACTGGATATAATACGATGCTAGAAATAGTTTTTTCGTATTCATGAGAACCGGTTCCTATCCACCGGATTCGAATGAATACGAGAAAATAAATACTAAGTTTTTTTTGTATTACAAATTGTTTCATGTACAGGATGTGTACAATCCTCTGATGCTTAAAGATGTTAAACGATTCGTGGATTTGTCTAAAAATGGCGCGCGGATTTTTCTAAAAATCACTACTAGATTTCACAAAAAATGTATAGTAGTGTTATAATCATGACATTGACGAAGTATTTCGTTAAGTTTCAATTAGCAAGCAATCGAATGTTCAGTAAAATTTATTACAATTTATTTCTTTTTATTATATTTTTTTTGTAAAATTAGTTTTTTGTATTAATGATATTTATTATTTTTTTGTGTTGTAATTATTTTGGGTTTATTTGAATTTGATGTTAGATTGTTTTTATAAATGTATTATCGAAGTTATCCTTCCTATTTTAGCAAACATATAGACATCTCCTCTTATTATTAAAGCAAAGATTTTCTCTAATTAGGGTCCGCCCGTCCATTTATTTAGGCATGTTTAATTTGTCCTATCGATTTTAAACTTTTCATGATGATTCCTCCAACAGTTAGGTACAATTCAGAAATCGTAGCAACTCTATTATTGTAGACGTCTATTTACACATATCCATTTAAAATATGCTCATTTTTTAATAATAATTCCTAGGACAACATGGTACAATATTTTAAGCAAACCATCTCTATAATATATTTCTAAAAATGTAAGTATGTCCTAAAGCAGTATCCTGCATTTAAGTAGTATTTCAACAAATACCTGAATTGTGTACAATTTTGTTTCGACTTTCAAATTAATATTCTGCCTATTAAATTCTGACACTCTGCAGATGTTATTGTTTGTTTTTCGCTTATGGATGTTGTTTTAAAGAGGAGTATGCTAGTTTTGAGGGGTGGATTAAATCACTAAAGTGTCCTTATTCAATACTACACTATGCTTTTTTATTGAAATATAATGTTTTAGACGTAAGTACAATTCTTTTATAGAATTGACAATAACTATGTATTTTATAATGCTTTGATAGCAGTGCATTTTTATTTATACATTTACTGGTTTGACATTTCAATTCTGGGCAATATTAAAGAGGGAGGTAGGTTGTGCTAAAATTCCGTAAAAGTGTAAGTTTTAAGAATTTAGAACTTTAAATTTTGTATGGCAGTTGCTCTAATATAGTACATGTCTACGTTATACCCCATTAAAGCAACTGCTATGCCAAAACTGAGTTCTATTTTAAATTCTTAAAACTCACACATTTACGAAATTTTAGCACAACCTTCCTCCCCCTTCTTGATCTTTTACATTTATATTTTTTTCCAGTATGGCTTCGAAACCGATTTAATATCCGCTGGGTTAGAACGGGTTCTCAGCCATACTGAAAAATCGTGTATAGTATCGTATTACAGACAATTTTCCACGAATACTAAATATTTAGTAAATTGTATACCTACCAGTTTAATAGCCCGGGTCTTTGGCACCTCGGTTCCAATAAAACTGGTTTTAATCATATTATTTCATTTTAATATCCGTGGAAAGCTGTCTGTAATACGATGCGATTAATCAACCTTTTCTAGTAATTACAAAATGCTAAAAACCTTATTTTATTTTTTAAAACTTTCATTAATTGTAATTTTCGTGTGTGAAAATGTGTATTATTCAGAATGCATTTATTTATTTGGGTATAGTCCCTTTCGTGACAACTCCTCTTAAGGGGCGTTTCGTCGTATTTTCACAGAAGCTTTAGTTAGGTTATTTAAGGTTTGGTGAATGCCATGTGGGGTTAGGCAATTGGCCCCGATGGGGCTATAAATAGGAGAAAATCCACTATGAAAATACAACAAAACTCCCCTTAAGAGGGATTTTCCCCTTTTTTTTATTTTAGCCTCTAGAAAGCTTTACATTTAATATTATCTCTCAAATGTTTGTCCATATTTATACTGTGATAGTTATAATACATGACCCTAATTTCTCAATATGAAAAGTGTTTTTCATGTAATGAGAATATTTTTCTTTCAATAAAAACTTTCAACAAATATTTTTTTTATTTTTCACCTTAGAAATCAATTCGAAATTTCAGCTGACGTTGGGGGGGCAACACATAGTAAAATAGACTACCTTTTCATCTGCCCCCCAATTATCATTTTAGATTTATTTCGCTTGATGGCTATACCTAAGAATCTTATACTTTGTCATATGATTATAAGTTAAACAACTTAAAATATTTTCATGATAATTTTAGTATCACACTTCTAAGTATTAGCCAATAAATCTATAAATATAGATGTATATCCAGATAACTACCTGGAACCTCTGTTGGGGACCTTTTCGTTTGCTAGGGAACAGGGTCCATAGGAAAAAGACATACAGTTATTTAACCCCTTCCACCTCTATTGTTATACTTTTAATTATTAGACTCAAGATTAATCACATGTTTTCTTCACTCGCCTGGCATAACAGTAGAAAATGTATCTTTTGTTATTATGTAACAATAAATAATACTAAGGTATGACTTACAATTAAATTTTTACCACTTCTCTCCTTGACAAATGTAAACCACACCTTTCCTTAATTTAGTAAAGACATTTTGCTTCACAAATAAAACAAGGTTGACAACATCCATTAAAGCGAAGCTCTGAAACGATAGGACAAACAAACATTAATACTTGTAGACTGTCAGAACTGAATAATCAGACTATTTTTGTTGAAAACTGCTTAAATACAGGATGTTTAAGGACATACTTACATTTTTAGGACTTGAGTATAGAGATGCTTCCTTATAACATTGTGGTTTGTTGTCCTAGGAATCAGTATTTCAAAAATCAGATCAATCGGATAATTTTATTACATAAATATCTATTGTTAAAAAAGTTAGAAATCAACATCAAAATGGACGTACGGACATTCTGATAACTATTATAGAGTTGCTACGCTTTCGAAATCGTACTTAACTACTACAGGAATCACAATTCAAAATTTGGAATCGATAGGACAATTCTAACATGCCTAGATTAACAAAAATGTTATCAGTTCCAGACGGACAGATCCTGATTATAGATGAGCTTTGTTTTTGAAAAAATCCCTGGAAACCCTAAAAATCTAAATGGTTCCTATGTATTTTTGTCAACTCAGAGACTAAAATCTTGGTGCTTTCATCTTATACCCGAGGTACATTACATAGCAGACAACCAACCATTTGATGGAGATCCTAAGGAGTTGCGCCAGTTTGGGGCCAAGGTAATGTTTCCCCCTATTTTTTTTTAATGGCAAAATTAACCACAGTGTTTTAAACAATCCTTTAGAATATTTAAATAAAACTTTTATAATAGTCAACGTTGCATCATTTTTGTTTGAAAGAAAGAGTGTCTCTCGATTATTTTCCGTAAAATTGTGTTTTATCATATAATCAAATGCGCTTATTAAGTCAAACTGTATTAATTTTGACCATTGCATAAATATACATTTGTTCAAAATTAGGAACAGTTTGATTTAAAAGGCTAACTCACAACTTTTTCGGAAATACGCAAAAAATGGCCTTCTTGTTTTAGGTAGAAAAATGTCTTGATTACGCTGAAAAAGAGCGTTTATAATCTGATGATATAATTGAATTTTCTATTTCTCTCTCAACTTTAAATTGGCATTTCAATGTAATACAAGTTTTCCACTAGAACTTCAAGTAAACTTAATCAATAAGAGAGAGAGAGGGAGAAGATATGATTATGAAACACTCAATTTATTCCTCAAAAAAACTTTTTTTTTATGGATAAAATGTATGAAATTTATACAGATGTCGAATAATCTTATTGTAAACTTTCTATGTGCTTTTTTTTAAACAAGGATGACAACATCCATAAAAGCGAAGCTCTGAAACTTTATGACAGACGAACATTGACTCTTGTAGAGTGTCAGAACTGAATATACAAAATTTGTATTTATTAGTTTTGACAAAATTATACGTAAATTTGTTGCAAAACTTTTTAAATACAGAATACTGTTAAATGTTTCATGACAAACTGACATTTTTAGAACTTGATTATAGAGATGCTTCGCTTATAATATTGTACCTTTTCCTAATAGGAATCAGTACTCCAAAAATCAATTTATTAAAAAAGATTAACATCAACATGCTTAAAAACTTCTTAAATACATAATTCTGTTTGAGGACATTTTGACATTTTTTAGACTGGATTATAGAGATGCTTCACTCAAAATATTGTAACTTATGGTAATAGAAACCAGTAATCCAAAAAATCAGAACAATCGGATGATTTTATCACATAAAAAATTGTTGTTAGAAAAAGTAAAAAAATAACATGTTTAAAATGGACGTAAGGACATTCTGGTAACGATTATGGAGTTGCTACGCTTTCTAAATCGTACCTAACTACTACAGGAGTTATCATGCAAAGTTTGAAATCGATAGGACAATTCTAACATGCCTAAATTAACGAAAAAGGCTATCTTTAATAGACGGACCGACCATATTTATAGAAAAGCTTCGCCAAAAAACTAGACTGAACAACAATGTATATTTAAGCTAAAAACAATAAAGAATAATAATGATTATGTACACTTTTATCTATAAAAATCACATCAAGTTTTAAATACCTACACATTTAACTAATATTTTTCCAGTAACTGATTAATATCCACCGGATTATAACCGGTTCTCAGCCATACTAAAAAATCAAGCATCGTATTATAGACAATATTTTACTAATCATAAAATTAATACCAGTTTTGTTAGCCCCGCCCCTAGGTCCCTCGAGACTAATAAAACTGGTTTTATTCTTATAATTTTTCATTTTAAAATCGGCGGAAAGCTGTCTATGATACGATGCGATAAAAAACTAATGTTAAATAATTTTTATCTAAATATTTTTCACCAGTAAGAATAATAATTAATTTGACTTGTGAAAAAGTTGGTTAAAAATACACCCAGCATCTAGGGGCTGGAAGAGATAGGCTAGAAAAATAGCTTAAAACTGTCCCAAGACTTAAATCTGAAAATTGTGAAACTTATTCAAAAAAAAGATAACTCAATTGGTTCAGTAGTTATTGAAATAGTAAGCTTCAGACAAAAAAATATAAAATAGGACATAACATTTATGAATTATTTATTAGTGTTTTAGTCTTTGCCTATAAAGAATTTAAATTAGTTTAAATGACAGGGTTCGTCAACCTTCAGCCACAGCTACTATCAGTTGCGTTACTTCATAGGCCACCCAATGACCCATCACTGTTGGCCACGTGTCCTAGCCACCCAGTAAGCTTAATCCTCCAAAATTTAGATCTGATAACCAAGTCTCAGCCACCCTATGCTGTAGCCGACATATTTTATTTTTTTTTTCAAAGGGGGAGGTAGATTGTGCTGAAATTCCGTAAAAGTTTGATTTTTAAGGCTTAAAAACAGTAATAGAACAATAATATTCACTAAATATGTGTACTCCTTATTGAATAGAACCATAGACAAAAAATGTTATATATTTATATTTTGTGAATATTATCGTTCTACTACTGTTTTTAAGCCTTAAAACTCACACCTTTTCGGAATTTTAGCACAACCTACTTCCCCTTTATCAAAATTTATAAATTACTGAACTTAAATAATCTTTTAATGTGAATTATTTGATATGAATTGAATATTTCTTATATTTTATATAAAATTCACTGTTTTCTTCACCGGTTTACATATTTAGTCAAATTCCAAAAATTTACTAGGCTAGCCTAAGGTTTCCTAAATCTTACATTTTACTTAATTGTATGTAAGGTTAAGGAAACCAGGAAACCATAACACCCTAAGGCTAGCCTAAGAAATTTTATATGATTTGGCCTATTATAAATAACACTTTTTTAAATGTATATATGAGAGATAGAGATTTGTAACATAAAATATTTTTTCTACTTTTTGTTATCCCTTAGGGTATAGTCCCTTTTGTGGCAACGCCTCTTAAGGGGCGTTTCGTCGTATTTTTCACAGAAGCCTTTGATAGGTAAGGTTAAGTTGGGTTAGGTGATTGCACCGCAGGGTTCTGCAATTGGCCCTGCAGGGTTAGAGCCCCCCCCCCCCCCGCAATGGCTAGAAATAGGGGAAGAGCTACTGTGAAAATACGACGAAACGCCCCTTAAAAGGTATTGCCACAAAAGGGACTATACCAATCCCTTTTTATAATGATGTATTAAAAACTATGAGAGGTTTCGTGACTTTTTAATATGTATTTGTAAAATAAATTTAGACAAAAAAATCTAAGATTGGTCCTATACAAACCGATTTTATTTCACAAATGCACAAATACTAGCTTCGTCCATAGATTTTAGAGTTTTGCTCGTAGATACAGGGGTGTGGGAGGGGGGATATTATCCCTTTCATTTTTTTTAAAGGAAAAAAGACAAAGAACAAATTGTGTCAAAAATGATCGATATGACGTCATAAAATGAGGGAGATGAGAGGAGAAGTGGGAAAGGAAACCTCTAAAAAAAGAGATGGATAATCCCTCATTTTTATGACGTCACATGGATCATTTTTGACACAAATTGTGCTCTGTCGGAATTTTATTTTTTATATTTGGGCCTTATCTTTAGGGTAGTGGACCAATTCATGTTTAGCTGTTTAGGAGATCTTAATGGAAATGATCCATATGCTTTATATAATAAGAAAAATCACTAATAAATACTCTAATATGTAATGATGTAAACTCTGTATAAGTAAGAACATTGTATATATTCATAAAAATTTAAATCTTATATGATTTTAAGAGTTTTATACAATAATTTCTATGATATACTATATTGGTCAGTTGAATTTGAATTGCTGAATGTGTACACAGTTTCCTTTTCCTCATCCTATCTCAATATTTACTACAAGCTAAAAAAGCTTTTAACTTCCAAAAAAAACTAAATTTTGAATGTATACATAATGTATAAATCGTTTATACATTCAAACTTAGATTTTTTTGGAAGTTTGAAGTTTTTTAGCTAGTAGTAAATATTGAGATAGGACGAGGAAACTGTGTACACTGTACACATTCGGCAATTCAAATTCAATTGACCCTATATTATATGTGTAAGTCTAGTCTATCAAAAGGTTTTTGGTGTAAATATGGGCTAGTAAACATTCTAAAAGATAACACGTCTAAACATTAAAACAAGAAACTATTTTTGTAGAACAAAAAAAACGGATTTAAATGAAGCCTGCAAGAAATACACCGATTTTTAAAATACCTAAAATGCCAATACTTTTTTAGTTATTGTGGCCGAAGGCAATTTGGGGTATTGGTTCTCTTTACGGAAGTCTTATAGCAGTTAGATCGGTGTATTTCTTGCAGGCTTCCTTTTAAGACCTAGAATCATTAACCTTACCCTATACCTAATTCAACTTTACCTAACCTAACATAAAACTAAAGTATATTTTCACTTTTACTTTTTGGTATCTTCTTGTTTTTCAGTTGCATTTTCTTTTCTATCCTTATTTTCAACTACTTTAGGATTATCATTAATTTTTGTATTATCATTATTTTTAGGTTTATCATTTGCTTTGCTCTTTTTTGTTTCCTCTTTGGGTTGCACTTTTTCATCTTTGCTTTCTTTGGTGACATTTTTCTTTAGGCTGAAATCTGTGAAAGACAAAGTTCTTAATTTAGCTAGTTCATTTGCCAGGCTACATCTTTCTTGGGATAGTTGTAGAATAGCCAGGCTCAGCTCGTCTATCCTGTAGTTGGATACTTGAATGGATTACTGGTATTGTGGCAATGCTAATATTCTCATTGCCTGAATATTTCACATTTTTTGGATGGTTAAATGTTGATCATATATGTAAATGGATTTATTATTACATGAATGTTACACCAGATTTTCATGTTTTCTAATAAAGAGAAACTCTTAGTGTGCTAAAATAACGATACCCCAATCCATCCCCTCCCATCTTACTTGATGAACGAACTGACCAATAAATGAGTTCCATGTTAGCAACTTAGAGTGATGGCAATTTTTCCCCTGTCATAACATCCATGTATGGTTGTGTGTTTCCGTTAACATATGAAAACTAAAAATAAATCTTTAATTTTTAATTTGAGACTGTATTTGTATAGAAATGTGATTTTGTAAATAGGAAAAGCAAATAGCAAAATCACCTGATCAAAACATAGACGACAAAAGGCTTTCCCATACAAAAAAAGAACATTGCAAACATCGTGGTTTATGTATTGTACTAGCGGCTACGCCCCTAGAGGCCTCTAGTGCCACTTAAGATTTTTAAAAAATAATACATAAACTTTCTATGTTGCGTTTAAGTCTCTACGCAACAAAAATATATTTTTTGTGTGATGTCTCTTGGGAGGTTGGTGGTAACCTCCCCCAAAATAGTAATAAACCTTTCCGGGACCTATGAGAAGCTACCCTGTTAATGAGGACCCGATCGGTTCAGCGGTTAGCGAGATTCCTTGGTACAAACAGACGGACACGACAGACAAACACACATCCTGTTACTTTATTATAAGAATAGAATATCATAGTTAGTAAAATATTTCATTGAAATGAAAAATAATGTTAAAATTAGATTTATAAATTTGGATGTAAATAATAATTATTTAAATACGAAAGAAAATTTATATTGATGAATGATTTTATATCAAACGTATTATATATTAAACATTTTTTGTTTGTAGCGAAGGATCTCGCTGACCGCTGAACCGAAATAGTTCTCCTTTACAGTGAAGCTTCTTATTGGTGCAGGGAAAGTTTTTAACTATTTTTGGGAGGATAACTTCACCCTTCCGATAAAAGATGACCCCCCCCCCCCAAAAAAAATAACTTTAAAACTTAAATTTAGAATGTGGGGGAGGGGTCGAATTTTCTTCTCCCACCCTAATTGCTTTGGAGGTTCTAGAGGTGTAGCCGCTGGTAATTAAAATAGTAACGAATTCAGGAATAAGTATCTAACTGTCCTGGAAGATGTGATGCCTTTGGGTTCTTTGTTCACCAGTTTGTTATTAGAAAGTGGGGACAGAAATTTCTCTTTGATGCCTTTCCCCGCGGGTTCTTTCGTGGCAGGAGCATCTTTAGGGGCTATACCAGCAGAGGATAGGTTAGGCACACTCACTGACTTTTTGATCATCTGGTGATAATGAAAATTCAGATTTTATGAAAAAGATCTTTCTACTACGCCCCTAGAGGCCTTTAGTAACATTTTAAATTTTTTAAATCTAATTATAGAAATAATTGTCTATGTTGCGTTCAAGTCTCTACTTTAAAAAAATTCTTTTAGATTTTTTTTGTGATTTTTCTTGGATGGGTGGTGGTACCCTCCCCCCAAATAGTTATAAACCTTCCCGGGACCTATGAGAAGCTACCCTGTTAAGGAGAACCCGATCGGTTCAGCGGTTAGCGAGATTCTTTGGTACAAACACATAGACAAACATCCTGTTAATTTATTATAGGGATATTCTTAATGAAATTGCAGGTAATTTTAAAGTGTTGCAACTTGCATTGATTATTGACTTCTTAAAATTATATTGTTCTACCTTTACTTTTATGTACTCCGTTACATCTTAAGCCTATAGTTAATTTGATCTTAAGATCTCAAAAATAGCCGAAATAAAAAATCCATTCATTGGTTTCAGCCAGCATTGGGGATAATTTTGTTGGACATTTTGAAAAGTAAAGTAAATTTAAATACTCGAAATCAATAGATAAATTTACTAACAACACGCAAGTTTAGTTTTATGCATCTGAGGTTTTCCTTAGGGTTTAAAGGGACAAGACAATGGTAGATAAATTGATTTATATCCCCAATGATGATACACAAAATGATCCCTTCTCTAGATTACAATTATTGGTTCAAACGTGTGGACACTAAACTTAATAAAATCAACCAATAAAATTCCATAATAGACCCCAAAGCCAACGAATAAGAAAACTTTATTATGGGTACTACTGTAATAAAAAATTAAATGTCCCCTCCATGATTGGGTTTTCCCCACTCATTTTGAAAATTTTCAAATATTCCTGGGGTGGACTATGTTGCACACAGCAGGCACTCTCATCAAGAACAGCACCATTCAAGTTGATCACCGGGTTGTACGAACAAGCACTTTTAGGCCTGGACATTCAGGATAAATGGAAAGGTGTGTAGGTAAAAGGTTTTTCATGTCAATTTCATAAGTTCTAGCTAAAAGGATTCAAAAAAGAAAAGTATAAAACGGTTGCCAACAATAATATCTTTTTGTATAAAAGGGCTCTAACTTAATTAATTTCCGCGGGATTAGAACCGGTTCTCGGTCATACTGAAAAATTGTGTATTACATCATGTTATATTTATCTCAAAATGAAAACTAAGAAAACTTGTTTTAATTTTATGAGTTTTATTTTAATATTCGTGCAAAATTGTTTGTAAGATGATGGTATACTTAATTTTTCAGTATTTCTGAGAACCGATTCTAATCCAGCAGATATTTATCAGTTTGGAAGGCATACTAGAAAATAACTACTCCTATTATCCTGCCTGCTAACAGCTGTGGCCAAGGTGGCCAGACTCAGTTTACTCTGGAAGAAAATGTCCGCTGTGTCATTTGGCGGCCGGCAGTCAATACTACTGATTATAATCCTTTTCCTGCAGTCGGGCAGATTAAAAAATATCACAATGCAATTAAAAGGTAATTTAAATGATATAATTGGATCAACTGAAAATTGATTGCCCATTTCTTCCCTAATTTCCGAAGCTGTACAGCAGATAACCCAACTATTGCAAAAGCTATTTTCAGCTACTCCGGTCAATGGGAAAAGCGATATAATGTGTAAATGATTTATACATTCAAAATTTAAATTTTCAATTTTTTTTTGAAGTTTGAAGCTTTTTAGTTAGTAGTAGATATTGAGATAGGACGAGGGTGCTATGTACACAATCGGAAAGTAAGATTCATCTGACCTATAATTGTTCTATTCATATTATATTTGGAACAATAATTCCCATAACAACTAGATACAATATCTTAAGCGAAGCATCTCTAAAATTAAAGCCTAAAAATATAAGTATGCCTTAAACAATATGCAGTTTCATATACAATTTTACGTATGATTAAATAGAATTAATTTTGATTTTGTTCTGACATTCTACAAGTTTTAATGATCGTTTGTACTACCCTCTAGTATCCATGGAGGCCTCACGGAGCGAATTAAATAAAGGAAATACAAATTTTGTATCTGCCCAACTCTCCTGCTGGCACGGTTGGCTTTCTCTTGACAGTTACTCAACCTGGCGGCCGTCCTGCTGCCAAATATGCTGGTCCCACCCAATTTGGTGGTACCTGAACCTGGCCGCATACCTGCGGACCTCACCCGCCGTTCACTAACCGTGGGAGCAACCACATTTTTGCCTACGTAGTGAAATTAATATTGAAGTACTTTTTGAGAATAAAAATACATGTAAATTGATGTTATAATAATATACAAATCAAAGGGGCCTGAACGAGAGCAAGTGATTTTAAGAGACTTCCAGCATTAAAAATGAGTATTATTTTAGTCAATAAACTAGGTTTAATATACATAGTTAAAATCAACTAAAAAAATAAGCTTTACCATGAATTTATATGAAAAAACGTTAAAATTTTAAGTATTTTTTTCTCGTAATATCATCATATGTTTTGTTGAGTTCAAAAGACAAAATAAAATAACACGTCAAAAAATCATCAAATGCTCTAAATTGCAAAAGTACACTAATTAAACTGTTTATAAAATTACAAGTTACCCTTTTTCTGAATATACATTTTTTATCAAAGTGATATTATTTTCTGCCAAAGCTTTTAAAACAACACTTCGAACTCAACAAAACATTTGATGAAAACTCATCAAAAAATGCTTATAATTTAAATTTTTAAGCATAAACCTAGTATAATCACCAAAAAAACTGGAAGGTGCTTAGATTTACTTGTTCCCGTTCGTGCATACTTTAAAAAGTTTTGCTATTAACAGCTTTGATTAATATTGTATAACTTCAATTAAAATTATGCCTGATTTTGCTGATGAAACGACACCTTCTTTTCTCTTTGCCGGATTTTTCACATTTCTGAGCGTACTTTTTGATATATTACTGATAAACTTGGTTGCTCTTATAATTGTTCCACTTGACTTCTCATGACTTTCTACATGTGTCTGTTTCAGCAGGCCTGCTGGTTCTTGGTTCGATTCCTCGTTCACCTTTTAAAAGATAATTTATCTAAAATTAGTAGTAAGGTGTTTTTGCTTGTAGCTTAATATTTCTATAACTACTAAACTAGCTGATTGAGTTCTCCATTTTATGGAAAATAGGTCCCTGTATGGCTATTTGATTTTTGAAACTAAGTCTGGGTTTAGGCTATTTCCCTTACTCCTTTAAATACAGAGCTCCTAGATGCTAGGAGCAAAGCCGCTAATAAATATTACTCTATTAAACAGATCCGTAAATGCACAATGCCAAATTTTATTTGATAGGCTTAGAAGTGTTTCATAAAAAGGGAAGAGTTGAAAAATTTTGCTGTTGTTTTTGTAAATTATTAGTTAGGTAGCTTTAAAAATAATTATTTACAGGTATATTTATGAATGTTCTGATAAGTTGAAAGCCAGGGAGGGAGGTGACATTAGAATGTGTATTACACTAGTCCCCAAAGTTTTATAATAACGTTTCTTATTCGTTGGCTTATCAACTTTGGGGACTTCCATTAAATTTTGATTGGTTGGTTCATTAGGTTAAATGCCCAAACGTTTCAACCACTAATTATAATCTATAGAAGGGCATCATAATATAAGGCATATATATCAATTTATCGGTCATTGTCTTATCCCTTTAGATCCAGTCCTGGTTAAAAAAAACGATGGCACATTAAAATAAATACTACTCAACCTTTTCTAGTTGAATTTGAGTGACAGTACTCTCATAGGCTGGCATCAAACCATTGACCTCTGGGGAGCTTTGTGGCTCTACCAGACAAGTATCGGTGCACATCTTATGTTTATGGGCACAGGTTTTACATGACAGACCACCTCCTAAGAATCAAGTAATAGTTATCTATCGTATCGTATTATAAACAGTTTTCCGTGAATGTTAAAATGAAAAAATATAAGATTTAAACATGTTTTGTTAGCCTCGAGGAGCCAAAGGCCCAGGCTAACAAAACTGGTATTAATATTCGTGGGAAAAATTTACTGGAATTCAATGATAAACATGTTTTTCTTAGTATTGCTTTGAACCGGTTCTAATCCACCGGATAGGATATTTACCGGTTTCGAAGCCATACTGGATAAGAAATGAATATTTTAAAAGTCGGCCCAACGTTGTGGTTAGGATACTAAAATGTTTTGGCTCCCTGCAAGGGCAAGAGGTTTGGTTCTATTTACACACTTATTGAATTTAACCAACCAAAGAATTTTTTATCCAATCTTAACCAGACAAATGCCATCTAGCTAAAAAAGATGCGTAGATTTCATTTCTGGCAACCAGAAAATCCGCAGAAATTGAATTAACAAGATCCAAAAAAGTTTCATTAAAAAAAACCTAACACCAAAAATAACAAACAATAATTATAACGACGACTTAGTTTCTTTTTCCTGTTTAATTCAAATATTGAAATTAATTTTCAGGCATGCATGTTTGTTGGTATAGTACTTTTTTTAGAAACCAAAATACAGACATATTTAAAACTACGAAATTGTACGTTAGTTACTAGAAAGATTATATTTTTTTCTTGCTTTAAAACAACTTTTTGTACATAAAAACCCGTAATGTCTTCATTATTGACACAAACATGCATGCTGTATAGTTTTTAAAAATTTAGTCAAATAAAATACCTGATTAGAATACAAAGCAAGAAATAAAGGTTATCAACTCCCTATGAGCTTTTTGTGTTAAATAGAATTAGTAATAAGAATAAAAGAGTTTCAAAAAATAGTAAAATAACAAAATGTAAGGTGAATTGTTAATATTAAATCAATCAAAAATTGTTTTACATTCTTATAAGGGGGGCGTCGGATCTGACACTTTTGCGTAAACAGGGTGCATAGGCTTTGTGTTAGGAGTCAGAGGATAGGTTATTTGGAAAAAAAGTTTACATTTGGGGTATATTTTTCTTATATTAAAAAAAAATTTTGATAGGTATCCAGGTTCAGGTGCTGCAGGCTGGAAGGTCGTTTCTGGACAGGTATAAATGAAAAAAAAATTTTGTTTGAAGAGTTAGAGATCAACTTATTCATCCAAATATGCATCTTTAGGGATGTTATGAGCATATATGAAGAGATAATAAAAATCAGCCTCCAGGTTCAGGTACTGCAGGCCTCCAGGTGAATTCTGGACAGGTAAAAACTGAAAATTTTTACTTTTGAAGTTAGAACTAACCTTATTTAACAAAAGTTGCTACTTTATGGATGGTATGAACTAATTTAAAGAAAAATTTTAAATCGGGCTCCAGGTTCAGGTACTGCAGGCCTCCGGGTGGATCCTGGACAGGTAAAAACTGAAAAATTTTATTTTTGAAGTTAGAACAAAACTTGTTTTACAAAGTTTGCTACTTTATGGATCCTGGACAGGTAAAAACTAAAAATTTTTACTTTTAAATTTAGAGCCTAACTTATCTAACAATAGTTGCTACTTTATTGATAGTATTAACCAATTTGATAGATAAAAACTAAAAAAATTTATTTTTGAAGTTAGAACAAAACTTGTTTTACAAAGTTTGCTACTTTATGGATAGTATTAATTTATTTGAAGATAAATTTGAAATCGGGCTCCAGGTTCAGGTACTGCAGGACTCCAGGTGGATCCTGGACAGGTAAAAACTAAAAATTTTCACTTTTTAAGTTAGAGCATAACTTATTTAACAGAAGTTGCTACTTTATGGATAGTATTAACTCAATTGAAGAAAAATTTGAAATCGGGCTCCAGGTTCAGGTACTGCAGGCCTCCAGGTGGATCCTGGACAGGTAAAAACTGAAAATTTTTATTTTTGAAGTTAGAACAAAACTTGTTTTACAAAGTTTGCTACTTTATGGATAGTATTAATTTATTTGAAGATAAATTTGAAATCGGGCTCCAGGTTCAGGTACTGCAGGCCTCCAGGTGGATCCTGGACAGGTAAAAACTAAAAATTTTTACTTTTAAATTTAGAGCCTAACTTATCTAACAATAGTTGCTACTTTATTGATAGTATTAACCAATTTGAAGATACATTTGAAATCAGGCTCCCGGTTCTGGTACTGCGGGTCCCCAGGTGGATTCTTGATAGGTAAAAACTAAAAATAATACCTACCTTTGAAGTTAAAACAAAAGTTGCTACTTTGTGGCTAGTATTAAATAATTTAAAGGGGGAGGGGGGGGGGGGGGGGGTGGTAAAATGTGGTGACTCGTACCACGACATTTTATTTTAGATGCTACTCCCTTAGTTTTAGAGATAATTGGGTGAAATCTTTTGGGCTGGGTCAGTAATTACCCCAAGTTTTGGTATCTTTCAAAAAAAACGGCGGCGGGACCGCCGCTCCCGCCGTTCACCGCCGTTTTCCGCCACCGCCCAAAAAAGGATAAAAATTTTTGAAAAAAATAACATGGTCTCAAATGATTTCAAATTGCCTAATTCGGCGAGAAATGCAATAAAAAATTATATTTGGCGGCGGCAGAAAACGGCGGTGGAAGGCGGGAGCGGCGGTACTGCCGCCATTTTTTAATCAAATATTTTTTACTGACCTACCTCAAAAGATTTTGTTTCAATATCTTTAAAAGAACAGGGGAAGCACTGAATTTAAGATATACCTTGAATCCTTGATAAACGAGAATTTGAAAAAAGTCCCCCCGCAGGGTTGGTTATAAGGGAAAAAATTTTTGAAAAAAATAACATGGTCTCAAATGATTCTAAATTGCCTAATTCGGCGAGAAATGCAATAAAAATTTTTTTGGGCGGCGGCGGAAAATGGCGGTGAACGGCGGGAGCGGCGGTCCCGCCGCCGTTTTTTTTAAAGATACCAAAACTTGGGGTAATTAGTGACCCAACCCAAAAGATTTCACCCAATTATCTCTAAAACTAAGGGAGTAGCATCCAAAATAAAATTGCTGGTATGTCGTGGCACGAGTCACCACATTTTACCCCACACCCCCTCCCTTTAATTGCTGAAAGACTGCCACAATTAGGCTTAATTCCCCGAATTCGAAGCCTTAAACTTCAATAACTTTTTTGTATAAAATCAATGGTATTGTGTCTACTTGTTGGATTTTTACCGCAGTTAGAGCAGTGTATTTCCTGCAGGCTTCCTTTAGTGACTGACCTGTTGACAATGTTTTTTTTTTTTATTCTAGTCGATTGTTAATATTATTTTTGAAGATATAATTCAAAATGTAACAAAATAGTTGGATTTAACTTGAACCTTTGAATTAGTTAAATAGATATAGTTCTAACTCATAAGTTAAATATTTTAATTTTTACATGTCCAGAATCCACCTGAAGGAATACAGTATATGAAATTTGAGCTCGATTTCAAATTTTTCTTCAAATGAGTTAATACTATCCATAAAGTAGCAACTTTTGTTAAATAAGTTTTGTTCTAACTTCAAAAGTAAAATTTTTCAGTTTTTACCTGTCCAGAATTCAAATGGGACCTGCAGTACCTGAACCTTGAGCCCGATTTCAAATTTATCTTCAAATTGGTTAATACCATCAATAAAGTAGCAAACTTTGTAAAATAAGTTTTGTTTAACTTCAAAAAAAAAAATTTTCAGTTTTTACCTGTCCATCATTCACCTGGAGGCCTGCAATACCTGAACCTTGAGCCCGATTTCATATTTTTCTTCAATTGAGTTAATACTATCCATAAAGTAGCAACTTCTGTTAAATAAATTATGCTCGAACTTTAAAAGTGAAAATTTTTAGTTTTTACCTGTCCAGGATCCGCCTGGAGTCCTGCAGTACCTGAACCTGGAGCCCGATTTCAAATTTTCTTCAATTAAGGTAATACTATCCATAAAGTAGCAACTTTTGTTAAATAAGTTATGCTCTAACTTTAAAAGTGAAAATTTTTGTTTTTACCTGTCCAGGAACCACCTGGAGGCCTGCAGTACCTGAACCTGGAGCCCAATTTCAAATTTTTCTTCAATTGAGTCAATACTATCCATAAAGTAGCAACTTTTGTTAAATAAGTTTTGCTCTAACTTTAAAAGTGAAATTTTTTAGTTTTTACCTGTCCAGAATCCACCTGGAGGCCTGCAGTACCTGAACCTGGAGCCTGATTTCAAATTTTTCTTCAAATAAGTTAATACTATCCATAAAGTAGCAACTTTTGTTGAATAAGTTTTGCTCTAACTTTAAAAGTGAAATTTTTTAGTTTTTACCTGTCCAGGATCCACCTGGATGCCTGCAGTACCTGAACCTGGAGCCCGATTTCAAAATTTTCTTTAAATTAGTTCATACCATCCATAAAGTAGCAACTTTTGTTAAATAAGGTTTGTTCTAACTTCAAAAGTAAAAATTTTCAGTTTTTACCTGTCCAGAATTCACCTGGAGGCCTGCAGTACCTGAACCTGGAAGCTGATTTTTATTTTCTCTTCATATATGATCATAACATCCCTAAAGATGCATATTTGGATGAATAAGTTGATCTCTAACTCTTCAAACAAAATTTTTTTTTCATTTATACCTGTCCAGAAACGACCTTCCAGCCTGCAGCACCTGAACCTGGATACCTATCAAAAAAAATTTTAAATATAAGAAAAATATACCCCAAATGTAAACTTTTTTCCCAAATAACCTATCCTCTAACTCCTAACACAAAGCCTATGCACCCTGTTTACGCAAAAGTGTCAGATCCGACGCCCCCCTTAATTTCAATAAAACATATATATTAGGGTGGGTCGATTTTTGACATTTTTTTTCTGAGGCCAAAGCGGGGATCTGCACTCAATTTATATAGATATAATACACCTCTGGATGATTAAAAATTTATCCTAAGTCTTAAAACCGCTGACGACCAGACATTCAATTGTACAGCTATTTGTAAATGGGAGTCAAAAATTTATTGAATCAGAACTATGGCTTCATGGTGCTCCCTGGAAATGCCTTGAGGAGCTGAGTCAGGAACTTTTGTCCGTTTCAAAAAATCTTGTTCCTAGCCTGAGAAAATCTAAAAAACCTCTACAAATTGGACAATTCTCAATAAACCTTAAAAAATTTTGGTTTTTTAGTGATTTCTAAGGCTAGGAACGAGATATTTTGAAACGGACAAAAGTTCCTGATTCAGCTCCTCAAGGCCTTTCCAGGGAGTACCATGAAGCCATAGGTCTGATTCAAAAAATTTTTTGAATGTCGTCTTTGCATACTAATAAGTAATGAATTATATTTTTAAGTGGTCGTGTTCTAAAACTCAATTTTTTTAAATTCTTTTTCGGTCAGAAATGTTTTTAAGGTTAATTTTATCTGTTGCATATCCCCGCTTTGTCTAATTCCGATATGAACCCACCCTAATATATATGCTCAAGAAAGGTTATTTATAATTATGAATTCTACCAGACTAAAATATAAAAGGGGAAATAGTTTATGAAGACGACACAAAATGATTTTAAAAATTACTTATTTTTATCTTTTTTTTTAATCTTTAACAATTTTAATGTTTTTATTATGTAAATATATAAAGTATTATTCAAACTTAAAGGATTTAATCTTTTTCTTTGTAATTTATATGTCTAAACAGTGTAAAAATGAAGTTCTTAATTACGAATTTTCAAATCATTAGATTTTAATACAGTTTATTATAGAAATAAAGAATAATTTCAACAAAAAAAAATTGCTACAAAAAGGCTTACTGTATTATTAAACTGACTTAATTGTATAATTGCATTCATTTTGTTTATTTACCTTGAAAAATAAGTGTTTAAGTGCTGCATTGGTTAAAATCAAACCTAAAAGTGCTCTTTATTCAGTGACAGAGTGAAAAAAATATATACCTTGTTTTATAGTTTTTGATCTCTTTTTTTATATATTTTTATCTGATATGTATATCAAAATTTAAAAGTATCTATTTCATTATATATTCATACTTTGCTAAAACGTCTTGGTTACTTTTTGCACTATATTTGCTCTAAAAAGGATTCTTTATCTGACTTCTACATTTAAAATGAAAGATTTTATCCCAATTATTATGTTGACTGTAGAAAAAAAAATTATTTTGTTTATATGCAATTTTCTATAATAAAATGTGAGAAAGGCCTTTTTTCACATGTAGGGCGAAAAAAGTAACACTGAAAATATTTTTTATGTCTTAAGCATGTCCTAAACTCATAGATAATAAACTTTCATAAAAGATTTATTTCAGAATATGTCATTTAGGGCATAAAATTCATTTTGCAAATTAAGATTGCAAATGTTTGCCAATAACTTTTAAAAATGATTTCTGCGGATTTTCTAATTTACATGGGTGTTTTCTACACATTTTCCCCTTTCTAAAAATACCTTCCTCATAAGGATTGGCTTCCGGAAAGTATACACTTTCCAAAATTGATATGTGTTTAGTTGGTTCAATTTCTAAAAACGAAATTACAAAATCTTATTTTTTAAAATTTAATTCAAATATACAAGACAGCGTAAAGTTGCACAAAAAAATGACGTCATACAATAAAGTTGACCAATGAGAGGCCAGTATACACTGTAATTGAACAATGGTAAAATTTTTTCTGGCCTCTCCTTGGTTATTTTTCACTGTCTCCAAATATATTCATTTTAGAAATGATAAATATTTTTTCAAAATTATATTTCTTTCTAGATATTTTATTATATATTTCATTTCATTTTGGTGTTGTCATCCTTGTTAATCATTAACTCAACAAATCAAAATATATTTGACTCACCCGTTATTTGTCCTTCAGATTGGTTTGTATTGTCATCAACTGGATTACCCTGAACAATAGAGATATTAGATTAGATTAATATATCAGAAACAATTGAGTTATTAGATTAGAAAAATAGTTAGAGGACTATTTATCATCCAGATTAGTTTGTATTGTCATCAACTGAATTACCCTAAACAATAGATTCTAATAATCTATTCTAATGGATTATTATATTAGATGAATAGAATAGAATAGATCAATAGTTAGAGGACTATTTGTCATCCGGATTGGTTTGTATTGTCATCAACTGAATTACCCTGAACAATAGAGATATTAGAATAGAGTAATATATCGGAACAATAGAGTTATTAGAATATAGATCAATAGTTAGAGGACTATTTGTTGTCCTGATTTGTTTGTAATTTCATCAACTGGATTATTAGAATAGAGAAATATATCAGAACAATAGAGTTATTAGAATAGATATATAGTTAGGACTATTTGTTGTCCTGATTGGTTTGTAATTTCATCAACTGGATTACCCTGAACAATAGAGTTATTAGAATAGAGTTATATATTAGAAACAATTAAGTTATTAGATTAGATAAATAGTTAGAGGACTATTTGTCTTCGTGATTGGTTTGTATTGTTATCAACTGGATTACCCTGAACATTAGAACCATTATAATAGATTAAAATATCAGAACAATGGAGTTATTAGAATAGATATATAGTTAGATTACTATTTATCATCCAGATTGGTTTGTTTTGTCATCAACTGTATTACCCTTGAACAATAGAGTTATTAGATTAGATCAATAATTAGAGTAATAATTTTCTGGTATTTATGACATCATTAGATTAACCCCGATAAATAGATTACCATTTATAAATATATGTTGAAAGAAAATTAGTTTACAATTAATACACAAACTCTAAGGGTTAATTAGTCATTGTTTTTTTTTTATCATATTAAATAAATCATCTATATTTTAACCCAATTGGCTGAAGGAATGACATTTAATAATACCATACTACTACAAAACACTTCTCAATAATCAAAACTTTCAAAGGCATTCAATCAAAAAGTTTTAAAATTCTTAAATTTATTTGCACTACTACTGGTGTTAGGATTGGGGAAAATTTATAATTTAAAAGTTTGACTCTAACTTTATCTTTCGATAGTGAAGTTTCAAGTTATAATTCTTTTCATATACAAGAAAAAAAGCAACAAAAAACATTCAAAGATCTAAACATACAAATCAAATAACATAAAACCACCCCGAGTTCTATGTGAAGCTTATTTTTTGTAATCTATCTATCCTGTTTAAATATCTTTTTCCTGATCACCTTTCCATGTTTTAAGCATTAGTAGGGATATAAAGGGATAAGACAATGGCCGATAAATTCATGTACATCCCTTATAATTATACACAAAATTATCCCTGTGTAGATTGAAATTAGTGGCTGAGACGTTTGGATACTCAACTTAATGAAACAAACAATCAATAAAAGTCACCAAACTTGTTAAGCCAACAAATAAGAAAATGTTATTATAAAACTTTGAGGAATAGTGTAATAAACAGCCCAATGTCCCACCCCCCCTGGCATTAGTAGTCTTTAAATTGACAGTGAGTATATTTAGTTTCATGAATTTGTTGGCTTAGGACGAATTATTTTTATCAATATACCAAGTTCTCTTTAAATTTTCTCCAAATGGAAAAACTAAAGGGGTGGTCTTAAAGGCTTTAAAAATAAACAAGGATGACAACATCTATAAGTAGCGAAGTTCAAAATGATGATGGGATATCGGAAAAAAATTAATATAGAGCAGTATCATACAATAAACATTAAACTTGATAAAATGATAGATCACAAAACCTTTAAAATCAAGCAACCTCTAAAATCTTTAAAATGTAAAATTGATTAATCCCTAAAAATTTGAGCCCTCTATCGTGAGAAGAAGTTGATAAAATAACGAAATCGTAAAAATCTAGGAATCGATCTAGCACCCCAAATAACAGACAGATAGAAAAAACAATCTATATATTAGAGTGGCATATATAGAGGGAATCTTCACTAAAAATTTCAGCTGTCAATCCGAGCCGAGAAAATCACGTTTCCCCTATAGCGTTACGGACGGACAAAGTGAATTATAGAGTAGCTTCGCAACTAAAAAGTTGTATGACTATAATTTTTCTTCTAATTTTACTGTACAATATCATGTACTTGCGGATAAATTAATTCCTCACCTTGATACAGACACAAGCACACAACGCCTGTGTATTGACAGTTCTGATAGGGCACAGCTCACCATTCTCACAGGCTAACAGACCATCTTTTGGAAAAGCTGCGCTATTTGGGTTGTTCTTGAATTGGTTATTTTACTTTTATTAAGACAAATAAAAACTCATTTTCTTTGTAAAATTGTACAAAAATTTGGGACGGGACGTCAAAAATCAGCTATGTGACGTCATATAAATTCTTTTCCACTTCTCCTTTAATCTCCCTCATTTTTATGACGACACATGGCTGAATTTAAAAATGACACTGTGTCCCACTACAAAGATTTTCTTAATTATTAAGATCTCAATAACGGCTCTAAAGACATGTCGTCAATATATACTAATATTAAAACTTTCCGCGTAACTAATCAAAAGTTATATCGAATTAATAAGTCTTTAAATCGACCAAATATCGCGGATTCCTTTGGAAGCATTCTCAATGCAAGAAGCGTGTCTGGTAGATTCTTCAAAAAAGCTTAATTTGGCATCATCTATAGGTTGAGTTTGTGGGTGATTTGGGGGCGGAGAAATCAGTGGCAAGGATTCATTACTGGAAGGCGAGGATTGTCGTTTCTCTGAACGTTTCCAGGAATAGAAAGTATTAGGTAAATAATATGTTTTACATAATGGATTCCAAACCGATTAACATCCGCTAGATTAGAACCCATTCTCAGCCATACTGAAAAATTATGTATAGCATCGTATAAAGACAATTTTCTACGAATACTAAAATAAAAATCATGATGTTAATACCAGCTTTGTTACACTGGGTTTTCGGCCCCTCTGGTTTTAATCTTATAATTTTAATATCCACAGAAAGCTGTCTATAATACGATGCGACAAATATGACTCTAGTTCCTGTTTTAAAGTTTTAAAGAAAATAGAATTGACTTAAATGCTTTTTAAGGAAAACACTCGATTAAAGTTTAACTTTTTGTTCTGAATACATTTTATACATCCAAATTTTTTGTATTGTAAGTTAAAGCCTAATTCTTTCTATCCCTGATAATTTATTGTTTTTAGATGGTGGTAGATTTGTGGGCGACAGAAGGTTTAATTTAAATTCACCAGGAGTTTTTGGCAATTCTATCTTGGCAGGACACGGCATCTCCTAACAAGTAAAATTAATGAAAAAAATCAAGAAAAATAAATGGGTATAGACCCTTTCGTGGCAACACCTCTTAAGGGGCGATTCGTTGTATTTTCAAAATGGCTTTTGACAGGTCATTTTAGGTTATATTGGGTTAGGTGATTGCCCCGCAGGGTTAGGCAATTGGTACCGAAGGGTTAGTGCCCCCCGCGGGGCTAGAAATAGGAGAAAAGCTATTGTAAAAATACGAAGAATTAAGAGGCGTTGCCCTGAAAGGGACTATACCCAAATAAATTATAGTAGTTCTTACTATACATTAAGAGATATAAGTTTTCTGGAATTGTAATGTAGGGAGTAGATTTGAAATCTGCATCAAATTTTAAGGATTTTTTATAAAATTCGTTTTTTGTATAATTCTTTATCTAAAAGCGGAAATACAAATTAAGTTAATTAATTTTGGCATCTGTGATTGGTGGATTTAAAAAATCTGCGCTCTGATTGGATGTTGTACATTATTCAACCAATTAGAGCGCAGGTAGTTTAAAATCCACCTATCCTATTGGTCAAAATTGATTAACTTAAAATGTATTTTCGCTTTTAGATAAAGAATTTTACAAAAAACGAATTTTATAAAAAATCCTTAAAATTTGATGCAGATTTCAAATCTACTCCCTACATTAAAATTCCGGAAAACTTATATCTCTTACTATACATATTGAAAAAAAAATCTATTCAATGTTTTTATTTTATAACGGTTTGACATTAGCAAAGCAGTAGATTCAAAAATGTTTGTAGATTTGAAAGAATTAAAGGCCGTGATTCTGCTAATTAATTCTGTAGATGATTAAAGTCCCTCAACAGATTATGACGTCATACGATAAAATAACCAATGAGAGACCAACATAAATTTTACCATTGGTCTATTACAGTGTATACTTGCCTCTCATTGGCTATTCTATCGTATGACGTCATAATCTGTTGAGGGTCTTTAATAATCATTAATTCTATTTGAAATTGTTGAAAATTTAGATATTTTTGTGGGGTAATTTTAGAATAAAACTTATTTTGTGCTGTAACTACACAGTAATGGAATCTCGACGACAAAGATTTTTTTATCCAATCTTGACAAGTGAGGTATTTTTGGAATGAGGAGTATATATAGAAAACGCCTATGAAAATTAGAAAATCCGCAGAAATCATATTTGCAAGTTATTTGCAAAAATCTGCAATGCTAATTTGCAAAATCAATTTCATGCCTTAAATGACTTAATTTAGAAAAAATCTTTTTAGGAAATGTGTTTATTTATAAGTTTAGAACATACTTAGGGCAAAAAATATTTCTTTAGTGTTACTTTTTTCACATTATATATGAAAAAAAAGCAGTTTCTCACATTTTATGATAAAAAAAGGTATAGGAACAAAAAATATGTTTTTTTCTTGATGTAAACACAATAATTGGCATAAAATCTATCATCCTAAATGTAAAAATCAGATATAGAATCCTTTTAAGAGCTAATATAGTGCAAAAAGTAACCAAGACATTTTTTGCAAAGTATGAAAATCTGAAGAAAATAGTTCTTTTTGCTTTTGATATACATATCAGATAAATGTATATAAAATTAGTGATTAAAAACTATAAAACATGTTATAAGTTTTTTCAACACTGTCATTGATTAAATTGCACTTTTAGGTTTAAGAATTACAGAAGTAGTGCATAAAAACTCTTTTTATGATGTAATTAAACAAAATAAATGCCAAAAAAACAACTACAAAATGGTCTACTGCATTATAAAAAACGCCTAATTGTTGATTTGAATTTATTTTGTTTAATAACTTAATGAAAAGAGTTTTTTGTGCTACCTTGGTAATAAGTAAACCTAAAAGTGCATTTTAATCAATGATAGGGTTGATAAAGTTATAACTTGTTTGATAGTTTTTGATCACTAATTTTATATACATTTATCTGATATGTATATCAAAATCAAAAAGAACTATTTTCTTCAGATTTTCATACTTTGCATTATGTATTGGTTACTTTTTGCACTATTTTTGCTCTAAAAAGGATTCTATATCTGATTTTTACATTTAGGATGATAGATTTTATGCCAATTATTGTGTTTACATCAAGAAAAAAACATATTTTTTGTTCCTATACCTTTTTTTTATCATAAAATGTGAGAAACTGCTTTTTTCATATATAATGTGAAAAAAGTAACACTAAAGAAATTTTTTTTGCCTTAAGTATGTTCTAAACTTATAGATAAACACATTTCATAAAAAGAATTTTTTCTAAATTAAGTCATTTAAGGCATGAAATTAATTTTGCAAATTAACATTGCAGATTTTTGCAAATAACTTGCAAATATGATTTCTGCGGATTTTCTAATTTTCATAGGCGTTTTCTATATATACTCCTCTTTCCAAAAATACCTCACTTGTCAAGATTGGATAAAAAAATCTTTGTCGTCGAGATTCCATAACTAGAAGGGAAGTAGGTAAGATGGAAGGGGGCTGTGGGGAAATATTCACTGAGAATTGTTGTCCCTGGAGAGAATACAGGAAGTTTTAAATTTAATAATATTAATAGAAGGAAAACAGTAAAAGTGTCGAACTATGACTTCAGAAAAAATTAACAATTAACCAATGAGAGGCCGCTATATATTTCACCACAGTAAATACTGGCTTCTTATTGGTTAATTGTTAATTTTTTCTGACGTCATAGTTCGACACTTTTATGTTTTCTAACAGAAGAATCAAAACTTATTATTAAAAGGAGTAGAATTGTATGATAATACAATATCCAAAATAAATTTGTCATCAATTTAGCTTGCTAAATTAAACCCCATTAATTGGTCAGTTCGTTCAACTAGTAGGAGGGGAGGAGATAGGGAAAAGGGGTAGATGATAGGTATCGTTATTAGCCAGCTCCGGGTATTACTTTATCAGAGTACATGTAAATATGGTACAATATTCAATATATCAATTCCATGCTGACACATTCCCCAATAACATTTTCCCTGTGTCCATTTAGTCTATTTGTGTAAAATTTTCTATCATAATATTTCCTCTATAACCTACTTTCTTTCAAAAATCATTGAAAACTTATCACCTTTTAATTTTAGAAAAAATACCTAGATTCATTACAAATCATCATGACAATCGACCTATAGAAAAGAACTATCCAAAAATATTTTAAAGAACTGCTAAAGTCTTCCCCCTCAACCCAAAAGGCCTCAAGGGGCGTAGCCGCAGGTATAGAAAAATCTTTTTTTATGTAAAAACAGAATGAATTAATTTATTCATCTTCTATCAAATTTATGATCTAACTGACGTACCTTGTTCTTGTTACTAACATGAGTATTATGTATTGTATGAAGATTCTGAAGGCTGCTGTACAGTTTGTTCACTGTTTCCACCAGTTCAGAATGGATTCTTTGACACGAGGTTGCGGTGTTCTCTGAAATTGAAGCATTTATATAGTGCCTATAAAATTGACGACATACAATACAAATGACCATTGATAAGTTATTACACAGACTATATTAGAGCTAATCACAAACGGTTTATTAGGGACCCTTTAAAAATAAGGGTATCTTAAGCTTTACTTTAGTTTGGGGGAGATAGGCTACCCTTAAATTTAGTAATGTCAAGCTTAAGTAAAGATTTTGATAGGCATACTTTAGCCTTACATAAACCTCTCATAAACAAGTGTACATAAGCCTGTACTAAACCTTCCTTATTACATCAACTTGCAATAAAAAATAGGAATATTTTAAAATCTTTCTTAACTTATCCTTTATGTATTTGTTTATGTAAAATAACGTGGATTTAAAAAAAAAGTATTTCATAAATAAATTACAGTTCTCTTTGCATTATTTGTAAGAATAGAATTTTAGAAATGAACTCTTTGTATGATTAAAGGTTCATAAAGGCAAAGAGAAAAAAGTAAAAGAGGGGAATCAAGGGAATTTAAGAATGGACAAAATCAGTAGGCCTGGCCATTTTTGCTGTGCTAAACCATATTGTTGTTGCACCTCTTTCCAAACTAAAAGAATTTAAAGAAGATTAATTAACTTTTGTTATAAAATTTTGATATTAAATTGTTAAAAAAATATTTTGAACCTTTTTCTACTAATATCGTGGATTTAAAAGATTTTTATTAGCAAAGTTACTATATAATATGAATTTATGTCTGTCCATCTGAAACATTTAGGGGAAATTTAATATTTGAGAAAGCCATTTTGGTTCAATTGCTTTTAATAGAAAAGGTTCTGATAGATTTGAAAACAATTTATTTTATCTTTTATCTTCATTTTAATTTCAACATTAAATGAAAATATGCTTAAAAATGATATTGGAAAAGATGTTGTCTTAACTCTTATTAGTTTTCCTCATGACATTATAAGGCTGCACCACCAATGTATTTTTCCCCTCTCTCTTTTACTTTACTTACTGCTTCTCTTTTCCCCCCAATTGTTTATATCCACCCTTTTCAACCGATTCCCCCCAATAAGTGTACCTTAATTTTGTGTTAACACTCACTAGGCCAATCCTCCCCCCACCTCCCCCCCCCCTTAGTGTTCTTCATTTTGGGTTTAAAAGTTATCATGATTGAGGCTGTACATTTGTATCTTACGTTTTTTTTCCTTTTTTCCCATTAATCTTAATCTAGTTTTTGCTACTTTAAAGATAGCATTTTATTTCTTTTCTCCCTTAATCTTGTTTTTAATACTTTAAAGATAACATTTGTTTAGCTGATTTATAAAAACTCTTCCTATCTTTTCTGTAAAAGATAGGATACCCTAAGAAAAAATAAGGCTTTCCTTATTTTATTTAAATAATAATGAATGAAATTCTTTCTTAGCTAGACAATTTGATACATTTTTTTAACAAAACATATTGTAGATTAAATTTAACTTTACTACAACAGAAAAAAATTAACAATCTATTTGCATGAATTTGTCTATTGGATGTACTCTTTGCATTTTTCCTTTCTTATTAGAGAGTTGCTAAACAAGAATGACAACATCAATAAAAGCGAAGCTCTAAATTTGTAAACAATTATAATGTAAAATTGATTAAATGCTGGATAATGACACATTTTTTAGGAATCATTATTTCAAATATAAGATCAAGATGAATAGGATAACTAAATAATTAAAGTTTTTATAAAAAAAGTTTTAAAAATCAGTATGTTTAAAATGAACATGTGGGCATTTGGATAACGATTATAGAGTTGCTAAATCGTATCTAACTATTACAGGAAACATTATTTGAAATTGATAGGATAATTCTTATATGCCTAAATTAATAATATGAGCTATCAGATACAGATGGACGGACTTACCCTTATTATAGAAAAGCTTCGCTTTTAAAAAGAGAAGTACAAAGTTGCATTCTCTCAATTAAATTTGTTATGTAATTACATTTATGTTCCCAATCTTATTAGTATTGTTATTTTAAAATTTTAGATTTTAGGAACCTGCCTTAATTGAATAGATATAGGACATTTAGATACACATTTTCTAATGCAGCCAATAGGAAAACAATGTAGCAATAATTCGGCCATATTATTGGTTAAAAATTGTGCAGATTTTTGTACAAAAGTGAGGACGTCAAAATATGTGGGGAAGGGGGGGGGGGAGGGATGGTTGTTTATCTTCCTAAAAATGCTTTGAAAAAATTTTTTTTTATTAACCTCACAATAAAATCTTTACCAACATTTGATGAAGGGGTAAATAATTTTTAGTAGTGAAGCTACTCTTTAGATCTAAATGTTTGTCTATCGGTCAGTTTGTCCTTCAAAGACAAAAATGTAGAGAATATGATTATCTCATCTCCTATTCAAGATATACAGCAGTAACTTTTTGTCAACACTCTCATATTAAGAAGTATAATTATCTATTAACCCTTACAGATCAGGGGGGGGGGATCATATTGACCCCCCCCCTCTATTTTTTTAATGTCATTTTTTTGTAGGTAAGATAGAGAGTTGTGACTTCATGACTTTTTAAGTTTAGTAATTATATGTTGGCAAGAGTTGATCTTATAAGGATATCTAGTCTGTGTCGGTCTTGGCGTCCGGTCAAAGTCGGTTAGGTGGCACCAAAGAAGGTGTATTTACTTTTATTTTTATAGCTAGCCGGTGCTTTTAGTAAGTAGTAGATGTAAATTTTTCCATAGAATTCAGATATGCAATCGGTTTTTTTGTAGACCTCTTATTTTTAAAGTAATGTAAGTTTTTTTTTTAAAAATTAAGTCGATTTTAAGGTACTAAAATGCAACAAAAAAAAGAAAGAAAATGGCCATTATGAACAAAAATGGTAAAATATTTAATTTGACACCTTACTTTTTAAATTCTGTCAGGTAATTATTGAAAAAATCGATTTTTTTAAACCCACAAGAATAAAAACTTTGAACTTAATTTTATCATTACCCAGATATAAGAAATAGGCGTTATATATACTGTTAGAATGAGAAAAATATTACAAATCCATTCTAAGCAAAATTGAAATAAAAAGTTTACACTATAGTATATAAACTACAATAAAAGGAATTACATAAAAATATTATGTTATATTATACAGGCAACCATCTTATTTCTTATTTTGAGAATAAAAATGGGAAGGGGGTAAAGAGGGGGTAAAGAGGGGATGAAGAAAGTGTTGCTTGTACAAAATAATATATTAGGCCATTTTTATTTTTTTACTTTTTTTCAATTTTGCTTATAATGGATTCGTAATATTTTTCTGATTCTAAAGGTATATATGAACCCATATTTTTTATACCTGTGTAATGATAAAATTAAGTTCAAAGTTTTTATTCTTGTGGGTTTTAAAAAATCAATTTTTTCAATAATTACCTGACAAAATTCAAAAAGTAAGGTGTCAAATTAAAGATCTTACTATTTTTGTTCATAATGCCCATTTTCTTCCTTTTTTTTGTTGCGTTTTGGTACCTTAAGATCGACTTAATTTTAAAAAAACAAACTTAATTATTTTAAAAATTGCATAACTGAATTCTATGATAAATTTTACATCTACTACTTAATAAAAGCACCGACTTATATAAAAATGTATAATTACTAAACTTAAAAAGTCATGATGTAATGAAGGCAAGTGACATTGAAAAAACTAGAGGGGGGCGGCTAATTTAGCCCCCCCAATCTGTAAGGGTTAATTTCTTATTGCTCTAAGGGAAACATCCATGGTAATTGGAGTGCTTTTTAGCAGGTTTTTGGCTATAGGACTACTTCCTAGAGTATTTAAAGCTAAAGAATCAGGAAAAAATATATCATCTAAAAATTTTGTTGCCCAAATTATTGAATTTAAACAAATACGTCTAAATAATCAAAAGCATTTCAGAAATTTATATCATCTAAACATTTTGTTGCTGAAATTATCAAAATGAAACTTATACAGTTACAAATAAACAAAAGGGTTTTTCTTACACCTCTATATGTATGACAGAATTTGGTGCCAGATAGACCATCTAGATCTTATATATCTATTCATTGGATGTCAAAGCTCTTCCCACCTCTACCTGCTTTCTTTTGAATTAAGAACCCTTAGGCATCGCTAACTTTAATGTAAGCCTACCTTAAAGTTGTACTAAAAAAGCTTACATAAATTTGAAAGTAACCTTTATCAACCCCCCCCTCCCCCCACCACCACCCTTCCCTATTAATTTCTACCTGCTTTCTTTGCAAAGAAAGGTTTAGGAATCCCTAACTATTTATGTAAAGGTAGCTTAATCCCCTTCCTATTTTCGATGCCCCTACCTTATATGAATCATCCCTTTTGATCCACTTCTCAATCAAAAATCCTAGGGTATCTTATCAAAAAAAGGTACCTTAACTAATTTTAAAAATAATAAGAAATAAAATTCTTTCTTAGGATGACAATTTGATGTTTTTTCAACAAAACTTTGTGTGGATTATTTTTAATTTTACTATAATAGAAAAACAAACTATAAGGATAGATCATATAGAACTAAAAGCTACTCTTTGTAATAAACATATAAAATTTGTTAACATGTGGCTCTTTGTAGATTTTAATTTTAACATCTATATAGATGTTCATACATTTTAACAAAAAAGTATCATAGGTTCAACACTTGCCTATTTCTAATATTTGATTATATGTCATGTGTTTTACCTATATTTTACATGGTGCCTTTACCAAGCTAAGAAATCACTCTCTACAAAACGTTTTTTTTAACCTTTCTTTATAAATCTAACAACTTTAAAGCTTAGAGGGGTTGTAGCTATTAAGTATAACACAGACAGGACTTGAATAGAAACTACTTAAAAACTAATGAAAGCTATATAATTTTTATGATTTTTTAGCTAAAAGAATAGTTAGCTGTTTTAAATAATAACCTTTAAAAAAATATTCTACCAAGAAAGTACAAAAGTATAGTCTAATGAACCAATAGATATAGTAGATCTAGATGGTAAATCGGGCCCAATAAGTTGTGAAACTTAATAAGAAATATCCAAAGAGGTAACTTTATCCCAAGAAAGTTAACAATTTAAAGATGACTTCTTATATATGTTATGTCATATATGCTTTAAATCATGCGAGGGAAGAAATTTTTTAACCATATGACCAAAGCAAAGGCTTATCCTATGAAAGACTATTTATAGATGATTCATTTTGCGAATGATATCAAAGGATAATTGCTCTTTCTAACCAAATTTTGTTTACTTTCTAACCAATATATGGTAGATTGATCCTCCCCTGTATTCCTATTGGCTGAATTTGGGAGTATGTATCTAGATTATACCTTTTAATAATTCTTACTTGATAATTTCTTTATTGGTGTTCCTTTATTTCTTCAAATCTTGAATGACAGCTTTAAATGACTTATTTTTGATTACATTTTTTTACGGCAATGCTTCGCCTATCTATTATGAAGTGTTGATTTAGGGAAAAGAGAACACTGAAAACATTTTTTACTGTGCTAAGAAAATTGCTAATAAAACATCGCATGTTTTATTTTAATAGAGAAAGAGGGGACAATGGGCTATTTATTACCAGCTTATACCAATAACGAAATTAATTTGAAAAAATCACAAACATTAACACTTGTATAGTGTCAGAACTGAATAATCAGAATATAAATGTATACGAGTCGAAGCAAAATTGTAAGTAAATTTGTTGAAAAACTGCTTGATACAGAATAATGTTTATGGACATACTTACATTTTAAGGACTTGATAGAGTTGCTTTGCTTATAATATTGTTCTTTGTTGTCCCAGGAATCAATATACCAAAAAGCAGATCAAAGGGATAATTAGATCACATAAAAAATTGTTGTTAAAAAAGTAGAAAAATCAACATGTTTAAAATGGACGTACGGACATTCTGGTGATGATTATAGAGTTGCTATGCTTTCTAAATCGTACCTAACTACTACAGGAATCATCATGCAAAGTTTGAAATCAATAGGACAATTTTAACATGCCTAAATTAACAAATAAAAGCTATCTATCTTGGACGGACCGACCCTAATTATAGAAAAGCCTCGCTTTTAAAAATCATCCTGTACAAAACATTTTGAAGCAATTCATATAAATCTAATATCTTTAGAGGGGTAGCCAAAAGATATGGTGTATGTCTGTCTGTGTGTGTAGGACTGGACTAAGAACTACGCATGAAAACAGTTTTTAGTATCTTTAAAAGTTTTTTAAAGCAAGAATAAGTTTCCTTTTTTTTTTAAATATAACTAATGGCATATAAGAAGCTTCCATGAAAAGAAACCTATTCATTCCAGAAGCTTGCAAGATATTTTAAACATCCTTGATTATATCTCTTTTTTTATGACCATTGTATTTACCTTTACTTTTACTTTATTTCTAAAATAGCAGCTACGCCCCTAGAGGCCTCTAGTGGCACTTTAGATGTTTTTATTTGTTAAAGTCTCTACATTACTTCTTTATTTTACGATAATTCTCTTTATGTTACAATGAAGTCTCCCATATATTTTAAATATTTCGATTTTTTGTCATTTCTCTTGGGAGGTTGGTTGTACCCTCTCCCAAAATAGTCATAAACCTTCCCAGAAACCATTAGAATCTACATATTAAGGATTACCCGATCGGTTCAGCGTTTAGCGAGATCCTTTGGTACAGACACACAGACAGACACACAGACAAACAAACATCCTGCTACTTTAGTATACGGATTTTAGCGCATGTGAAGGAACACAAATGAATATTATATCAATCAGTTAAATGTAGATGAAATCAGGGATCTAAAGGGATAAGACAATAGTAGATAAATTGATACCCCGCCCAAATTGAATTTTGGGATGCCTAGGCAAAATTTTTGAATTTTGATCTACCTCCCCCCCATATAAAAAAGGCTTGGACGTTCTTGTACTGTACAATTAGTGGTTGAAACGGCTGGATATTAAGATTAATGAACATACCAATTAAATTTCGAAAAAAAGTCCCAAAAGTTATTAAGCTATTGTATAAGAAAACGTTATAATACAAATTTGGGGACTAATGTAATATTTTAGAAAGCCCAATGATCCCTACCTCCCTGGATTGAATGAGAATTTGTACTTGCTTTCTACCTGACTTAACTAGATAAGATACCTTTTATATGTTAAGTATACCTAAGTAATTTTATGTAACCCTAATTAAATAATTAAAAAATAAAATTAAAAAATATGAAAGATAAGTCTTAATTAGAGTAAAGTTTTTTTCGTCTACATAAATAGAAAAAAAGAAACATTATAAATAACTAAAAGTGTACTCATTGTAATAAAATTTGAATTATAGCTCTTTAAATGTAGAATCAAATAATTACATCTATTTTGTTGTTCATTCATTTTAACGAAAAAAAATAATTTGCAAATGTTTAGCACACCTGCCCATTTCCAATATTTGAATATGATTTGTGTTTTTTATATATATTGGGGAGGTTAATTTACCATATTTTCAACTAAAAAAATCACCCTATAAAAAATATTTTGAAGTAACCATTCTTTATAATTATGAAAATAAAAAAATATCTTTAAAGAGGCCTTAGATGGTTAATTGCTATTATGTATAACACAGATAGGATGTATGTGGCAGAATTTACAAGGAACCGTGCTCAAAAACTTAAAAAAGATAGAAATATTTTTTAAAAATCTTTAGTTAGAAAAACAATTGGCTGTTTTAAGACATAACCAAAAAGGTACTCGTGTATCAAACCTGATTTTTCTTGACCTAACTTAATGTAACTAAGAACAAAATAGGAACCCCTAGTAAACTTCATAAGGTACCTTAAAGCTTCCCTAAGTCTTACTTAACATTACTACATTTAGGAATACTTAACAATAACTTAGAAACTTCATAGGGATACTTAACTAAAAGCTTACATAAGCCTGACATAAGAAAATACCATTAGGAACACTTATCTTCGTTCGTGATTCTCACTATTAACGATGGCAGGGTAGTATACATTTTTATTGACCTATGGTAGGCCAGTATGGCGTTATTTTTTTTATAGGCACTATAAATTAGTATCATAGGTGCTTTCAAGTATTTGACCCCCCCCCCCTGACTTTTAAACTTAATTAAAAATAAGATGAGTGGGTAGTTTTTCCTATGCCTAACCCTGTAGGGTTTTACAGCAGTGTTTCCCTAATCCTGCGGTGTTACCTGGTAACCAATATAACCCAACTAAAAGAAATGATCAAACAAAGGAAAAACTACCCCCTTCCCTTATTCTCAAATTATTTTAAAATAAGGTGAGGGGTTTGATGTTCAACTAGACACTTTGTAGGAAACCGCCAAAAAATAAAAATAGTTCTTTACTTGTTTCATAATTAACTAGTATCATGTGGGAAGTAAATAGGATTCCTATGTTATTAATTATACGCAATTTTTAACAGTCAGATAATAGTTATTTCTTTCATCGTACTATAAACCGCTTTCCGCAGATATACAGTTTTTTAGCCCCGAGGTGCCGAAGGCACGGGCTAGAAAAACTGGTTTTAATCTTATGATTGTACATTTTTATATTCGAAGAAAGCTGGATATAATACGATGCTAGACATAGTTTTTTTCGTATGGATAAGAACCGGTTCCACCAGATTCGAATGAATACGAGAAAAGATTTTACATCATAAGTTTTTTTTCCGTTAACGGTTTGATTTTTATGACTATTTTTCAAATAATGATATTAGTGGAATCTATTCGAGTTGTTTCTTTTTATATATATTGGATTGTCCGATAAGAAAACATGTCAGATCGGAAAAGAACGTCTTCTGATAACGCTAATCGGATAGTTATATGATTATTTTGTTAGATAACAAATATTTCACGTTGTAAGATAAATAAGCTGGGTTATAAAATAATCAGAAAATTTTGAAAATTCTTTATGTTAAAAAAATCCAATTATGAAAGAGCTGTAATTAACTTTCTTAATTTGTAAAAAATCTTCCAATAATTATTCAATATTGACTTTAATATTCCCTTTTCTTCTTTTTTTGAAGGATAAAAAGGTTATTCAAAATGGCAAAAAAAAATAATTATTACTATTACATAAGGAGACAGCGTTCAGTGGCACAAAAAAATGACGTCATACGATAAAATAACCAATGAGAGGCCAGGATAAATTTTACTATTGGTCACTTATTGTGTATACTGGCTTTTCATTGGTCAACTTTATTGCATGACGTCAGTTTTTTGGTGCCACTATACGCTGTCTCGGGCATGAGCTATATGTAACTCATATGGGGACCCGATTTTGTATTAGGTCTTTGAAATCAGCTAATAGTATTGAAAATATGAACACAGCCGAGTCCCTACAATAATAAGAAGGAAAGCAATTTGCTAGCAGACGAAAAGGATCTCCACCACTTTGGCCAGGTAGTTGTCTGTATTATACATCTGTACTTCTCTTTTAATTGTATTTGATAATCTGAAGTTGAGTGTTTATTGAGGTCGAAGGTTGCTTTAATTCATTACAGGGAATAAAAGTAGGACACTTGCCATATGAAAATTGGTAAAATATCCAGTGAGCATCCCTGAAAAAATATTACCCATCCCTTCATCCCTGTCTATTTGCATATTCCTTTTTTGTAACCTTGTTGTTAATGGAAAATATCTGTCATTACTTTCTATGCTAGGCAAATTAAAATTGTTGAATAAAACATTATTTAATAATCATTAAAAATAAACTTATCTAGATTATATAATAAGAATAATGGGGTGTAGTCCCTTACGTTGCAACGCCTCCTAAGGGGCGTTTCGTCGTATTTTCACAGAAGCTTTTGATAGGTTATGTTAGGTAATTAGCCCCGCAAGGGTTAGAAATAGGGGCAAACCTACTGTTAAAAAACGACGAAACGCCCCTTAAGAGGCGTTGCCACGAAAGGGACTATACCCGAATAATGTTACACAGGTAGATAATCACAATATAAATTTTATCTTTTGATGACATTACAAAATATCTTAGAAGATTTCATTATAAAATATTACTTAATATATAGAAAACCTATCAAAGATGAGATGTACTAATAGTTCTTATTTTGGTGCATCTTTCAATCAAATGTTGCTAAAGAAGCTGTCCTAACTTTTGTTATTTTTTAAAATAGCTAGTCGGTGTTTTTAGAAAGTAGTAGATGTTAAATGATCCATAGAATTTAGATATGCAATCGGTTTTTATGTAGACCTCTTATTTTTGAAGTAATTTAAGTTTTTTAAAAAAATAAGTTGGTTTTAATGTACTAAAACGCAACAAAAAAAGAAGAAAATTGCCATTATGAACAAACATAGTTAGATCTTTAATTTGACGACACCTTACTTTTTGAATTCTGTTCAGTAATCATTGAAAAAATCTATTTTGTTGAACCTTGTTGAAAAAAAAACTTTGAACTTTGGGAGCTCGCCACGAATGGGTTAAAAAAATGACAAAAGTTAGGACACGTTCTTTATGATTGCTCGGCCAAACGTCCTAAAGACCTTTGCCTAGAAGACCTAACTGGCGCCTGTTTAGGGCCAAACTTCACAACTTCACATGTTTATGTCACATTAGGAACTAATAATAAAAAAAAACACCATACAACCTTTATTTTTATTAATCTGTCCCAATTAAAAAGAAACAATTACTTCTTATCTTTTTTTGTAAGAAAACAAGGACAATTTGTTTTTTTTTACTTTTAAAGATTAAATTGATATTAAGAAAATACATTAATAATTTACATGGAATATGAAATGATTAAACAGTCAGCTCTGTTGAACTATTTTACCAATTGATTTGATAGACTAAGTTAAAGAAGTTGAAAATGAATTTGAATCCATACTCAGATTAGCTTCAATTTAGATAATTAGCTGCTGCACCCCTAGCCTCTTGAGGCTTTGTGTTTGAAAGGGTAGAAAAGAGCAGAAATCTGTCGCAAAACCATCCCAAAACTTAAATCGAAAAAAAAGATTGCCTAAAGCCATTCTGGGACCTATGAGAAGGTTATCTAAAATGGAGAACCCTATCGGTTTAGCGGTTAGCGAGATCCTCCATTGCAGACAAAAAAGCTAACTACTTTATATAATAGGACTAGCGGCTTCGCCCCTATCCTCTAGGGGCTTTGTCCAAAGAGGTTTGATCAACCCAATTTTTCGTATTTTAGATTTAAAAAAAAAAGTTTAATTTTTTTAGTGGGGGGTTACTTTTCTATTTTTTGGGGGGTTGGGGGTGTCCCCCTCCCATCAGAATATAGCTTAAAACCATCACAGGACCTGTAGGTATATTCCCTGAAGAATAGAGCTCAATCAGTTCAGTGATTACTTAGATCTTAATCTCAAGCCAGTCATACAGACATCGTTCTACTTTGTATTATAGATAATAAAGAGAATATGCAACAAAGAATTGTGAGCAGATTATTGAAGAGAAGATTCGCTTACAAAAACGTAATGTAATGGTTTTGTGTAAAGATAATAAAACTTATCGCAAAAAGAGTAAATGCTACCAGGGATCTAAAGGGATAAGACAACTGACGATAAATTTTTGTACAGCTCAAATGATTCACAAAATTATCCTAATGTCGATTTTATTAAGCGGTTGAAACTTTTAGACACTAAACTTAAAGAATCAACTTATCAATATTTAATAAAAGTCCCCAAAGTTGTTGAGCCAATGAATAAAAAACGTTAGGGACTAGTGTAATAAACAGGCCCAATGTCCCCTCCCTGCCTGAAAAATTACTGTGTTACTTGTTTTTACTTCACACTACATACAATTATTGCTAGACAAATAGTTTTTTTTCTAGATGTTCTATATACGTAGTTTTTCTTTAATTAAATTATTTTGGATTTATGTATGTCTTTTTGACCTAAATTAGTTTAAAGTTTAATAAAAACTGGGATAGCAACATCCATAACAGCAAAGCTCTAAAATTGATAGGAAGGACAAACGAACAAACGGAGAGTGTTAAAACTTAATAAGCAGAACATTAATATCTATGTCTAAAGGAAATTGTACATAAATTTGTTGCAAAATTGCATAAATATATGATACAGCAAAAGGATATACTTTCATTTTTATGATTTGAATAATGATATAGCATAAGGCCCGTGCTAACAAAACTGGTATTGATTTTATGATTTTATTTCAATTTTCGTGGAAAATTTTCTTTACAAGATTTTTTAGTATAGCTTAGAAAAGGTCCTAATCCAGCGGATATTTATCGGTTTTGAAGCTATACTTGAAAATATTTTCCCTTCATAGATCGAATAGCAAATAAGATAATTAGAGAGCTGATTTTATAGATTTTCTATTTAATCAAGGCCAAAAATTTATACGAACATCTAGATATTTGACATTAATTACAAGGCTACATTTTTGCCAATAAAAGATTTATTGATATTTTAATGACCAAATCAATTTTCAGTAGTCGAAGCAACTATTAAATGCTTTTCTTTACTATGTTTGTAAAAAAAACCGCGAACACACCCGCTCGTCGTTGTATCGGGAAGGTGATATGTTCGAAACTCGGCTTTACAACTTGTCATAACTAAAGACGTTAAAATGGTTCCTACTGCTGCTATTTCAGGTGCGCAACATAAAACAGGGGAAAATGCCTTGGACCAAAAATGGCGCCATTCACTACCATACACAGTTAGGACTTACAAAATAAAGGTCGTAAAATCAAAGGGTTTTTGTCTATGGGGCGAATGAAAAATGTATACACGGAAAGTTCAATTGAAGATAAAATATAAATTCCTACCTTCCTCATCCGCTAAATATTTTCCATAGAGAATGTGATTCTTATTACTTTCTTCATCAGAACCTACGCATTTTAAAAGATGCTGTACGTATTGGTGCAAAAAATGGGGACAAATTTCAAATTGTTTTGGCGTGTGACGTCATACCCCCATCTCTTTTCTAGGGGGTTTCTTTCCTCCTTCCCTTTTCTTTCCCCTCACTTGTGACGTAAATAAACAGCCCCGTCAAATTAATTTAAAAACTGTCCCCATTTTTTGCACCAATACGTACAGCATCATTTTAATATATCATGATTACTTATCAATTCCTTCAGACGGGCGAGGCTGCTGTCAATTCTTATACTGTGTGTTTGCATGTTTGTACCGAAGGATCTTGCTAACGGCTAAACCGATCGGGTTGGGTCACCTCCGGGTTCCAGGGACAAATGTAATCCTTTATCACTACTTCACAGGACTACAATCTCTCACCAATGTCTCCTTTCCAGATCAGCGACGCATTAATCCCTGTTTGACAAGTGTATCTAACCTTAGAATGGTGGTATTATTTTACACCGATCCTAAACCCAAATACACTTAAGAGATAGTCTTTTGTTTATAAGCCCTATTCCGAAAATGGTACTAAGACATTACTGATAACTTTATACTGTTATTTAGTCTAAGAATTTTTTATTCCTAGGTAACTAACTTTGCCAACACTTTTGGACTGAAAGTATCTACTGTGATTACTAGAGTCATGCGAACATGACTACAATATTCCGTTCTACTGCCTGTATCCCCGTGAGGCGTGAAGTTCTTTGTTAGGTACCTTTGTCAGGTAAGAAAATCACTAGGCCAGCTCCGAACCGATCTTCCAGGGTATTAGCAAAGTAAAACTACCTTTAAGACGTGAACTTATTCAGAGTTCTAATCCGAAAATGTTAAATTGTCCGAATAGATAACGATCTCCAACTTTCCTGGACTTCAGAAGCTTGGGGAGGATCCGGTTGTTAGTATCGGCCGTCAGATAGCAAGCTATAATCAACCGTTGGTAGCCGAGCCACCACCGTATCTTCCCTGTGTTATTCCTATTTAGCCCCGTAGTGACTTGCGACTTATGGAGGTACCGCGTACCGCGCTATAGGAGTTCTCTTCAGAACAAAACTTGGAGATAACTATCCGTCCGGATGCCTAAGCTTTTAGGCCCTAAGAAGGCCTTACCCTTAAATTTATCTCAATTGACCAACATCAAAATGATATTCTACAATTTATTTAACAAAGTATTATGAATTTTATCTAACAAAACTTTTTATTTTTTAGGTGTGTTTTAAATGAAAAATCCTAAGTTTGAGCCGCCAGGACCCTCCAGAAAATTCCAAAGCAAGAGAAGGGAGTCTTCCCTTAAATTTTAGAATTTTTTGAAAAGAGTCAGTGTGATATAGTAATTCCGTATAACGACTGCCTGTTTCTCTCTTCCAGGTTTACTTTTATAGGCCTGAAGCCTAAGGAAAAAGAGAGGCAAAAAGGATGACTTTGATTTTTATGTTGATTTTTATGTTTTATTAGGAATTGGCGACCTGATTTTTAAGATTTTGCATTTAATAGTGTGTGTATATCTCAACAATATTCATTTCATAAATTAGCAAGATCACATTTTATTTTATTTTACATCAAGAATACATTAAACTATTGGTTTCAAATTAGTTTTTCTAGTAATGTTTTTTCAATGTCCTCTTTAATTTTTACAGATTATCATTCTTTTAATTTAGTTTTTTTATCACGAAACCTCTAATTTTATGATTCTTGTGTTGTTTTACTAATGTTAATATGTACTGACAATATTTGCTAATAATTTTTTAGCTGTACTATGACCATTCTATTAAAAGGGTTATTGTCTCTAACATTACGTTTTAGGGTCTTCGTTTTATAAATCTTATTTCCCCATTTTAATAAATAGGTCTTTATACATGCTTTTTTACTTAAAAATTATATTAAATTGTTTTAAATTTGTCTAATTTTGATAATATTTTTATAGTTTTTTATTTTCATTAGAATAAATACATAATTTAAAGTATGGGTTGGATTTTTCCCCAGTAAAGCTACTCTACAAGTTATTCATAGAATCGGTTTAAGGGAAAAAGACGATCCATGTACCCCCCTCAAAAAGGAAAGCTCGTTTATAACACGTTTCAGGAGGCTAAAAATGACCCGTGTTTCATACAGCCTTGTTTTTTGAGGTGTTTTAAATCATAGGATATCTTTCGTTTATTATTTTAATGATTTTTTTTGTGTTTTTTGTACAAAAAAAATTTCTAAATACTATATTTACTATATTATTAAAGTTTTTATTTCATAAACATAAAGAGACCAAAAATACTTATACCGATGGCTAAATGTCGTCTTATCTCACATATTTCGCGAATGCCGCGTACACTCCAGAGTACGCCATATTGAATAACCATGCCGCTTTTAGTCTACTTTACGGTGGCTTCACGCTGAAATTTCTTATTTTTCTAAAAAGGGAAAAATACAGTGAAAACTCACCTTTTATAGGTTAAAAGTATGAAAAAAGCATGTGTAAATGCATAAATTAAGGCTAGGTGGTAATTTCAATATATTTTCCCTTCGAATTAGCCTTCGGTGATAAGTTTTTTGTCTTGTCGAGTGAGGAATCAATTCTTCATGTTGATATTATTAAAAGTGATTCCTATTTTTCAGATTTTTCGATTATTTTGCGCGATCTTATTTCCTGTCAGGCACTCAGATTTTTCGACTATTTTGTGCGATCTTATTTCCTGTCAGGCATTATGTTAAATGAAGTTGCCATGGGGAGATTATACTCGGTCTTGGCCGAGTATAATCTCACCATGCAACAATTTAATGCCTTAAACATTTATACCGGCGGTAAGCTGGTAGAAATGCTAGGGCAGCCAGGCAGGGATAAGGAGGAGGACCGGTTGTATCTGCAGGTAAATATTCTTTTTTATTGTTCCGGCACTGATCCTTGTTCCTGTTTTTTCTACGGAGACTTTTTTACTATAATAGATAATGTTTTATCAAATAAATATTTCAATCACAATAATGTATTCCCTTAATATTATTAATTTTATATTTATTAGAATCAGCTTCTGTTTTTGGTTTAGTTTTCTTCTTTTATTTGCTGATTTTAATAAACATAAGATGTTATTACATTAATTACAATATTTTCGGTCATTATTACTTAGTTTCAATGTAAATCATTTATTATCAGTTTTCTTTAAAAACTCTCCATTTCATAATTTAGAATTGTATAATATTTAGTCCCCCTATTGCGGTAGATAAATATCTTTTTCGGACTAAATTTTATACGTATTTTTTTAAAAAAAACTTTTTTCATTTTCATAGTCATATAAAATTTCAAACATCCCTGCATCATGCTTATCGCATAACAATTGTTTTGTGTTTGAATTTTATATTTTATTTATTTTATTCTGTTTTAATTATTCTTTTTTGATAAATAAATGATTTTCCTTTTTTCAGGACGTGCTGTATAAGTTGGAGCAGGCCGGGCTGGACATGATAAGCCCTGCGGACCCCGTGTCCGGCGACGTTCTCATTGCCACCCTGACTCTGATCTCTCTGTTAATTGTCCTGCTTGCTGTTAAATTCCGTAAGTACATAATAGTTCGTTTTATTCGATTTTGACCGATTTCTTAATATATTTTAGCTTTACTACTTTATTTGCTGAAAGTAAAATACTCAAACAATTTAGCCTCTTTTTATTTGTGTATTTTTCAATCAGTTTACCATATTTTAAATTATTGGTCAAAGGAACCGTCTGATCAATGTCACCCTGTTCCACTTATATTATCAACATAAGAGCAGCTAGCAGTGACAAAAAGGGTATCATTGATCAGATATTTCCCTGAATATATTATATATACTATCGTATTTTATTATTTTAGTCAACTTAATTATAGAGTAGTTTTTTAGCTTTAGGTTTTTTGTGGTTTTTAGCCAGCATTAGCTTTTTCGTGTTATTTTACTTTAAAATTTCATAGATTTTCCCTTTTTTAAAAGTAGAAAATTTTGCTTTGGATTTCGATTACAAGTAAGTTTTGCTTTAGGTTTTTGGTTATGAATAAATTTTGTTTTGGGTTTTGATTAAAAATAAATTTTGTTTAGGGTTTTTTGGGTAAAAATAAAATCCTTTTTTGCGTTTTTTGTTTCCAGTGGTTGATTTTCATTACATTTGATTTTGTAGTCGTTTGATGGTCCTTTTTGTTGGAATCTTCCTGGTCTCATATATTTTTGTCTTGTGGTAATCAGGATTATTGTGGAACATATTGAGTTTTTTGTCTATCATTTGTTGTTGAGCCCAGTCCAGTTGGTGCCTGTTGAGGCGTTTTGTAATTCTTATCAGTTTGCTTACAGTTTTTCTGTTTCCTGGTAGAAAAGACATGGGTTCAACATCTATGTCGTACACGGGGGTTTTTAGAAACCAATTTATGAAGAAACGCCCGTCCCGTCTGGCTTCATTTTCCAAGAAGGTCCATTTATGGTCCCCAACTACATTATATTGTCGTTTTAGTATTAGAACAACTTCTGACATTTTTCTGCAATCTTTGTAGCTTCCTAAAAAGTTATGTGTACACAAAATCTTGTCTTGGTTAAAGTCTAGATAGGGGATATCGGTTGTTCTAAGATATTCTAATTGTTCATGGTATTTTTCGTTCCATAGTAGGAAAGGATCTTCAACCTCCGCGGCTGTTACAGGTAGTTGGCTAACACTGTCCATAGGGGTTGGTTGGTCCATTGTACACGCCATGCTTGGTTGGTTGACCTGTTGGGTTGGTTGAGGGGCATTAGCTATGTCCTTGTCTATTTCAGCAAAGATGTCGTCTAACATTTCGCTATAGGCAGGGAGATCCTGAAAAGTGAGGTTTAATTCCGTTTCTATGGTTTCTTCCAGGCTTGGTGCTGATGGTTGTAGCGTATTCGCAGAATTTGCCGGGGCATCGTTGCAGTCAATGCCAAGAACGCTTTTGACTATGGTTTTTCGATAGTAGTTTAGGTCTTGACCGCCAAAGTTGAGTGGTTCTCCCCTGATCAAGGCAACCGCCGTTTTACAGACGTAAAGGCCACAGTCAGTTAGGTTTGTTTGTTGTGGCGCATCATTGACGATACTAACGGTTACAGGCGTGTTTAGAATTTTTTCTTCTACAAAAATGTGGTGTAGTTTTTGCAGACTTTCAACAATACTTTTTCTGTGATCTGCTAGGTCCCATTGAAGAAGCGAATCATAGTATTCTATTAAATTGCTTGATTTATAAACTACGACGAAAGCCCAGTGGTTTCCCCTTAGGTGAAGGGGAATTAGGACTATTTCTCGATTTAACATGGTATTTAGTTGTCCGTCATATATTTGGTTTAGTTCCTCTCGGCTGTTGCTTTTTAGAAATTCGCCAAAGTAGGTATGTAGAATAGAGACATTTTCAAGATGACCAAGTTCTTCCACTAGAAAGGCAAATATTACTTCCCCTCCCATCCATTGATTAGGACACAAAGTTATCATTTCAGATGGGGTAATTGGACGTCTGTATTTTGGGGTATAAACGGTCAAATTCCTCTCAACCAATTGCATTAGTTCTCCGGATGGGAAATCTATATGTTCAGCTGATAACATCAGCTTCCTTAAGGCTTCGGTTAGGACAGATTGGTATTGTCCCTCGGGACAGGTTTCATATTGCCCAATATGATTATTTTCCCCTTCAATTGGAGCTGTCCTTCCTGAAAAATTATCAGCCATTGTCAATCCTCTCAATTGTCCACCTGAGCGTGGCTGGGATAGGCGGGAATGCCCTGACAAATACAGGTGGTAGAACCACCCTGAGCGGTGACGCTGTATTTGCGGGACTTTACAGCCGCGGCTAATAACTTCTCGTCTTTAGGAAATGCACACTCTGATTGTTTATTCTAAAAATATTTAAAAATCATTAAAGATTCTGTTTCCTTTCCTTTATCCCGGATTAATTTAGCCTTTTTTGATTAAGAATAGGAAAATTATTAATTAGTGATTGGGATGTATCAAAATTGTTTTAAAAATTTAGTTAAAAATGGAGAAATAATCATTGGTTTTAGAGGTACCAGGTGGTAATTTATCATGTATGACCTATTAAAATTATTTTGTAGTGGAAAGACAGTGGTTTACCTTAAAAATTGTTCTTCTACAAAACTATTTCTATTTGAGTTATAATCGATAAAAGTTAAGTATGATTCCAGATAGATGTGTCCAGCCTCAAGTCTTAATTGTAACTGATTTAAATTTGATTTTGAATTATTCTTTTATATTTTTTAGAACAATATGGAGGTTTTTTATATGTTTTTATAATTAAGCAAAATTAGATTTTGTGACATAATAATGTTAAAATTTGTGTGTCGTAGTTTTTTGTAAAGCAGTCATTTTCGTTTTAAATGTCTAGTTATTGTCTTTTGGTCTTTTTTGGAATTTTAATGGTTTTTTCGGTTACCCTGGTAATTTCTGGTACTGTGTGGTTGTTGTACAATTTTCCTAGTTTGTCGGTCTAAAAATATATATATATAGGTACCTAAAAATAAAATTAGTAGTAAGGTAATTGGATGTATGTTTTTTCTTAAATAAATCTGGATCTTTTTAATGATATTAATTTAGATTTTAGAGGATTTTATTTATTTTTGTTAGGAAATTTTTTTGTGCACACTGGTGGCCGACCTTTCAAACGGCTGGCCCTTGGAGGTTAACGAGCTCATATTCAGTATGCCTAATTTCTTGTTCTTTGCAACAACAACATTTTGCCAAATTTTTTGCGTCATTTTTTGTGCAAGGGAACCATCTGAATTCTCCTTCGTTACTAATGAAATAATTACTAAAGCATGTAACAATGACTATGAGCACGTTAAAGGGCGAATATAGGTTTGATATAATATGAGCTTATTTCAAAGGTGCCATTATATAGATTATAAATAACTTAAGGATATTGACATATCTAATTGTATAAGTCTGTTTATAGCTTAAAACCTTTCTAACTCAAGATAATATTATGTAATAAGTGTGGTTCCCTAAGAACCCAATTACCCTAGCATCACACAAGGCTTCGTAGCAAGGTTGAATTAAAAAGCTTTCGTAAAGGATAGTCGTAATAACGTGGAAACTAATTAATCAGGGGTAAATATACCCATCTTCTACCTTAATACAAATTATATAAAGTAAAATATTTAAAAGTTTAAAAAAACATCAAATAATGTAAAAAGTAAAAAAAAAATAATTGATAAAATTTTCTTGGAGGAAGAATGATTTCAAATCCCTGTTTTTTTAAGGTTCGTGTGTGTGTGTGTTAAAATTGCGTACATCAGGGTTTTTATATTTTCCAGAATTAACCAATGATCTTTGTACAGAAAATAAACTTTAAGACGTATTATTTACCCTAGTCAAAACTTTTACGCAAATTATTTCTACGCTTTTAAAAAATTGAATTAAAGAGTATATAATCTAAAATAATAAACATTTAAATTATCTTTTAAGGTGCGTGCCATTGTAATAGTCAATCAAACTTAAGCAAAATAGTCAAAAAAAAAGTCTTGTAAAGGGCTAAAATAAACCGTTTGTTGTCAATCTCATTTATCATATGTTCAATTGAAACAGAAAATTGCAAAATCTACTTAAGGATTTTTTTGAATTTTTAAATTTGGCATAGATATTCTAAAAGTATGAAATGGCACCTTTCATATAAGCTCATATCATATCAAACCTATATTCGCCCTTTAAAACCTCCAAAGGAAATCCAAACGAAAATTGCACACCAGTGTTGCATTATAAAATCGTAAATTACTCCTAAAATATCATTGAAAGATCCGGTTTTTCCAAAATGTTTGTTAATAATGTCCGGCGTCATAATAAAGCTAGCGATAGGATTTCCTTCGTGTTGGTAAATTTCACAGGTAGTGTTGCAGGCATAAGTTAGGTCCTCTATTAATTCTGTGTGTGCGTCTGCTGAGAATGTAAAGGTATAGTCACAACTTTTTACTACATCCTTTATGCATTTGTTGTCCTCTACTCTTATATGTCTCCCTAGGCAATATACAGAGTGATGATGGATTTGTGTTTTGTCACAAAGGAGCTCTGGGGGAAAGGTAGACGAAAAAATCGACCTTTCTCGCAAAGCCCATTGTGGCACACCACCAAACCACATCGCTTTGTATTTGTATCCATAATGTTTATCAGTATTAAAGGCCCATAAGTAATCATCATGGTACAGCATGCTTACTATAGGTTTATCAGCAGCTACTAAATCCACGCATTCTCGTAGTAAGGTGGGATCAATCACTTTAGGTTGATCCCCCAATGGGATAATATTAATTAGATAATTTGATATTAGGTCTATTTCTTCTATGATACGGCGGTATATTCTTTGTCTCAAAAGTGTTTTGGTCCCTTTTAAGATGTCATAGATTTTTTGTATTCTGAGGCCTAAGTCAAATTCCTGTAGCTTTAAGGTTTTTCTAAAATTGATTTTGGAATAGAGTGGTGTAAATCCACTATTTGGTATAGATTCTAGTGTATTCTGAATTTTTTCGCTATTTTGTGTTAATCTTGCTAAAATTTCAGTTAAAGTGTCATATTTTGTTTCCAATCTTATTAATCTTTGTCTAGTTTCAGGAGTTTGTACTAAGCTTTTGACCTTTTTAATTTCACCATAAGCTAGATTAATTTGAGACAGAACTTCTTCGGATGTTCTGAAGTCTGGATAATCAGATTCGTCATCACCCTCGTCATTGTCTCCATTTTCAGATTGTTCTGACCTATCGTTATTATTTTGATCTCCATTATTATTATTTTGTCCTCCATTGTTATTGTTTTGTCCTCCATTGTTATTATTTTGTTCTCCATTGTTATTTTCTTGGGATGATCCAGCATTGACTGGAGGTGTTTCACTGTTTGTTGGAGGTGCTTCACTATTACCAGGAGGTACGGCGTTCGCTTCTGATTGTCCTCCATTGTTAGCTGGAGGTGTTTCGGAGCTTGATCCTGCCGGTGGTGCAGGATTTTCAGAAGATGAGGGAGTTTCATTCTCCACTTTTGGTCCGCTGAGTGGTAAATTATTGCCTTCAAGTATTTGTCGTTTTAGAATACGATTTTGCTTCTTTAAATCCCTATTTTTCCCCATAGTTCTCTTGAATAGGCCTCTAAGATAGCGGTTTTTTAATGTTTTTGATTTTAACATTGAGTTAATGGAGATTATACTATTTTGTAATGCGATTTTTTCAGCAACAAGTTTTAGTTCTTTATTTTTTGCCACTGCTTTGTCATTTTGCAGAGTTTTTTCCATTTCAATCCGTTCATTGATGTATGAAGTAGCAGATTGAAGTTGTTCTTTTAGTTCTGAAATTTCTTGTGACAATTTCTCTCTTATTTGTAAGATGTTTCTCCCATAGTCTTTTTGAGCATTTTCTTTTTCTAGTGTTAGATCTTTGATAGTTTTTTGGCAGTCTTCCAATTTATTTTCTAATAAACCCCTTTTTATTTCTATTTCTTTTATTTCTTTATTTAGCCAGTTTACCTTATCATCTTTAAACCTATCTTTTTGGAATATTATGGTATCTAATTGATTTTGAACTGTAGTTTTTTCGTTAATGGCTTTATTTCTTTCTAATTCTAGTCTATTTATTTCTTTTTGCAAAGCAAGTATATTTTGATTTAATTCTTGGAGATTCTTTTCTAGAGTATTTGTCCTTTTTTCGCAATTCTCTAACCTTATTGTTAGTAGTTCTTTATCGTTGTTAACCTGTTTGTTGTCTATTGTTAGTGATGTTACAGTACTTTTAAGTTCATTGAGACTTAAATCAGTACTTAATTTTTCAGCCGTTATTTGTTCGTATAATTCATTTAATTCTGCCCATCTTCCTTCCGCTGTGTCAGCTCTTGTTTTTTCAGCCGTTACTCTACTTTCTAGTGTTAATTTACTTCCAAATAAGGCGTGATTTTCCGTTTCTAGGTCACTATACCTTTGGCCTAATTCGTGATATGTTGAAGATAAATGTGCTAAATTTGCTGAACAATCTCGTTGTAGATTTTCTAGCTTAGTTTTTTCCTGTGTCTCTAATTCAATGATCTTTTCTAAATCTTCTATATGATCTTTTAACTTTGCTATTTCGCTATCTTTACTAGCTGCTTGATTAACAAGTTGTCCTAGATGTTGTCTTAGTTCAAAAATAGTTTGTAGTATATTTACGTGGTCGGGATCATCACACTCTGTTAGATCCACCTCCATTATTTCATCTGTCAACCTACTTAGTGGTATACATCTTAATCTCCTTCTGTTATCTTCCTCTTTAGGTAAAGGTTTTACTGAAGCATTACTTTCCTCACTGACTTCCATTTGTGATTCGGGATTGTTTTCAGGTTTTATTGGATTAGGGTCATCATTGTCAATCTCCATTTCCGTGTTAAGATTGTTTTCAGGTTTTAAAGAATTGACATTTGAGATGGAATTCCCCATGTCTATCGGTGGATATGAATTTAAGTCGGGTTTAATTATCATGTTCTCGGGTTTCGCAGGTTCGGCATCTGGGGAAGAATTTTCCATGTCTCTGGATAGATAAGATTCTACGTCGGGTTTAACTAGGATTTCTTCAGGTTTTATGGGTGGAGTGTGTTCAGGTAAAGGAGGTTCTTCTTTTACAGGTGAAGAGTTTTCAGGTAAATGAGATTCTTCTTTCACAGGTGGAGAATTTTCAGGTAGATAAGATTCTTCTTTCACAGGTGGAGAATTTTCAGGTAGATAAGATTCTTCTTTCACAGGTGGAGAATGTCCAGGTAAAGGAGGTTCTCCATTGGAGGCTGCATGGTTATGACCTTCCTGTGGTTCTTCAGGTTTGGGAGAAATCATAGGAGTTTCTGTTTTTGTTGTAGGATTAGTACTCGCTACTGTTGCTGAGCTCGATTCTTCCGTAGGGTTAGAGCTAGTTTCAGTAGTTGGAGGGGTTTCTGTTTTTGTTGTAGGATCTGTACTTGCTACTGTTGCTGTGCTCGATTTTTCCGTAGGGTTAGAGCTAGCCTCAGTAGTTGGAGGGGTTTCCGTTGATGGGGTAGATTCAGATTGTGTTGAAGGTAGTGTTGGAGGAGGTGATGGAGGTAAAGATTCAGATGTTGGTTCCACTGTTGAGGATGATGAAGGGGGTTGTTCATCCCCTAGTTCATCTAGTTCACTTTCGTCAATTTCATCGCTATCGCTTTCAGAGTCAGAGCTAGAATCCATGTGAGCGTCAGAGTCTGTGTCAGGATTATAATTTGGGTCACCGTCATAATCATTATAGTTATAATTGAGTTCTCCTACATCCATATTTTGACCCCCGTTGTCTTGACTATCACTATTTGTATTTATATTGTTTGAAGTAGAAGGGCCAGCTGAATTAGCACTAAATAATGGAAGATTATTTGAATCCATAAAGTTGATTAAACCAGAAGATGAATCGCTGACATATTTGCGAAACACTTTGTCTGGCATACCTTCCATTCCTAGCAATTTAGCTATGCCTTTTCTTACTTTCTTTTTTAGTACTTGGGTCTTGTATCTTTTTAAATCAAAATTCCCTAGTTTTCCTATTCTAAATAATTGTTCTCTTCTTAAATTTTCGATTCCATAATTTACTGATATACTTATTTTTAGTTGTTCAGATCTGGGTCTATCATTATATTGAGTAGGTGGATTGTCAAAACCGTTATCAAAGACTATTGCCAATATTTGTCTCTTAGTGAAAGCTGGAAATGCTGGATTTTCTATTGCTGGGGGTTTGTTAGAAATTGCGGGGTCAAGACGTGGTTTTTTAGGTTCACTTCGCTTTTTTCTAGTAGGACTTTCAGTGGTTGTAGGGTTACTAGCAATGATCATGTCATACAATTCTATAATCAGATCCTCTACGTTAGCTAATTTACATGTTATAGTGCCATTTTTGATTCTATCCAAACTATTTTTTAAGTCTAGTAATCCTATACCAATATGGTTCAGTTGATCGTTTAAGAAATATCTCCTAGCAATGAATTTAAAAGCGTGCCAAAAGCCATGTTGAATTTGATCTCTAAAGATGTTTTTAAGCTCTTTTTCCCCTAGAATTTGTATTTTGAATTTTATGGCATCTTGGTAATAAGAAGGGAATCTTTCTACTGGTAGGTAGTGAGATTCCTTGAGAAAACTGACCTGTTCCCCTTGTAACACACCACTACTAGCCCCAAATAGTAAGGATAGGATTAACAAAATCATTTCCTAAAAGTAGAAAAAAGTTTTTTAGTTTATCGTCTAGTTTTTTGTGTAACCACTGAAAGTCGTACATTTTTAATCGTCCTAATTCTTCAATTTATTATAATGAGTACGCAATTTTCTGTTTACAATTGCATTAATCGGATAGTCAGGTGATATCAGACAGTGCAGGTAGTCGATCCATAATTTGTTGTAGTCTGATTTGATGTGTAGTCCATTGTCTTTTTCCAAGTCTAACACATATTTCAGTATTATTTTTTGAGCGGTCTTATTCCCTCCTAGATTTCGGAAAGAGAACGAGAAGTTCCTTTTGCACAGTTTTTTCAAAAATTCCATATCCGCACAAAATATTTCGTCTATGTTTAGGTTGATTAGTATGAAGTTGATCCAGTGGCGCAATGGCACCACTCTGACTATTGGTACATTTGCTATAGTAAAATGATTTTTTAAATTTAATTGCATTGATGACACTGTATCATGGATTGTTTTTAAATCTTGTGTGTGGTGATCAGGATCTTGGCAACACGTATAGATAAATCTTGGGGAGGTTGGCAGAATCACGATTCTTTCTTTCATTTCTGACCATTCCATCCCTTTTCTCTTGAGATTTCGAACCAAAAATCTTAGTAGATTCCTCATACATTGTATGTAGGACGTTGTTTTGTCGTTGTCGAAACCGGTTGTATTTTCTGGGTTGTGGTGGTCCTTTTTACATTGGTTGACAAATAGAGAGTTTCCTGTTAAGTTTAACAGTATTAGTGTGTTTTTATTTAATTCTTTTCTTACGGATTTAAAGAAATTTCTTTTTATTTCTCTTTTTCTGGGGGGTAAGTTTGATGAATATAACATCTGTACATTTGTTAGAAAAACAAAAATAAAACCTGCTTTTTCAAGTTCGAACCTTACTCGTTGAAAGTAACTTCCCCCTATGCATATAACTTTTTGCTTTTTATATGCATGCGCCATCTTTTAATCTCTGATTTATATGCTGTGCTGAAACATAAAAATAATATAATTGCTTTTTAAAATGATATCAATTAATAGATTTATTGAGTATTGGTCCGATCTTTAAAAGGTTTATCTTAATTTATTTGTAATGTTTTATTAATTTTGATTTATTTTCAGTGTTGCCGAAGGACAAGTTGAAGGCCTTCTCCCGACGTTTTTCCCTGGTGTTTGGCCAGGTGTTTCATCTGCGGTCACGTCCGGGGGGGGCCACCGAAGATTTTCAGCTCCAGGACATCGAAGCCCCTATGAATAACGCCGCTGTTGAGCGTGGAGCTGTTGCTGCGGAGGATGCTCCCCCAGCTTATTGTTCTATTATGTGGTAAGTAACTTTTTTTTTTTTTTAAGTATCGAACTTATTTTAATAAAGTGTTCTCAATAACCCGCTAATTTTTTATCTCGATTTTAGCGTTTTATTATCTAAAGACATTTAACAAGAGTTTTTTAATATATTTTTTGGTATTTCTTTACTAATTTATTTATGTTATTTTCAGATTTTTTTGTCTGTTTTCCCAGATCTACCTGGGGTTTTCTTTGGCCGTTTGGCTGTATGCTAATTTACCATCTATTTATCTGCTGTTTAGCAGATTGCGAGGTAATAATTAAAATTTGATATATATATATTGCTTTTTTATTTAGTCAGTGAAATTATACACTGAAATCTTACAGTTTTTGATTAGTTATTGTTATGGATCCCAACTACGTTTACGACGAAGATAGTAGTGAGGAGATTGGTGTTGATCTCCATGATCGTTCGTTGGATTATCATAAAGATTTCTTACGTTGTCTTGAGCCTTCTGTAGTTAATGTTATTTGTAGGTAATGATTATTTTTTGTACTTTTTTAGAAGTATTTATTAGAGAAAGAATAGTATTATTTATTAATTCTATCTTTTCTTTTTTAGTCGCTACCAACATCCAGCGCCGTCTCCTGTCTTGTTTAACTGTTCCGAACCTGTTTCGGCTTTGAAGGAGGCGCCCGTGAGCGGCCTTCGGTCCGCTTGCCCAGCACTCTTGCTGGTTGGGGCTGGCGTTGTGTGTTTTCTTTTGGTTATTGTGGTGAGTACCTTTTATGTTTTTTAAGTTTCAATATATTTGGTTTTTTATAACCTATGGTACTTTCCTCCCTGTTTTTATTTTAGGGTTTTTGGAAAGTTATTTTTGGTCTATGTTTGACCTATTGCCCCATTCTTATCTGTTTATAAGTTTGGAAGCTAGTTGCCCTTTTTGATTTGAGCTAAAAGACCTCTTTTTTCTTTTATTGAGGAATAAGGCCGTATGCATACTTTTACCCTTATTTTATTTGAATGAAACTTTAATGATTTTTTATTAACCAAAAGATTTAATGTTATTTGCAAAGGCAAATACTCTCCCCCTGTGGCAAAAAAATTACCTTTTAGGGGTATTTTGACGACATGTATGTAGCTTTTATATCTCCTTTAATTATTTGAATTCCAGGGATGTAGGGAGGGAGGGTGTATTTTGTTAAAAATTATTTTCTATCTATCTTATAAGTGATTATTTGTTCAAGACTAGTAGCGCTTTTTTACTGACATTTTAGTATTTTGACTGACTGAGTATTAGTGATATAGATTTAGTCGAGAGAAAGATAGATAGGAATTGCTATTTCATTTTATTTGCTGCTTTATGTGGACATTAGTTTGTTGCTATTTTATGTTCCTCTTTGTCTGAGGTTTGGTTATGGCTGGTTGTCCAATAGGAATTCGTTTTAAAAAGACAGGTTTAAGAGGTGTATTCGTGAGTTAAATGCACGTGATTTGTTTTTATGCGCTTGGGTATTTTGGTATAAAAATAGTTTGCTGTTGTTTTGGTTTTATTAGTTGTGGTTTTTTGTTTGAAAATGCCTTTAACAGAGGAGGAGAAGGTTGAAGCTTTCGAGCTGAATAATAGCCAGTTTGAGAGTTTGAAGTTGAATTTTATTTTCCTTTTGGATAAATTTCAAGATGAGGCCCGTTATGATAGTTTTACTAGATTTAATGATCCAACGTTGCCTATAAGAATTAGGGAAGAATTCTGGGTTTCTGGATTCTTTGGTCGTTTGGATAGCCTGTATGAGAGATTTCTTACCCTACAACCAGTGTTTGGTGTTGATCGTGAATCTTTTATTGCTAATATTGGACCTATTATGGATGGATATAATCAGCTGCGTGAAGAGTTTTATGCTAATATGATTATAAATTAGTTTGTTCTTTCTTATTAATAAATATGATGTGTTGTATAATTTGTATTTTATTTTTATGGCTGAGTGTTGTGAGGTTTTAATATTCGAAATTAATTTTATTTGGTTATTATGGTTTAAAATCTATGTGTTTTGCTAGTGTTGAAAAGTTTTATAGCAAGGATTACATTTTAAATGCAAGGTTAAATGTTATTCTTAATTTTGCTATTTTTTCTATTGCTGTTGTGTGTTAACGCTATAAGGATTATAACTCACATTTAGAAGTTTCATAAATTTAACGCTTTTTGGAACAAAATTTTAATTTTACCTATTTATTCTAAGGGTTAAGTTTTTTGCTTGTTATTTTGAATTTTTTGATATCGGTGTGTGTGTTTGTAATCTGCATGTGTGTTATTGACAATTTTAAGTATAAATATAAGTTGTGCTTTATGATTTTATCATTCTCTATTGGGCTTTGGAATAAAAATGTCTGAGAAGGATTCCACGGATGCGGATGTTTGTTATGAATATGCGTATGAGAGTGCCTGTGAAGATTGGGATTTCATTCGAGAATACGAGTTTGGTTGTGTTCGACAGCAGTTCGAAGCATATTTGGAATATCCTGGTGATGGTATCTGTATCTTGGCTAAAGAATGTTTGCGTGAATTGGATGTACAGTTCAACTATTTCAACTTGAGCCGCCCCATATTTGGAGAAACCAAGGGGGCTTTTGTTCGAAAAATGAAGCCTATCTTCACAAAGGTTGAACAATTGGATCGATTTTTCCGGGATGCTATGGGCTTTGTTGGCCAGTGTATTCATGAATTTTGGCAAGAATATTAAAATTTTAATTTGTAGTCTTAGTTTGTAGTGTTTTATAAAATTTATTGTCATAATTTTATGAATAAATTTTGTAATATTTATTTATTTGTTGTTTTGTATGCCCGAAAATACTTCTGATCTATTTTATTTTCGTTCTATGGATGGTTTATTTATCCTTGCGCGCGCGTATCCTCATCTGGTGTGCTCACAGAGTTTTAATGTTTTTTGGTTTTGGTTTTACTTTTAGTTTGTTAGCAAATATTTAAAAAGAATGGCTGTAAGCGAAACTGTTAGATTAATTTGGGAGGATTTGACTAACGTCATGAGGAATGCACATAGATATCTACAAATGAGGGTTGAGACCTCTGACCCTACCGTTGATAGACAGGAGGTGGTTAGACTAATGGGTGTTCAAGAAACTTTAGTCGCAAGGGTCTTGCTCTGTCGGCCTTTGCCAGGAGAAACTGAGGCTGTTCAACTTGCTAAGTTGAGATCTGTAGAAAATGATGTAGAGATTCACCAGCTCCAAGTTTTTCATGTTTAAACAAATTATTTGTGTTTCAAATATACATTAATAAATGTGAAAATTATTTTATTTATTTTGTTTTATATGATATTTTCTAAGATTTGTTTTGTTTTAATAATTTTGCCGCCTCTTTTATTGTCTAGCTGCCCGCAGCTGTTGTGTGGATTAGTTATTGTTTTAATCGGTTTAAAAAGGGGTGTTTTTTATTTCTCCAGGTGTGGTAGCTATTAAACCTTTGTTATTTGGCGCGTTTAATTTGCGCGTGAATTGGTTTATCTTTGTATTTTAGTTGATGTTTGCTTGTTTTGTTTTGTTTAATTTTAGTTGTTTTTGGTTGCTTATTGTGAAAATGTCTACTTTTGCTAGTCGCGAGGCTCTAAAAGTTATTTATGGCGATTTCACTAGAAATATAGCCAAACTTGTGGTGGGTTTACAAAACGGCGAATTCGGAGATTTAGCTTCTCAAACTGATCGCGATAATTTTAGAAGAGAGTTGCTGGATCTAGAATTTGAGTGGGTCAGCCGTTTCACACCAGATGATTCTAAACCTGCTACTTTTGGGGATGATTTTATCGAGTATTCGAATGATTACATTGCGTATATCCGTCGAAGATTCGATTCAATTTCCAACAGGATCTGTGAGAAGACCAGCGGCAGCTTTCCTTGATTTTGAAATATTGTTCTTAATGTTTCCAAATTAATTTTTCAATAAATTGTGGAAAATTGTTTTTTATTTGTTTTAAACGGCGTAGTAATTTATTAATAATTGTTATTAAAGGTTAGATTTATTTTATATTGTAAAATTTGTATTGGAAAGAATTGTAATGTTAGGCTTGCCGCTGTAATTTAGCGCACTATTATGCATCATTTTGTTATCCAATAGAAATTAGTTAATGGCAGGTTAATGAGGTTTACTCGTGAGCTTGATTCGTATCCCTAGCTTTACACACCTGGTTATTTTGGTATAAAAATGAATGGTTATTTGGTGTTTGAATCATTTATATATTCTGTTTGAAAGATGTCGTTTGCAGAAAATGTGCTGGCAAATTCTCAAGCCTTACTTGTAAATGACTTTAATTTTGATAATTTGCAGACTCATATTAAGGTTTTATTGGATAAAGTGTTGGATGAAGTTAAATACGAGAGTGTGATCAGGTTCAACAATCCTGAATTGCCTATGAGAGTTAGGGAAGGTTTCCTTACTGGATTTCATGCACGTTTGGAACGCCTATATAGTGTCTTTCTCTCCCAGTATCCCAGCTCTGGTGACGGTCGCGAGACCGTTGTCTTTCGCATGAGACCTATTTTTGATGAATACTTACGGCTACGCGAAGAATTTTTTATTAATATGATTATAAATTAATTTGTTATCTTTTTGTTAATAAAGATTGTATTTTGTATGTTTGATGTTTTATCTAGGCTAAGTGTATTTGCGTGTGTGTGTGTGCCTGTGCAGCACGGGTGGTGTGTGTCCCTTAGTGACCTTCTGAAATGTACTTTACTGCTAATTGGCTTGTGTGTGCGTATGCCTATATGGCACTAGGGTGTGCATACCCCTAACTGAGTTGTGTGACGCACACACACCAGTAGACTAGGCTGTGTGAGTGTGTTTTAAAAATTTGCAAGTTGGATTTTCAAAATAAGCAAGTTGGCGTCATATTTATTCAAACTTGCATTATTTAAATTTAATTTAAAATAATTTTTGGTCTGTTTATGCTCAAATTTGACATGTGTCAACTTTTTTCAACACTTTATTAGTTCTTACAAAAGGAGAATATTAATTTATTTACAAATGAAAATAGTTTTGGAGCGAAACTTTACTTAAAATTAGCTTTTTACGTTCGTCGATATAGATTTTTTGTAGTAAATAAAACCTTTTTTATTTTAGTTATTACTTCTTCATAGAAAACTTTTTTGGATCGGTCCCTTTCCTAGAGTTAACGTTTTACTTAGGTATTAACGCATAGTTAAGATACACCTATCAACTAAATTTTTTTTGGAAATAAACTACTCTAAAATTTTGTGTTTTCGTTTTAATAACAACTCTATTTTTCTGGGAGCGAAGCTTTTCTAGGCATCAGCCGCACATTCTACTGCTACAATTTTATTTAGTTTGAGGCAAAACCTACTATTGTCGCTTATAAACTTTTTTATAATTTTTCTCGTTTTGCTAAATATAGAATCAAAATTTCAATTAGTTTTTTAATTAACTTATCCCTATCTTTCTTTAGAGTTTATCAATCATTCATAATTATTTTTAGACGATACATTAACTCATTTTGTGCTTATTGATTATAATATATTTTGATTATATAGAGATTAACATATAGTAATTATAATATTAATATGGTTAAATAAGATTAAATAAGGATAATATGGTTAAATATAGGTATCATGAATAAGGATTAAATATGTTGCTACTCTAGACTACTAACTAAGTGGATGGGTGCTAATTTTCTTAGCTGTCGCGATTTCTAGGGGCGTGGTCATAGCGTGGCATTGGTTGAACCGAGGCACAGCGGCGACGTCCTGCTCCTCTATCAAGTTGTTGGCGAAGGTCTCCGCTAGTTGGCCAGGCTCTGAAACCCCATGCTGCTAGCCCACTAGGCCTCTGTCGCTGCTCCCTGGGGTATTCTCCAAGTATGTTACGAGTGTCGTGCTGGTAATGGTTAGCACGGCGTTCTTGCAGGTGTTGGTAACGTCTATCTCGTCTATCCTGGTTGCGGTGAGCGCGGTGATCTTCATGTTCTCGAGGTTGTCGGCGGCCGAGGCTTTGGAGTCGGTTTCCTTCGTGATGGGGGAGCTCGTGTCGTTCTCTCTGAAACCGGCTAGGTTTATCTCGTCCCTCCCATACTGCAGAGTCCCACTCCCTAATGGCTAGGTGATACTTGTTTATGGAATGGTCTATGCTGGCTGCATGGTCAAGGAAAATTTTAGGCAGCCTTTCACTCCGAGGAGACTCACGAAACCAAGCGATCAAATTCTTCAAGAAGGCTTTCCATTCGCCGTTCTTTCGAATTTGATCGCTCAGCTGGTCATGAAATATCTCATCGGAGGTGGCGCTTTGGACCCATCTCAAGTCCCTGAACATTGCGTTGAAGTAGAAGATGTAATCATAGCAAAGTACAATCACATCCTCCGCCTTCATACCATCATGCACTAGTTCCATGAGTTTTTTCTTAGGGAAGCATCTAAAAAGTTCTAGTGAATTCACAACCATCATTGTTTTTCACTTAGTTTAAGTATTGTCTTTATTTTCTGATTTTTTACTGAAAATAATTTGTGTAGCTTATTTAAGTGAGTGATTGGTTAACTACTCTAAAGAGTTTTGTTGCATTAAATTTAACCTAAATTGTACGGCTAAACTTAGAATGATTCTTCTCAAATAAGGGCGCGTCAAACGTTGATAGCTTGATTCCATGTATTGATAAAGATGTGCTGCTGATCCCCGAGTAGCTTCGCTCTGCCTTAAGTTCTTACAAACTCTGCATTGACAGAAATTTAAATGTTTTTTAGCTTGGATGACAGCGTTGTACAATAAATCCAACTGTTGAATTAATCTTACTAGCTCCCAATATATACTCATGCGATCAGGGGACACTACTTGTTTGCTTTTTATTAGTTCTATTGTTTTTGAATGACACATATTACATTTATTCTAACAAATGTGTTTTTTAATCACTTATTTTATTAATTTGTATTTTTTATTTTCAGGTGACCTGTATTTGTAACTCCCTCAGCCTTTGGTGTGACTTGAGGAATGTTCGCCAGCTGTTGAAGAGATCTAAAACCGAAGAGGAGGAGTTAAAAATTCGTTATAAAACCTTGAATGCAAAAACCCAACGCCTGAGAGTAGAATGTTTGAGACTGCGGACTGAAATGCATAACTACCAGCGACGTTATGACGTGGCTAAACAAAAGATGGATTTTATCCCCTTGTCGCTGCGCAACGCCACGTCAAGATCTCTGCCTTATTTGTATCCCATCGGAACCCGTAGCCTTCCTACCTCGCTCCAGAACATCTGCCTGTCCGGCTCGTGGTTGGAACTTGACGTTTACAGCGAAGTGCAAGATGCTGTTACAAGACAAGGAAGTGATGGACAAGCTTTACCCTTGGAGTCCGACGAGCTTGAGCTTTCCGAAATTGGCCGCAATGACGAAAGGTAGGTGTTTTAAATATTAAAGGAGAATAGCTACTTTATAACTAGGATATCTGTCTTTCTTTAATTTAGCTAAGATTAAATACTTGACAGTGAATCTACTCTAGAACTAGATTTGTCGTCTGATATACTTCTCAATATTCTATTTGCTTTGTTTATTTTGTTAAATTTTCGGATATCCCGCAAGGTCAACACCTTAAAGTGTTTAGCAACCTTTCTGGGTAATTGATAGTCGCCTATTAAATCCTCACGCAGTATTTTTACTTGCGTGGGGTTCACTTTCCTTGTAGAAGTGCTCCAAATATTTTTTATGGTAATTAAAGGTCTTCCTATATGAAGTATGATCCATACCATTAAATCAAAAACTGGTTTATTTTTTGCGTAGTATTTCTTTTTTAGACGGTCACGGCGCAGCACGCAAAACTGCCCCACTTTATAGTTATGGTCATGTCTATTCTTGTTAAGTTTTTTCAACAATTTTTCTTGTCTGTTGAAAATAAATTCTTGTGTTTCATCATGTAATTGCTTAAAAGGAATCTGATAATCCTCAAATCTCTTGGACAGAGATTTGGGGTCGAATGAGAAATTAGGTCTAAATAAATTATCATTTTGCACTATTCCACCTTCAAAACCGTACAAACTAAGGTAATGGAGGTTATAAGGACTTAGTTTTGTCCCTATTAATTTTATGGTATTCACTATATGTATTACTGTGCTTAATGCTGTTTTAATTTTTATGTCTGCGGCATGTGCCCTTGCAATTCGTACTAAATTTTGGATTACTTTAATACGATTTTCGATATTGCCCCTCGAGGCACTTTTATAAGCAGCACTATCCAAGAATCTTGAGCCTATTTTTCTTAGAAATAATTCACTTTTAGAATTTCTGATGTTTTTGCCGTTATCGGCCCAAAAATTTTTGACATGGCCATGTAATAGAATGTATTGGCTTATGCCATTCTCAATATCTTCATAGTTTAGATCTGGTAGATAATGCAATGTAATATACTGGGTGGCTACATCCATAAAAACCAGTATTCCTTTTATTCCATCTATTTTTGATTTCTTACTAAATTCCAGTATATCCATTGCTACTACCGTATTTCTAAATTTATTATTTCTATTAATTGAGGTCAATCTTTTTAATCTTAAATGATTGTTTTTGGATTTTATACATGTACAACATAAACTTATATGGGCTTCAATTATTTTCCGCAATTTTGATTTATACTGTACATAAAATGTGGATGTTATATTATCACGAACCCTTTTCATCCCTGCATGTACCATATCACGGTGCATGCTTCCAGCAATATAGCCGTAAAGAGGGTAGGGTAGAATTAATAAATTTTGCTTATATTTTAATGTCGCTGGATTGACGTCATTTGACAAATTTTCTTTTATTTGTAATTGTATAAAGGTAGATTTTTCAAAAATTCGCAGCCTTTCAAAAGTAGCATTTGCATTTGGTAATAATATTATGCTTTCTTCATATTCGGTGTGACTTTTAGTTTTATTTGACAAATTTTGTTCATTATCATGGGGTTGATTTAGAAATTCATTTACTATTTCTTTTCTCATTTTTTCCCTTTCTTCCCTGTCAGGTTTTTTATTAAGTTGTTGTTCAAAATGTGCCATTTGGTCTGACATAGCTTTATTTGAGCTATGTCCTACTGTACTATGTTCTTGTGTATTTAATAAGACCTCAGAAAATGATTTTTTTGTATCTATGCTTATTCCTAAATCCTCAGTAGTTTCAATGTTTAAATTTATTTTTGAGCTCGTGTTAACATTTTGTTCAATAGGGTCAGGAGTCAAGGGATCTATATTATTAAATTTTATTTGTTCATTATCTGGAAGACTATTTATTGGATCTTCTATTATTTTTTGTTCTTCGTCAGGAAAAATTGGAATAGGATCATTAATAATAAATTGTTCATCTACGGGCACAATATCTATTGGATTATTATCCTCAATTGTTATAGGAATTGGGTCATTAAAAAGTTGTTGATTTTTATCTAAATTTGTATCTTTAACCCCTGAATCAAAATTAACATATTGGTCATCAATTTTATTTGAACTCTTTTCAACATGTGTCATATTGTCTGATGTCTCGGGGACAGGGATAGATTTACTTGTACTTTCCTGCTGCACGTTAATATTTTCTTCGGACGGATTTTTAGCAGGGACAGGAGGCAAAACTTGTTCTAATAATTTTTCTGCTAAATCTTTTGATTCTTGCAATTCCTTTTTACTAGGTTTTTTGGTTTTATCCTTTTTTGCCCTTTTATTGCGGGTTGTTAATTCCTCATATTTCTTAAGGACTTCGTCAGCTTTGCCTCTAGTTACTGCTAAAATTTGTACATCCGTGTCCTTGTTTATAAAGTTTTCTTTGTCCCGTATAATGGGTGCTGCATCAAAAATAGCAAAATTTTCCCCTTGATATACAGGCTTTATTTCCTCCACCTGAAAGTCAAGTCTTTCAGTAGCATGGGGCATTAGGCGGCTAATAAAATCGGCCAGCTGTTCGTCTGTCCGAATAGATAGAAAGGAAACCATTTTTCCAAACCAATAGAGAATTTTTTGACTTAAGTAATCAAGTTTACTCTTACGATTCTCAATTTTCTTGTTTCTAAGGATCTTATAACAAGCCACATTGTCTGTCAGTATTAATGTCCTTGTACCTTTGATCTCCACCTCAAAGAAGGTGAGGCCCTCATAGATGGCCAGGATCTCTAGGTACACTATACCTGTGGTCTCCATAACTTTGGGGGCCACAGTTTTTGAGAAAAACCCTAATATCTTTCCTCTCACATTAATATCATTTAAATTATTTTTCATGCTTTTTTCGAGGAACGTATAAACTTCTCTGTCACTGACGTCTAGATTCTGAACTGTCTTTTTGTATTTTCTCTGTTTTATTTCAATATTTTCTTTTACTCCCAAATAATAAAAATTGTCATTATTAACAAATATTATAATTTCAAAGTTGGAGGATTCGGTGAATCGCTGGTAGAGCAAGTTCTCGAGGATGGATCCGTCTTTGCTTGACAGGTAGATTATTCGAAGTTTATGTTTCGAAAAAATTGAAAAAGAATAAAATAGGAATGTTTGTACGTATGGATTGTTCAACGGTAGCGCCCCTGCTCTAAGTTGATTTATTTTTTCTACAAATATTTTATTCATTTCTTGTTTGGTCCTTATAACATCGTCGGAGGTGACTTCCAAGAGATAGCTTAATTGTGAATACATTGTAAAATTGTTTGAAAAAATTTTATACCAATTTTCATATGAATTTGAAAAATCTAGTTTTAAAAAGATAGTTATCTGATAAAATAAGTTTAGATAGTCTGATTCTTTAAAAAGTACCCCTATCTCTTCATGGCCATTAAAATATGTTTTTAATTCAGCAGGCATGTCCATAAAGTTAGGCAGCTCGGATTGAAAAAGGTCTTTAAGTTCGAATCCTAGCAAGCTGGATCCTATGGCATGCTTGCTGGCATCTGTGTATAACAACTGAAAATCTATATTTCTTGCTGATTCATTGCTGAGATTATCAGACGCAAGTATTTCTTTGATTTTATTGAAGTGGAAATCCGCCTCTGGATTCCAGTCAAAGTTCCTTACTTGGGGGAACAAAGCATTCATATGTCCATGGATAGGTAGGGGTAATAGTGACCTATAATATTGAAGATTTCCTATAAATGATTGAAGTTCTTTTAATGATTTTGGAGCTTTTAGTTGCATTATATATTTGACCTTTTTGTCCGGGACGGTAATCCGTCCCTGGCCTATTTCATAGCCTAATACAACTACTTTATCTTTGCTTAAGTCTGTACAGAAAGTGCATTTGTCCAAATTTAATTTTAGATTTAGCCTATTAAGACGTGACAGAAAAGTTTCTAGTTTGGCGAGGTGTTCTTCGATGTCTTCCTCATACCATGAGAAGATTGAGAGGTCATCGAACCAAACTAGTAACAATTCTATTATGTCATTAATTTTTAAATCATTTAAATGAATATTTGATAATATATAATGCAACAATAGGCTGGGTGTTCCGGCATAGCCGGTGATGGCTCTCTTAAACCTGAAACACCCAAAACTAGTCACAATGCAGGACACTCCCGAATCAAGAACTTTTTGAGATAGTTTAAGATTATAAAATGCATTTTTAATATCTACAAAAGTCCCATATCTTACTTTAGGTAGCAGATTTTTTAGCGTATTCATCGGATCCATTGTGATCGATGATACGCTGTAAGGAATACTAGCATTTACCCCCCTAGAGTCAATGATTATGCGTGGTGGCGCCTGTTTATCCTTACGGCTTGTAAGGAAAACAGGTGACCCAAACTGCTGGCTGGGTGGGGAGCATTCAATTATGTCCATTTTTAAGCATAGGTCTATGAAATATCTAAGATGAAGCGTATCGGTTAGGGAGAGATTATATATTTTAGTATTCTTATCATAATTTTCAGGGCAAGGGAAATCCATTTCTTCAATGCTTTCCCCAATATCGAAGTTGTGGGACGCCCCACTTTCAAATTTAAATAAAAGATTAGCTACTATTTGTTTTACATTTTGGTCCTCTATGTAACTTAATTTTCCTAATATTTGTTCTAAGGTTAGCGGCGGTGGGGGTAGTGGCGAAGTCAATTCAATTCCCTCTTTATTATCCCCAAAAATATCTGCTATTTCTTCAAGACTTAATTCATTTTCTGGTTGTATTGTATTTACACTATTTATTTTAATAATCTTATCTATGTTAACATATGTTTTATCTTTCTTAAAAACATCAACATTAGAGCGGGGCTTTATACGTTTTTTAGCACTATTTTAAATGGTATTTTATCCAATAATTTATTTACAATATCTTTTACTTTATTCTTAACATATTTTATTTTATTTAGGATGGGTTTAATTAGATAATCGCGCGTCTTTGACAGAATATTGGAACCTTTTTTTATTTTATTAAGCTGCTCTTTGATTCCATTGTTTCCTCTCAAGACAGCGATTGATTTAATTGAACCCATTTTAGGTGCTTTAAAACCTTTTAATTTTAAGTTTTTGTCTTTTTCAGGTTGGCAAGGCAGGAGAGAGATCAGAAACCCGCCTGGTTTGATTATCAATGGATTTTCTCCACAGTTCTCAACGTACACCGCGAGTTTATTTTCCCCTGTCCTGGTTATTGAATACATTTTGTATTTTATCTTAATCTGAGTATACATGTTTGAAAGGTGTGGGATAAAGTGTTCTTGTTTTGGGTCTTTATCTTTGACTTCCAGTTCTATTAATTTTTCTTCTCCCTTTGCTAATTCTAATTTTTTGATATTGACTGCAAAAGGATTTTTTACCTTCCTTCTGTTAGGATTTATTTCTATGTAGACCTTTTGCCCTTTTACTTGCATGCCTATATTGCAAGTAATCAAAAATGGGCGTCCTAATAGGCAAATATTCTTTTCTTTAAGTACATGGAAGTCCAAGAACACTTTTCCCACCCCTTCAAACTGGCAAACTAGGCGCCTGGCATCAATGACGCTAATTGCTTTGCCTTCTACTGAAGACAAACGGTAGGCTGAACAAAGCTCCATCTCGTGGTAATTAGGCAGCACTTTTAGTAAGATATTTTCTGATACGCAGTTTACTGCGGCCCCAGTGTCTAGTTCAAAAATTATTTTGCTGCCATTAATTGCCACGGGAATTTGGATCTTGTCCAGCACGCCTAGGTGGCTTTGAATTGTTTTTATTTCCAAATTTGTTTCTAATTTGTCTATGTCAATTATATCGGTTGTCCTCTCAGCCAGCAGTTGTAGGAAATATCTCCCATTGGGTATGTTGACATACAGGAAAATTATCGTCAATAGCCCATATGGAGCAAGATAATTCCCCAATAACATGGCTGTGAGCACAATCATAATAATTGTCATAAGTTTATTTTGGTTTGGGTATTCGTGTAAATAACTCAAAAACGATATTGTTTTTGCTATTTTTGCACGATTCTCCAATGATAATTCATTTTTAAAATAATGTTTTTTATGTTTTATTCTGCTTTCAGACTCATCATCAGTTTCTAAAAATGACTGCTCTATTTTTTCGGCTTTATGTTGTTCCCTGGCAGATTCTGCATTATCAAATTCGTCCAGGTAAATACAGCCGGTGGCGATAGTTTCAACTTCAGTCTGTTCATCTGTGTTTATTTTGTTTGCAATATCTACGTTAGCTATGGTTTGATTGATGTTCAATAAATGTTCCTCTACAGATTTTTCTCCCCGGTACTCGAAATTTTCAAATATTTTTTCCAATCCGGATTCGGAGATTGATGGGGGATTTTTTTCATCCTCATCTGAGCTAAAATCGCTACTATCTAAGTCACTTAAGTCTGATATAGAGTCTTTGTCACTGTCTAATTCAATTTTTTCGATTTCGGCCATGATTTCAGCCCTAGTTAATCCTGTAATATCTGTTAATAGATCGTTTTCATCTATATCATATTCAGGGGTATCTTCCATTGAAGGGTTTTCTTCGGAAAGAATTTTTAAGTCATTTTCTTCAATAGATTGGGTATCATCAGAATTACTACTAACATTTTTTATTTCTATTTTAGGATATAGTGTTGAGTGTTCAAGTATGGTGCTATTGTCTTTATCTTCGCTCGGAATGGGTAAGTTGTTACTATTGCTGTCGTTAATTGGTTCGTTTTCTGATTCTTTAAGCTCTTGTAGTTTTTCGGATATACCCTTTTTTACAATTTCTTTGACAGGTATGGTTTCTGTCAAATTGATATCTAATATTTGGTCATTATTTATACTATTATTATTTACAATATCACAGTGGTCACCTTCATTTAAGCTGCCAGGGGCTGCTGATTTATTATTTACAAATTCATCTTGAATATCATAATTAAGTGGAGTATTTACAGGGTTATTTTGTTTGTCATTATTGGTTGAACATTCCAGTAGTTTAATTTCTTGATTTTCATTATTTATTTCTGTTTTTAGAGTGAGTGTAACCGCCACTGGAATGGATATTTGATGTTTGTTTATAGCAGGTGAGTTTTTCCCTTTGTCAGGGGCGCCGGGTATTTCCCAAGAATCCGTATTATGTATTTTATTGATTTCTTGAGAAGTACTCGGCGGCCTTAGCCGTTTTTTTCCGCTGGCAGTGGTAATGTGCACGCTGCCAGGGGATGATGACGTCTCGGTATCCCATAATGTAGGCATCTAGGGCATTGTTCTTGGGCCGGTGTCACATTGGGATACCAGTGACAGTCGGCACTACCATGGGTGTCAGAATTACATAGCAGGCAAACTATGCGGTTGGCTAATTCCTTCTCTTTTTTCTTTTTGTCCCACCATTCCCCATTAGCTTTCCTTATAGCTGGGTCTGGGTGTTTAAGACAGTGTTTGCTATAATGTCCTTTTTTGCAATGTTCGCAAACAGGTTTAGGTTTTGTAGATACGTCTTTGGCATTTTTATCATTCTGTTGTCCTTTGTTTTTGCCATTATCTTTTGGTGTCTCTTTTTTGGCCGTTAGGGAATTTAGACGATTTTTTCCTAATTGATTAACATTCCCGTTTTTCTGTTTTTCCATCCTTCTTTTTCTGTCCACAGCTGCATGATAATAGCTGCGATTGTTGCTAAACCAGTTTAGTATGGTTTCTTTAGTGCAATTTGGTACATTAGTTGTTGCCAAAAATGCAGATTGCAAATATTGCGGTACCAGATAAAAACACACTTTTTCTCTAAGTTTAGCCATTTGATTCTCGTGGGAATTTCCCGTTTTTTGCAACATTGCGGCTAGATTTATGACAGCTTTGTTTGGTCTGTCTTCGTCCTCTGTCGTTATCCTATAGGTGTGGAAACGCCTTTCATAGTCCTGTGGCCCAAGTATTTCGGCACCTATGGTAGTTAGGATGGCTTTTACAAAATCCTGTGCACTTAGCACATTAGGATCTATTTCTAGCATGTCCAACTTGTTCCTTGATTCTGGGTTAAAATAGTGGATTATTATGTTGTTGTAGGAACTATGGGTGAATGGTTTTATATATTGTTCTAAGTATTTAAAAGTGTTGAAAAAGGTATAAGGATTGGTTTGCTCCCCGTATAGGTTAGGTATTTTGCCAAGATATTTTATTTGGCGGAAAATGCGCTCATGCTCAGCGGTACCCCATACTAGATTGTTTGGGATAAGTTTCATAATTTTTTTAATGTTTAGATCTGTATGGCTGGGCGAGTCTTGGAGGAGGAGCCTTAACTTATCCATCTGTTCAGAGGTTAGTTTATTTTCTAATAAGTTCATTTCGATCATTTCCTCTCTATTTCTATTATCTCTATTGTTAGAGGATGTTCTTCTGTCCCAATCTGATTCCGTATCAGATGAACTGGAACTTGAACTTGATGTTGGACTACTACTGTCTCTGCGTTTATTCATTCTCTTTGGCATTGAGAAGTTTTTATCGTCTTTCCTTCTGTCCTCTTTATCGCTGTCGCTTTGTTTGTCTTTTTGTTTGTGATGGTGTTCATGATGTTTATGATGTCGCCTATCCTCAAAGCCATGAGGATTGAGAGGATCATAGTGTCTGTATTTTTTATTTGTATGTTTTTTATTTTTTCGTTTTTCTGAATAGTCGCTAGATTCAGATTCATATTCTGGTGGATCTGATGATGGTTTATTTTCTTTTTTAATTTTAGGCTTTGTGCCTGTTTGTTCTTGTTTTATTGTTTGTATATTATGCTCTATCTCATTTTGGGGGTTGAAATGTAATTGTGGCCTATGCAAGATTCTATTTCTGCGTCTGTTATTTAAAACAAACATGGCTGGTATAGTGTGAACCTCAGGCTCAGTTTGAATTCGAGGTATTTCCTCGATTTGATCATTTATATTTTCTAAGTGTAAATACTGATCTTCAGTATTATCTAAGTTAGGTTGATAATCAGGGTTATATGGTGGAGGATTTAATACATCCTCGTCTATATTATCAATAATATTATCTTCCATTTTCAGGACATATATTCGAGGCTAGAAGAATACGATGTTAATTCTGACTATGGATATCTAGCGGTAAGACTTATTTAGTGGCTTTTGCCCTCTCCCTCCTAAAAGGAAAAAGTTAAATCTTACCTGGGTTTATCCGGTAACGGAACCAATTTTATGGGTCACCTCCGGGTTCCAGGGACAAATGTAATCCTTTATCACTACTTCACAGGACTACAATCTCTCACCAATGTCTCCTTTCCAGATCAGCGACGCATTAATCCCTGTTTGACAAGTGTATCTAACCTTAGAATGGTGGTATTATTTTACACCGATCCTAAACCCAAATACACTTAAGAGATAGTCTTTTGTTTATAAGCCCTATTCCGAAAATGGTACTAAGACATTACTGATAACTTTATACTGTTATTTAGTCTAAGAATTTTTTATTCCTAGGTAACTAACTTTGCCAACACTTTTGGACTGAAAGTATCTACTGTGATTACTAGAGTCATGCGAACATGACTACAATATTCCGTTCTACTGCCTGTATCCCCGTGAGGCGTGAAGTTCTTTGTTAGGTACCTTTGTCAGGTAAGAAAATCACTAGGCCAGCTCCGAACCGATCTTCCAGGGTATTAGCAAAGTAAAACTACCTTTAAGACGTGAACTTATTCAGAGTTCTAATCCGAAAATGTTAAATTGTCCGAATAGATAACGATCTCCAACTTTCCTGGACTTCAGAAGCTTGGGGAGGATCCGGTTGTTAGTATCGGCCGTCAGATAGCAAGCTATAATCAACCGTTGGTAGCCGAGCCACCACCGTATCTTCCCTGTGTTATTCCTATTTAGCCCCGTAGTGACTTGCGACTTATGGAGGTACCGCGTACCGCGCTATAGGAGTTCTCTTCAGAACAAAACTTGGAGATAACTATCCGTCCGGATGCCTAAGCTTTTAGGCCCTAAGAAGGCCTTACCCTTAAATTTATCTCAATTGACCAACATCAAAATGATATTCTACAATTTATTTAACAAAGTATTATGAATTTTATCTAACAAAACTTTTTATTTTTTAGGTGTGTTTTAAATGAAAAATCCTAAGTTTGAGCCGCCAGGACCCTCCAGAAAATTCCAAAGCAAGAGAAGGGAGTCTTCCCTTAAATTTTAGAATTTTTTGAAAAGAGTCAGTGTGATATAGTAATTCCGTATAACGACTGCCTGTTTCTCTCTTCCAGGTTTACTTTTATAGGCCTGAAGCCTAAGGAAAAAGAGAGGCAAAAAGGATGACTTTGATTTTTATGTTGATTTTTATGTTTTATTAGGAATTGGCGACCTGATTTTTAAGATTTTGCATTTAATAGTGTGTGTATATCTCAACTAAATTACAATATTCATTTCATAAATTAGCAAGATCACATTTTATTTTATTTTACATCAAGAATACATTAAACTATTGGTTTCAAATTAGTTTTTCTAGTAATGTTTTTTCAATGTCCTCTTTAATTTTTACAGATTATCATTCTTTTAATTTAGTTTTTTTATCACGAAACCTCTAATTTTATGATTCTTGTGTTGTTTTACTAATGTTAATATGTACTGACAATATTTGCTAATAATTTTTTAGCTGTACTATGACCATTCTATTAAAAGGGTTATTGTCTCTAACATTACGTTTTAGGGTCTTCGTTTTATAAATCTTATTTCCCCATTTTAATAAATAGGTCTTTATACATGCTTTTTTACTTAAAAATTATATTAAATTGTTTTAAATTTGTCTAATTTTGATAATATTTTTATAGTTTTTTATTTTCATTAGAATAAATACATAATTTAAAGTATGGGTTGGATTTTTCCCCAGTAAAGCTACTCTACAAGTTATTCATAGAATCGGTTTAAGGGAAAAAGACGATCCAGGGTTCTCCTTAACAGGGTAGCTTCTCATAGGTCCCGGGAAGATTTATAACGAAATTTTTTTACGTATAGAGATTTGAACGCAACACAGATAGGTATCGTAGAGACTTGAACGCAACATAGATCTAGGTATCGTACTATTTTTAAAACAACATTTAAGGTGTCACTAGGATAACTAAAGGGGAGCCAAATCACTCCTATTCTGTCCAAACACCCTGGGTATTAGGTTAAGTAACACCCAACATACAACCAACCCTTTGAGTGTACGACCTTTTACTAGAAGTCCTAACTGTGCATGGTAATGGGTTGTGCCTGTTTTGGACAAGGCATTTCACATTCTTTCTATTAATAATTAAATTATGACTTTCAAATTTGTTTTCATAACTGATTTTTATCTTTGGGAATAATTTTATTTTTCTCCCCTACTGAAAGCTATGTCATACATTTTTAATTGGAGTAAGGTTTAATCAAGGACGTCCAAGATTTTTTTTATGTGGGGGGGAGTGTGTAAATAAATATTTTTGGAAGGGAGTGTAATATAATGTTCTTTTCATGATAGTGGACCAAATAATGCCATTTCTCGCGGTCGTACGCGGTCATGCATCATGTTGGTAGGTTGACGCAAATTTCTGATCCCAGATTTCGCGATTTGAGAAAAATTTAACTTTATATTATAGCGAATTAAATAATATTGCAAGCAAAGCTTTTATCTTATAAAGAAAAATAGTAAATAATTAATAGCGAAAACTGAGTTATGAAATTTGCGTCACCCTTCTAACAGGACGCATGACGGCGTACGACCGCGAGAATGACATTATTTGGTCCACTATCCTTTTTTTCAAATGTGTTTTTTTTTTGGGAGGGGGGAGGATAAACACACCTTTACCTCCTCCAGTCACTGATTTAACTTATTAAACAGTTATAAATATATTTCTAAGAGCATATTAAATTAAGGTGAAAGGATTTCTTACATAAAACATCAATTAACATAATTACCTTTTTTTCTTTTTTCTTTTCTTTTAACTCGTCGCCTACAGGTTTTTCTAAATTAATTCATTTCATCAAATATATTATTTATTTTACTTATACAACACACAAAAAAATTATTGAATATATAATTGGCTCGGCAAATAATGGCGTGCAGAGGATTTGCTGTGAGGGGGGGGGGAGGTGCACGAAGCGCACAAGACAATTTCGACATCCCCTTATTTAGGTTTAAAGTAGATATATAACTAATAGAAGGAGTGTATTTTTAGTTTTTGCACCTTAAATTAAAGGAGGCGTGACTTTTAAAACTTTATTAACTATGTTCCATCGCTCTCTCTTTCATATCCTCTCTTTTATTTTCTATATTAACATACACATTTAGTGTCACATGCCAGACATAGCAGCAGCCAGCAGTCGGTACTATTTTCAACGCGGTGTGGACCAGACTCAAACCCGACACCTCCCTGCCAGCAAGCAGAAGACACACTTTCAATTTGTTTAAATGGTTACCTCAGATTTGAAAACAGAAAGAAGTTGTTTGTGTTTTGTTTCTCGTCATGCTCAGACTCATTGTCGCTAGATAAACACACAACATAATTCTAAAAATATTTTAAGGAGAATGCCTTGGCCAACAAAAAGGAATATTGAAACATATGTCGTTCAATGGGGCCTTGTACCGACTTTTAATTGGCTCTGTCCCGCTTTGTCCCGCTAAAACTACATTTACTACTTTTCAGTGAATGCCATTCATTGGTCAAGTCCCATTTCAAAATATATTTAAATTGTGACGAAGCCCAAAATAACTTTTGCACCACGTCGTCTTCCTGTGACGTCATATTCTCCATCTCTTTTTTAGGGATTTTCTTTCCCACTTCTCCTCTCATCTCCCTCATTTTATGACGTCACAGGAAGACGACGTAATGCAAAAGTTATATATTTTGGACTTCGTCTTAAATTGTAGATACAATGCTTTTAGTTTCAATACTGTACTTAACATCAAAAGTACAATGTACATGAAGTACAAATCTAGTAGTTGATAGTTGTTATCCCTGGATATACTGCTGTAGTCAGAAATATCAACAGCTGTTGGCTCAACCGCAGAAGATTTTCCACACTGCAACTTTATATGGATCTTGTACCTAAAATCAACAAATGATTTATAATTATATACTAGTAACATGATGTCTGTTTGTAACTTTAGATCTCGCTAACTGCACTGCTGGACCGATATGATTCTCCGTTACAGTGAAGGTCCAATGAATGAGGGATGGTACTTCTATCCTCCTAAGAGAAATTACCCTAAAAAATCCCCCCTCCAAATTCTTTCTGAAAACGGAATATGGAGGGTCGAGTTACCCTACCCTTGTTCCCTCTAGAGGCCTCTAGGGACGTAGCCAATAGGGAGATGAATAAAGAGAGAGAGAGATAAATTTACAATAAACTGTTTAAGAAATAAGGAAGGCAAAACCCATAAATGCTAAAAAATCAGACAGTTATACAACCGAACATTAACTCTTAAGAAGTGTAAGCACTTGGAAAAGAATTGTATATAATGATATTGAAAAAAATCGATAACAATTGTTTTGATAATTCAGGGAATACATAGATTCTAGGAAAGTTTAACAAAATGAGCCACTAATTGGCTAGTTATATCTAGGTATAATATAATCCAGTGTATCACTACCAAAAATGCTCACCTTAGCTGTTCTTTAGGTGGGGTAGGATCTGTAAAATCCAGGATAGTTTCACAAAAATATCTGCCAATGTTCTGATAATCTCGGGGAGTAAAATGACTGTACGCTTTGTTCCCTAAACAAAGTCCAATTAAGATTTGGGATATAGTCCCTTTTGTGGCAACTCCCATTGAGGGGCGATTCGTCAAATTTTCAAAATGGCTCTTGGTTATTTTAGGCTAGGTTTTATTTGGTTAGGTGATTGCCTCACATGGTTAGGCAATTGGCCCTGCCCCCCCCCCCCCCACAGGAGAAAAGCCACTGTGAAAATACGAAAAAACGCTCCTTAAGGTGCGTTGCCACGAAAGAGACTATACCCAAGATTTGTATAGATATTCTGAAAGGTTTCAAATATTGGATTGACGTCACTTTTTTTTGAAAAATCACCAAATTCCAGCGGTTGCTTATTGTTTCGAAGATATCAAGTGGGTACATGGCAGATTTACCACTAGCAAAAATACAGTGATATTACTGTCATAAACACAGTGATTTGCTGTCATAAACACAGTTTTACTGTCAAATTCACACCCGCGTTTTTAGGGGGTATGACAAAAATACAGTTATTGCACTGGCATATTCACAGTTTTGCTGTCAATTATACACCTACATATTGACAAAAATACATCTATTAAATTTATAATTTGTCAATTATACACCTACATATTGACAAATATACATCCATCAAATTTATACCTACTTATTAGTCATATTACAATCTGCAAACCAGTGCCTCTACCTGTGCCTGTACCTGAAACTGTACCTGAACCTAGACATATTTCAATTCCGACGTCTACACCTGTACCTATATCACCACTATATCCTGATGCTGTCATAGAAGAGGGAAGAAATGTTTTCTTCTCATTTGATATAGGTTTAGTTAATAACACTGATTCGGAAATGACTCTTTCTCAATTAGAAGACGAAGTTTTTTCATTAGAAGATCAATTTTAGAGTTCCAACAAGCTGGCCCTAGTTGTCACCAAGTTGTGGAGCTTTATGGTCCACATCGCCAACATAATCTTTATGGAAGTGGGGACATGAGCTCCCAACTTGTTGATGACTTTGGTCACCAGCCTATTTGTAGAATGGTTACTCGATCAATGTCAAGATCTTCACAAAATTAAAATGTATGTTGTAAATAAAATTTATTCATAACTTTTATATGATTTTATATTATCACGATGAAATAAATTATATATTTTATAAATGTATTTATTATTTATTATTATTAATAGTTATAAGTTTTCATAACTTGGTCAAAATATTTATAATTAATATTAATTTAAAAGTAGGTGTATTTTTGTCATCAAAACTGTGAATTTGACAGCATACTTGAATTTCATGGGTGTGATCTTGACAGTAAAACTGTGTTTATGACAGCAGAAAGATGTAATTTTGACAGTGGATAAAAAAATATTGCCAAAAATACAGCTAAACACGAAATTGACAAAAATACACCCAATTTTTGTCAAAAACACAGTGGCTGTATTTTTGCTAGTGGTAAAAGTGGCAGCACCCCTATCAAGTGTCCAATGATGATGAAAGTGGCTAGTCAAAATTTGCAATTTTTTGAGTTTCTGTCGGGGTATAGGCTATTTAAAATAAAAAATAGAGGGGAAGGGGTTAAATAACTGTATGTCTTCAACCCGTGGACCCTGTGCCGACTTTCAATTGGGTCTTTACATATCAGCCATTTGCGTCGTTAATATTTAAACAACCCAGTCTCTAGTAAAGATCAGAAAGCTAGCGAATGGAAGAAGTCCCCAACACTGGATCTAGGTAGTTATCTGGATTATACATCTATACTTAATATATTTATTGTAGGCTATGCTTTCTAAGTTTTTAGGACTTCCAAGAACTTCTGTAGATATTTTATGCTATATGCTATTAACTTTAGTTAAAAAAAACTGTCCTTCATAACATAGACATCCAAGCTTTTTATTATTTTTTTTTTTTGGGGGGGGGTAAAATTTTTTTAAGGGGGGGTAATTCGCTTTTGGGGGGGTAATTACCCCCCTGAAATCTGTTGGCAGGGGTAAATTTTGTTTACCCCCCCCAAAATTTACCCCGGGATAAAATTTTTGGGAGGGTTAATTTAAATTTTACTAAATATTTAGTATTAAAAATGCGCGCGAAGTGCGCCAAAATTTTTTTTGTTAGAGATTTTTTATTTTGGGGGGGTAAATACCCCCTCCTTAATGGTTGGGGGTGCCCCTACCCCTGCCCCCCCAGGGTAGGGGTAAATTTCAAATGGGGGGGGGGGTAAAATGAAAAAAAATACAAATTTGTTTTGGGGGGGGGGGGGTAATCGCCACTTTACCCCCCCCCTTGGACGTCTATGCTTCATAAGTTGACAAGTCAATTTATTTTTTAAATGATCAATTACTAATAAATAAGATTAGTAACCTGTATTAGAACCTCCATAGGAAGCCTCTAGTGTATACGAGTTCAATATTCCAAGTCTAAAAATAAAACAGCATTCAAACAGTGTCATTGCACAACATTTAAATCCATAAATCTTCAAAAATAAGGCCTTTGGAAAAACCGGTTTTAAGGTATATTTTGGAGGGAAAATCAGTTTTAAATATTTGAAACATAAATGTCCCAGAACAGGTTTTCCAAATAAAGAAAGCATTTTCAATAATTTTTTTTTCTATGCATAATTAAGTTTAAAAAAAAACATTTCTCTTGAATGACTCTGTAAAATTCTTGAAAAGGCGTTTTAAATAAAACTATAGAAAAAATATTAATGTATATTTCAAGTAAAGTTGTTTGGTTCTTGAATCTTCACACCTTTTAAATTTTAATTTCTAAACTAATTAATTTCGCTGTGTTGTTTTAAAAGTGTTTAAAAGAGTAATAATTTACCTTCTGAAAACTATTCTGCCAGTAGATTCTTTAGATCTTGAATATGTAAACCTTAAATAAGGAATTGTATTATTTTCTTTTAATATATACCTATACTATATCTATTTACCAGCGACTACGCCCCTAGAGGCCTCTAGGGACACGTAAATTGTTTTTTAAAATCTATGTTAGAATCAGCTGTTTACCAAAAATATTTTTTTTTCTCCGCTAGATGGTGTTAGTTATGTTTTTAACTGAATACCAAAAACCTCCGCAGGCCGACGTATTTTTTTATATTTTTGGCGATTTCTCTTGGTAGGGTGGTGGTACCCTCCCTCAAAATAGCTATAATCCTTTCAAGGACCTATAAGAAGCTAATCTGTAAAGGAGAACCATAGCGAGATCCTTCTGTACAAACAGACACAGAGACAAAAAAAACATCTTGTTACTTTATTATAAGGACATGGCTGATCAAATATTAAAAAATAGTATGCTATTATGCAATTTTTATCCCTGAAATTAGGTTTTTGAGTTATGGTTATGTTTGTTACGATTATTTTGATATATTCAGTTTGCGTCTTTTTTCTTAGTTTGGACTAATATTTAATTTGTTGTTTTAATTGGGTTAGATATTCTATAACATATATTGAACCCAGTATTAGTGTCGGACTGATTATGACGTAACAAAAAAAATAGCCAATGAGAGGACATTATTGACCAATGGTAAAATTCATAGTCGCCTCTCATTGGCTAATTTTTTTGGTTACGTCATAATCAGTCCGACACTAATACTGGGTTCCATATATTGTTATTTAGGTGTGAGTCCCAAACGTCGGAGTGGACAAACGTTGGAGTGGAAACTTAACCTAACCTAACCTATTTTAAACTATCTTATAAGTTTTTAAATGCCTAATTCCTGCGGGGGGCTTATTTGTATATTTCTGCGTTTTTCCACTCCGACTTTTGGGACTTCTGCGTTTGTCCTAGAGGCCTGGCGCTAGGTAGCCAGTAGAGATAGAGAGATGAAATTTTGTACATTTATTTATAGACCCCTAAAGTAACTTTTTAGGTCAGCAGAAGAATTAAATTCGAAAAAGTGTATTTTGAGTAACAGGTCTAATGTCTATCATGAAAATTAAAAGTCTAAAAACATTCAATGGAAAACAGTAGACAAAATTCTTTGTGAAATTTAAGAATTTGAATCTGAGATGAAAAAAAAAAGCTCCATCTTTTTTCCCCGTCAGACATCTTTGAAGTCTATATTTAATACCACACAGAATAGCAAACTTTTCAGCTTAAATGTTAGAATCCATAATTTGGCAAAATATATGCTCAATAGCCCCCCCCCCTTTTTGCTAACCAGAGAATTAAGGTATAAGGCAAAAGACAATAAATACTGTAATATGATAAACTAAAGCCATCTTATCTGTACATATATTTCCTAAATTATTAGACATTGTTTATAATTGCGGTTTCGCCCCTAGAGGCCTTTAAGAGTCATACAGTGGCGCCGCCAAGCGGGACTTTTGAGTATTTTTGGCGATTTCTCTTGGGAGGGTGGTGGTACCCTCCCCAAAAACAGTTAAAATCCTTCCCAGGCCCTATCAAAAGCAACACGGTAAAGGAGAACCATGTCAGTGTAGCGACAGTAAAGACAGATATTTAAAGAGGTAAGTGGGGTCTTGGGTGCTTCATTTCTGACTTAAGAGATATCTACAACCTTTTGGCTTAAACTTTTTCTAATTCATTGCAGGGCTTTTGCAGGAAGGGAACAATTTTCTAAAAATAACATTAAACAATGCACATAATATTATAAATGATTGATTTTAAGAAAAAATGTGAAAACTCAAAATAATTTATGTTTTTCTAAATATTTGTGCCTATCAAAATCTTTACTAAAGCTTGACATTAATAAATTTCAGGGTAGCCTATACTCCCTTTTACCTTAAGTAAAGCTAAGGAAACCCTAATTTTTAGGATAACTTGAGAAATCCGTTGTGATTCTCTATATTATCTTAATTAGACAACAGATCTATAGTATAGATGGATATCCGATATACAGACACCATTGCATTGGTTGAATTTCAATAACCCAATAGAAGGGTTGCACAAGGTGGTTGCCATTGGGAGATACAGTTATTTAACCCTTTCTCCCTCTAGTGTTTTACTCTAATAATTACACAACTTTATTTTATGATTATACTTGTCTCTATTCATGTTACTCTGCATATTATGCAACTCTACTTTAAAACATTAATTTTGTATTAGATTTTTTTCTAGATTTATTACTAGTTGATGCGCTTGTACTATACATTGAAGTAATCTTTTGAACATACAAAATTGATATTCTTAAAGACGTGATATTATTAAGATTATTCAGTCTTCTTGGTATGAAGTCAAATTTCTTTTCTCCAATTAAGGTAAGATCCACTTAGGACCTGGGATGGTTTCAGGCTATTTTAGTTTCAGAATTAAGTCTTGGAATGGTTTTTCATGCCCTCCTTGCCATTTTGAATACAAAGCCCCTGGATACTAGGAGAGTAGCCGCTATACTCTATACCATAAAGTAATATTTCATAGTTCTAAATTGTAATTAAAGAGTCGCATTGGCAAAAAGCAAGTTTTAGGCTATATTGCAGTGGGTAGGCATCATAATCCATATGAGATTTTAACCCAATGAAAATTTACAATCTGATTTTTTTCTTCTTATCGGGGTTATCCTGTTCTTCCAAGCCCTTCTCTCTTGGACTAAACCGTAAATCTTTATAATAAAGTAACATGATGTGTGTTTGTCTGTCTGTTTGTATGTTTGTTTGTACCGAAGGATCTCGCTAGCCGTTAAAATTCTTTTGTAATTTTCTTTAAATCTAAAAAAAAAATTAGGTTATCAAATTCGACTCTCCCCTACTCAAGTGCCCCTAGAGGCCTCTAGGGGGCGTAACCTCTAGTACTTAAATACTGAAGTAATATTTGCAAGATGCATTGAAAAAGTATGCTGACCCTTTTATATTACTTATTTTAATTAATCCTTATCTAATTTGTTAAAATTTCCAATACCAAGCCTGACAGCAAAAGTACATTGGTAGAAACTGCAATAGAATTGTATTTTGGCAAAAAACATAAATTTCTATTCTTGTAAATTGTATAGAGTCTGATTGTGGATTAGACTCACTAAAAAGATAAATTAGCTCAGAAAAAAAAGTGGACAGCCTATTGTCCTGTTATTTTTAACCATAAAACGTCGGAGTGGACACTTAACCTAACCTAACCTATTTCAAACTATCTTGTAGGTTTTTAAAATGTCTAACCCCTGCGGAGGGCTTATTTGTACATTCATATCTTAACCTACCCTAATCTGTATAAAAATACTTAGTTGAATTAATATTTCAACACTCCTGCGTTTGTCCACTCCAACGTTTGCGACTCCTGCGCTTGTCCTGGAACCTAATATACATGTTTGAAAATGAGCAGAAAGTATGATAATATTAAAAGAGATAAAATTAAACATTAGAGACAAATTAAACATCTTATAAAAAGAAATACGTCATACAATTCATGTGACCAATAATAGGCCTTTACTATTGGTGAATTACAATAAATACTGGCCCGTCATTGGTCATTTGTATTGGATGACGTCATTTTTTTTATAAGGGACTATAAGCTGCTTTGCATCAAAGTAAAAATAATGATCTAATTTAACACGTCTATTTTCAGTATTGAAATGGTATCGGGTCTCTATCTATGCAAAAATATCAGGACTATGATGACAACAAATTTTTATTTTTTAACTTTTTGTCAACTAGCGGCTATGCCCCTAGAGTCCCTGGAGTGGGGGGGGGGGAGGGGGGTAAAGGGGAAGACGACCTTCCCTTTTAAAATGTAGTTTTTAAAAGAAAAAGTTTCGGCCAAAAAAAGTCCAGTGTGTCATAAAACGGCGCTGAATCGCGGCGCTTTTTTTTGGCATATTTTATCTAGGGTTGACTTTTCTGAAAACTTTCTATAAAAGCTACATTGCAAAGGAGAACAATATCTGTTAAGCGGTTAGCGGGATCCTTTGGTATAGACAGATCCTTTTTTCTTTGTTTAATTGGTTTCGAAGACCAAGAAAGTCGCTCAAAAAATTCTGACGTGGAATGAGGAGAGGAGGAGTGGGAAAGAAAACCCTTAAAAAAAGAGATGGATAATCCTTTTTTTATGACGTCACATTGAGCGACTTTCTTCGTCTTCTTGGTTTTCCTTTTATAACCATTTAAAGTAATAGAAAACTTTTCCAGGCAGTTTTATCTAATTACTGATCCCTTAATCTTATAAGCAAAGCAGAGGATTGCAATATAGAGACTTTTTTGATATGCAAAACTTTTTTTTAAACTCAAATAAATCTGTCTATTTTATCAAAATGTTTTTAGACATTTCCCATAGGGGACAAATTGAGAACAAGGGTGGCTTTTAAGAGAAAAAGTTTCCACGAATATTAAAATAAAGAATTAGATAAATTTAAAATATGACGATCATTGCAATAGATGGTTCCTTGACAAAGCAGGATTTAACAAATGCAGGAGTGTCTAAAATGTTATGTTATGTAAAGATTAGGTAAGGTTAAGATATGAACATACAAATAAGCCCCCCGAATGGGTCAGGCATTTGGAAAACATACAAGATAAATTGAAAAGGGTTTGGTTAAGTTAAGTGAACACTTCGACGTTTGTCACTCCTGCGTTTGCTCTAGGATCCAATAAATACCTTATGAATTAATGGTATCAAACACTCGTTTTAAGTCAAAAAGACATCAATTTAATGAAAAATTTATTTTCTCTTATTTATGAGATTGAAATAAAAAAAATTTTTATAGAATAAAAGTGAATATTATGACAAGGGAAAAATTGTTGTCAATTTAGGTTGCTCACAAAGACATAATTTATTGGTCATTTGGTTTAATAGGAAAGGATGGGGTAAATGGGGTGGAATGGGATGGGGGGTGTTTGTCAGCAACAAGTTTCACTTTATCACAGTATGTGATAATCTGGTGTAAGATCCAAGTAATAATATGTCCAATTTTCTGGTTTGATAAACTAATAAACATAAAATCATCTAAAAAACTGACCTACAATCTTCAAAATTGAATCTATCTTTAGCATTTTTGTGTAGTAGCAATGGAAATATTTGTTCCTGTCCAAAAATAGATATCATACCTTAATTATGAAATATTATTTTAAGGGTTTAATTAAATGGAGGCTCTTTATAGTTCTTATAAAGAATGACGTCATATTAGAATAGTCCATTATTCGAAAGTTTTTAAATTTTCCCCTGTATTTTTGGGCACTAAATTAAAAAACTTTCGGCCTAAAATCCCGAATTATGTCATATTAGAGTAATGGAATATTCTTATATGACTTCATTTTTTATAGGCACTATAGAGAGCTTTGATAAAATTTTCGAAATAATCTTCAGATAATGTATAAATCATTCTTGTCTGTCTGCTGGTAACTGAAATTACACTTTTAGGCACTATATAATGAGCGACCCTTTTTTATAATCAAGTCCACAGGCAGCTTTAAGTCGATATATAAATCCTGTGTTTCAGCTTAATAAGGTAATATTGACAGGAAATTTTGGTTTAGAGGTACGTGGATTCTAAAAAAAATTAGGGTCGCTGATCAATGGTGAGGTAAAATTGGTTTTGTAAAAAATTCTCCAAAATCACATTAAAAATCTACAGAAATTAAAACAATAACCCTTTCATGATTTTATTTAATTTTTGTAGATTTTTTTTTGGCGAAATTGGAGAATTTTTCACAAAAATAATTTTGCCTCACAAGCGAGCAGTGACCCTAATTTTTTAAAGAATCAACCTCAGATCTCGAAATAATAGTTCTTTTATTTACACAGTGCACTCAATATTTTCCAATATTCGTTTGTTCCTTATAGGCCTCTAGGGGCACGTGACACAAGTCGACCCCCCCCCTCCCCACTCTCAATTTTCGTACTTAAAGAATTATTTTAAAAAACTTCTTTTTTTTTTTGGGGGGGGGGGTTTACCCTACGCGCGATTTCTCGTGGGAGGTTGGTGTAACACATCCCAAAAATAGTTATAAACTGTCCCAGGACCTATGAGAAGCTACATTGTAAAGGTGAACCATATCGGTTCAGCGGTTACAAAGACCCTTCGGTACACACAGACAGACAGAAACAGATCATGTTACTTTTATAGAAGATTGTGATGCTGTACGTATTGGTGCAAAAATTAGGGACAAATTTCAAATTGTTTTGGAGTGTGACGTCATACCCCCATCTCTTTTCTAGGGGGTTTCTTTCCTATTTCCCTTTTCTTTCCCCTCACTTGTGACGTAAATAAACAGCCACGTCAAATCAATTTAAAAATTGTCCCCATTTTTTGCACCAATACGTACAGCATCGAAGATTGTCATCCTTGTTAGAACTTGTTAAGTTGTGTATCTATTATTCCTTGAGATATTTCTGGCTGCCTCTCTTATTTTCACAACCATACATGAACACATTGTACTTCCTGACCACACACATACAAAATTATATATAGATTAGTTATTTATTGCATCGTATTATAGACAGCTTTCAGTGGGTATTAAAATGAAAAATTATGAGGATAAAACCGTCTCGAGGCTACCAAAACTGGTATTAATTTTATGATTTTTATTTTAATGTTCGTGGAAAATTGTCTGTAATACGATGCTACACGTAATTTTTTAGCATTGCTGAAAACAGACTCTAATACAGCGGATATTAATCGGGTTTGAAGCCATCCTGGAAAATAATTTACTTTTCTTGTATTAGCTAATGATTTATTAATATAGCAATTAGGTAATATCAAGAAATTTATTTTTACCCCCCCACCAAAAAAAAAAAAATTCCCAACAATAACAGACAATTGTAGTTTTGATTTTAGAGGAGAAAAAATGCTTCAAAAGACAGATTTTTTATTGTATTAATATTTTTTTTATATTTTTGTGTGTTCCTAGAGTGAGCATGAAAATCCACATACAATTCTATATCTCTCTCCTCTGTTTCAAATATAAAATTTTAAAAACATTTAGTACAATCCAAATCTGTTTATAGTGCATATAAAAAATACAAATACATACAATACAAATGACCAATAATAGGCTAATAAACAGACTTAATTACCAATGGCAGGCCAGTATTCATTTTAATTGACCAATTGTAGGCCAGTATGACGTAATTTTTTTTATAGGAACTATAAGAAGTTTCTGTTTCTTTTATTGGACTAAAATTCCCCTGAAACTGTAGTGGGACAAATGTATCAAAAATCAGCCATGTGACGTCATAAAAATGAGGAATTACCCATCTCTTTTTTAGGGGTTTTCTTTCCCACTTCTCCTCTCATCTCCCTCATTTTTATGACGTTACATGGCTGATCTTTTAGACATTTTGTCCCACTATATTTTTGTAATATTTTATTGTTGATATGAGGTTGGATGAAATAATGATTTATATAAATGGTCTGGTCTAGAAAGAAGGTAACTTTAACAACTAAAATACTTTTCAAGTAAACTTACAAATAGGGCGTGGGTCAGGTATTCTAAAAATAAATTCGCAAAACATTTTTGTATATATGAAGTGTCAAGGATCTAAAGGGATAAGACAATGGCTGAAAAATTAATGTACATCCCCAATGATAATACACAATTGATTAGAATTAGAGGTTGAAACGTTTGGACACTCAACTTAAGGAGCCAATTAATTAAAATTTAAAAAAAGCCCCTAAGTTATTATGCCAACGATTATAAAACTTTGGGGACTATAAACAACAATAAACAGCCCATTGTCCCTTTTCTTGCTGATGCAGTGTCTAGATTAAAACAACATCTTAGTTCAGTAAAATAATCTCAGCTGATTTTGGAGGGCGGGTAGGCCTATTAAATACTTAGATTACCCCGCCCCAAAACAGCTAAAAATGAAAAAATATTTTCTTGGATTTAATGTAGTTGTTGGTTAAACCCATTCCTGATAATTATTTAATTATTATTGCGCTTTTAAATTATGTCATACTAGCGGCTACGCCCATAGAGTCCTCAAGGGGTACTTGAGGAAGCGGAAGTTGAATTCGAATTTTTTTTTTTTTTTGGGGGGGGGGGAGAAATCTTTTCTTAGGGCAATTTCTCTTAGGAGAGTGGTGGTACCATCCCCAAAAATAATTATAAAATGTTGTTTGGGCGGTGTTGGTACTCTCACCTAAATTAGCTTTAAACCTTCCCAAGACCTATGAGTAGCTATCCTGCTTCTTATTGGTTCAGTGGTTAGCGTAATCCTTCAGTACAGACAGACACAGATCCTGTTACTTTTACATACGGATTAAATCCGGTATAGGTAGTTTTAGAAGAAAACCAAATACTTCTTTATTTTCTAGATTGTCGTTCCCTACCTGCTTCAAAATTATTTAAACTATTTTTCGCCACCAATCACTACGTCTATAAAGTTAAAGTGATGGCGATCAATTTCTCTTAGTAATGTATCAACTATTTTGTTATCATAACAATCTATGATCTTAATAGCGGCTTCGCCAGAAGAGGTAATGGGAAGTCACCCTTCTATATAGAATCGTACTTTAAACTATAGAGATATTATCAAAAATCAATAGATTTTAGAATCTGGCAAAATTTAACTCTGGAAAAACTATGCAAAATTATGAACTACGAAAAGGAGAGCCAAAAGTTACAGACAGACAGACAGAATTACAGACATACATCGTTCTACTCTGTATAATAGACAAAAAAACCTATTTGTTCTTATGGTAGCAAATATCATCAAATTTATTAAATAATAGTTATTTATGTGGATATAAACATAAAAATCAAAATATTTAAACCAGTTTTGTTGATAGCCCCAAGGGGCCGAAGACCCTGTCTAACAAAACTGGTATTAAGTTTACAATTTTTATTTTATAATTCGTGGAAAATTGTCGGTAATAACATTATTTTTCAGGTATGGGTGAGAACTGTTTCTAAATTTTGTTTTGTTTTTGTAACAAGAAACCAATTAATATCCGGTGGATTAGAACCGGTTCTAATCCATTCGAAAAACTATGTCTAGCATCGTATTTGTCCAGTTTTCTACGAATATCTCTCATCGTATTATAAACAGCTTTCCGCGGATATTAAATGTACAATCATAAGATTAAAACCATTTTTTAGCCCGTACCTTGGGTATCTCAGGGCTAAAAAAAATTGGTTTTAATCTTATAATTGTACATTTAATATCCGCGGAAAGCTGTTTATAATTTGTTTCTCATGTAAGGGGCCACAAACAAATCATAATTTTTTTTTTTTTTAAAGCAAAGCTTTTCTATAACTAGGGTTGGTTCGTTCGTACGTCCATCCAGTTTTCTATTTCAAACAATATTTTGAAATTTTGGAGGGGGTCATAACCCCCCCCCCCCCCCAGACTAATTAAATTCCCCTCCGCACTGCAAACGCCTCTAGAGGATTCTAGGGGGCGTAGCCGCCAGTTTAATATATTCAACAACAGTTTTAAAATATGCTTAAAATTAGGTTTGTTTAATTTAGGTATTTTAAAATTAGGTATTTTTAAACTTAGGTATTTATAGTTAGGTGTTTATAAAATTAGGCATTTTTAAAATTAGGTGTTTTTTCACATTAGGCATTTTTTAGATTAGATATTTTTAAATTAGACATTTTTAAATTAGGTATTTATAAATCAGGTGTTTTGTCACATTAGACATTTATAAAATTAGGCATTTTTAAATTAGGTATTTTTAAATTAGGTGTTTTGTCCCCACTCCGATATAAATATTATCATTTTATGTTCTGAGAGAGTTAATGTTTGGCATACTTTGATGATTTTTTGTTGTAGCTAATTTTCCAATATAAACCTACTTAAATTATTTACAGGGTGCAGAATTTATTTTTCTCGTATTCATTCGAATCCGGTGGATAGGAACTGGTTCTCATCCATACGAAAAAACTATGTCTAGCATCGTATTATATCCAGTTTTCTACGAATATAGAAATGTACAATCATAATATTAAAACCAGTTTTTTAGCCCGTGCCTGCGGCATCTCGGGGCTAAAAAAACTAGTTTTATTCTTATAATTGTACATTAAGATATATAAGTTTTCCCGAATTTTAAAGTTAGGGGGAGATTTGAAATCTGCATCAAATTTTGAGGATTTTTTTTTTATAAAATTCGTTTTTTCAATAATTCTTTATCTAAAAGCGGAAATGCAATTTAAGTTAATTAATTTTGGCATCTGTGATTGGTGGATTTAAAAAATCTGCGCTCTGATTGGATGGCGTACATCATTCAACCAATTAAAGCAATCATATTTGAAGTTTGAATATTTCTTGAAAAATATTAAATAAATCAAAACTAGGGTGATTTCGTAGTGAAATATTACTGTTTATCAATATTTTGTAAATATTATTTTCCCGTAAATATATTAAAATTTCTTAATATCCCATGTACCCCGGAAGTCCAAACTTCACACCTTTCTGCATATATCCTAACACATAGAAGGGGAATATCTAAATTGAAAATCTGAATATACTAATATATATTAACAGAGGGTAATATCTTGTTACCTTCTCAGATGGTCAACAAATATTAAAAAATATGTTTTAATATTTCAATACCCGCTAAATTAGAATAAGGTTTGGTGAATATATTTTTGATGTATATTCACTAAATCTCGTAAGTACTGAAATAAATATAATCTATTTTTCCTTATTCCGTTCAATTTTGCTTCGACTCTTATACATTTATATTCTGATTATTCAGTTCTGACACTATACAAGTGTTAATGTCTTTTTGTCCTACCGTTTCAGTGCTTTTATGGATGTTGTCATCCTTGTTAATTATGTTTTCGTTGGCTTTAGATCTTAGGGACTTTTATTGAATTTTGATTGGTTTGTTCATTTTGTTCAGTGTCTAAACTTTTCAACCTCTAATTTTATCTACAGATGGGGCAAGACTGTGTCTCATCATTTATCGGCCATTGTATGTTGTCATGTAAGTGTAACTTTTTTCTTTAATTAAGTGTATTTTTTTTGAATGTTTCTTCCAATGATTTTAAAAGTTAGTCATGACTTGACTTGTTGTTTGCCTTTTATTCAATATGAAAAGCCACAGAGACTATGGCTGCCGAACCCTGAATGAAAGAAAAGCTTTTCTAGTATGGCTTTGAAATCAATTAATATCCGCTGCATTTTCCATAATTTTCCACGGATATTAAAATAAAAAAGTTTGCATCCTTTAATACACCAATTTATCAGCCATTGTCTTATCAAAATTAAACTAGGAAACTCAAACGGCTATACTTTATTTATTCCACTCCTTGGGGGGGGGGGGGGGGGCTATAAACATAGATATCATACGTGTCCTGTGACTTTACAAAGCCGGTCCAGGATATCATATTCTTAATGAATTCCGGCGAGGGGGGGGGGGGTTGTTTTACAATGATGCATAAATGATGAATTGAAAATATCCTAAATGCCTACACCAATTTATCAGCCATTGTCTTATCAAAATTAAAATAGGAAATTTATTTTCATAATTCTCCTCCTATTCTATCTATTCTTAATGAATTCCCGCGGCTTGGGGGGGGGGGGGAGGGTTTACAATGATGCACCAATAATGAAAATTAGCTCTTTATATAATATACCAAATACTCAAGTTTTTAAAATTTTGTCTTATTTTTCTACATAAATAAAAGTAAATCATTGTGTTTTTTGTTATATTTAAACATTGCTATTCAATATGTTTCTTTTTATTTAAACATTTTTGTACGAACACCGTGGCTGACCCAAAGATCAAATAACAATAAATCATATTATATTTAAATACTTGCACGCACACAAGGGAGTCTTTACTCTTTCTTTAGTAATATAAATGAATAAAGACATCCTACTTTTCTTTTCTTGTGACGTCAATGACTGAGTCTGATTCCTATTACAATCTATATTTTGTATATTCAGTTCAGACACTCTACAAGAGTTAATATTCGTCTGTCCTACCGTTTCAGATCTTTACTTTTATGGATGTTGTCATCCTTGTTAGGTCTTGATATTAATTCAAACTTTCATTTTTAGACTTTATCATTCGCTTATAACATTGTGTTTTGTTGTCCTAAGAATCATTATTTCAAAAACATTATTTCAAATGACTTTCTGGTTTGCTTCCATTGGGCTGTTTATTCTACTAGTTTTATAATAAGGTTTTCTTATTCATTGCTTCAACAACTTTTGCAGAATTGTTGAATTTGATTGGTTGGTTCATTAGGTTGAGTGTCCAAACGTTTCAACCACTTATGGTTAACTACAGACTGTAATTTATGTATCAAAAAAAGGTCATTATGTATTAATTAGTAGTGATCTAAAGGGATAAGACAATGGCCAATAAATTAATGTACATCCTCAATGATGATACACAAAATTATCCCTATTGTAGATTACAATTAGTGGTTAAAACGTTTAGACACTTAACTTAAAGAACTAACCAATCAGAATTAACTTAAAATCCCTAAAGTTGTTGGTTTTTTTTTTTGGGGGGGGGGGAGGTCGCCACTCTACCCCCCTTTGAATTAAATTGGTTAAATTAAAGGTTAAAAAAATTCATATTTCAAATTCCAAGATTCAAATAGATTGAATTAAGAAGGTTTCGTGATTCGCAAAATTCACATTTCATTGATCGATTGATTTGCCAAGGTAAACCCATACCAAGGTAATACCATTTAGAGCGCTCACACTAGTGAGATTTATGTGCTAGTTATATGAATAAAATAAGCTTAAATTGTCTTATATAGCTCTTCGAGCTGGAAAATTACTTGAAAAATGCATATTAGTAAAGCATTAATTGTTTTTTGATAAATAATTCCCAAAAATATTATACTTTTGCCCGTTTTTTTACTTGTTTTTTCACATAACGCAAGCGCGTCGTTAGAACCCCTATATAACAACAAAATTTATGGAAAGAGAGGAATTCGTCGGACGAGGGAGAGCCCGTACCGAGTGAAAGACGACGGAGAAACGAGTGCGGGGAAAGCTATAACCATCGCAACCGCGAGTTGACGCGCCATCGCGGTCACGCTTATCACTATATAAGAAAGAATTTTTATTATGGATAAATAAATAAGAAATTAGCTGTACTAAATAAGTTTATTTCATAATATTCATACACAATTGAAAATAGAAATGCATTGCCATTATGATTCTTTAATTATACGTTTATTTTCAATTTTATTTCTTCATAATTTATTGATAATATTATTAAAGTTAAACAATATAGATGTATTAAAAATAAAATATGTACAAGAAGAATGATTGATCTCAAAGCAAACGGCTCATGGCTTAGCAGCTTACAAAAAATCTTTGACGTTTGATTTGGGAACAAGGTTATTGTATCCGAGGAACATCAGTTCCTTAACCATTTGGGCCTTGAGGTTATACCTCCTTTTGCTGAAAAGCAATTTGAGATGGGAAAATATTCTTTCCACTCTCGAATTGCTGACCGGCAGAAGGATAAGGTTCCCCAATAGCTCCCTGATTTCGGCTGGATACTGGTCCTCTTCCAATAAGTTTTTCACAGTACCATGGATTAGATCCATGGTTGCGGATCTTGAACCTTTCTTCTTATCTCCTTTGGTGGATTTTCTGTAGAAATCGACAAGGTTTGTGGCGTTTTGATTGCGCCATTTCTCCAGACCTGTGTACATGGCTGTCCTCAGAAGTTTGACTTGTTCTTCTTTGCTTTTCTTCTTCTTTGGTTTTATCTTCTTATTTTGTTGTTCTTCTTGATATTTTTGCTTTTTTTCCTCAAAAAAAACAGCGAAAACATCGGGTTCTGAATCTTCGTCATTGTTTGTTGTTGCAGCACTGCTTGGAGCCTCCTCCTCCTCCTCGTCCTCGATGCTGGTAGTATCTCCTCCATTCTCCTGGTCAGTCTCGTCCTCGTCCTCGGTCTCGCTACATTTAGCCAACTGGATACGAATAACGCGCTCGCCGATTAACTTGGACAATTCATAGCCATCATCCAGGATCTCTTTGGCAAATTTCTCATCAACTAGCTGGCTGGGCATTTTCTTTTCCTGTAAAAATTTATTCTTTAAATTTTAATATCTATCTCATGATTTTAAGAAAGCTTATAAAACTTAGTCTCAATTTCGAACCTGTTACCTAGTATTAGTGTTCACTTTTAGCGGCAGCCGCCAGAAGTAAATGCCTGCTTCTCATTGGTTACTTTTTATTTTTTTTCTGACGTCATATATTCTTTTAAATTTTGATATAATATCTGTTGTAGGATGACGATTATTTGTAGCTATTTGATATGTTTTTTATTCTTATTCCTTATCATAGAAAATCAAAAATGATAAAATGAAAATTATTTGTAGCTATTTGATATGTTTTTTATTCTTATTCCTTATCATAGAAAATCAAAAATGATAAAATGAAAATCCATTAAATATCTCATTTTAAGAAAGCCTAAAACTTACGCCGTCGCCTACGATCATCTCCAGGTACGTCTTGCTGTAGGGGTGCAGAAACAACAGCGCTTTCCAACCTTGAGAATTCAGCATTTTTGTTACACGTCCTTTCAGTTTGTCATACATTGTGACAGCAAACCTGCAAAAATATAAATAAAATAAAATAGCTTTTTTTATATGTTTTTTTTTATATTCCTCCCCTCCCTATAATACTTTTCTACATTTTATTTGTTATATCTTTAGTATGGCGCATTTTTTGCAACTAAAAAAATTAAAAACCAACCTGTTATTCTCTTTACCCAGTTTAGCCAGATTTGAAAGAACAGTTTCTAGATTAGCAAACATGCTAGGTACGGTTGCTTCCAGGGATTGTGCAGATTTAGTGATTGGACCATCAATTTTCACCAGGACAGCTTTGATATCTGCTAACAGACCAATCTGTTCTTGAGTAGGCCATGTAATATTGACTAAACATAAAAAAAATACTTGAAAAGAAATAGTATTACAAATTTGTATCACCACATAAAAAAAAATACTTCAACTCAACTATTGTCTATTTATATTTTTGTGTTACCAAACCAAATAAAAAATTACAAATGTGTATTGTGAGTAATATATGTATACCTTTTTGATCAATCAGTGATTGTTTTACAGCTTTCAGCAAGTCCTCATTCTCCAAGAGTTCGAAGAAACGGATCAACATGTTCACAATGGAACTCCATCTTGTATCACATGGCTTCACTAGTCTAAAAAAAAGATATATTTTAAAAGTTAATAATGGCTTCTCATTGGTTAATTGTAAATGTTTTCTTTGAATTTAAAAAAAAAATAATTGTTGAAACTGGCTTCTCATTGGTTAAAAAATAACACTTACATTCGTTGTTTGAATCGTTTGTAGATCTTTCTTAAGCGCTTATTATTGCGCAGTTTCCCATTTAATGTTGTCACATATTTCAGCGTATCTCTGTAATCCACGTTTTCCTAAATACAAAATCAATCAACCCTTCAAAACCCTTACTATTTTCAAAACCATTACTATTAATAACTATTAATAAAGGCAAATACAAACAAATAGTTATTACATTACCTTTGTCTTTTCCAAGGAATCTTCAACAGCCAGATCCGACTGATGGTTCAAACAGGGAAGTTCAACCATAACTCCATGGTTTCTTGCACTTTGAAGTGCAACTTTTCTTGCGGCTTCAATACCTGACATAACAAAAAGACATATTATTGAAATATAAATTGTAATTAATATATCAATAATTAAAATTTTTTGTTTTAAATGTGATGACAATGTGACATGTCAATATCATAATCTTACCATCAGTTCTTTCTTTGGCAGCTTCAAAAGTGTTCTTGTAGAATGATAGAACATCTTCTTCTTGCTCAGACTCAGCACTAGTATTATCTTCGTCTCCTGACTCGTCCAAACTTGACAAGAGAGCACCATTTTTTACCAGGAATTCCAATTCGTCTCTGGACAATCCATGCTCCTTGTTCAGCAGTTCCATGAACTAATAAAAAAAATAAAAATTAAAAATTGTTGATTATTATTAGTTTTATAAATACTACTTTTTAAATAAATTTAAAATATTAAACTTTGATAAAAATTGGGTGAATTTGAAAATTAAAGATTAAAGTTAAGTTAAACTAACCTTGATACAATTCTTTGCACTATCTGTAGTGCATGACAATAACTGCTTGTGGGTAAGGTTGAAAGCGGCCAGAATTTTGTCAACAGCTCTCACGATGGACACGCCAGTGCAATCAGGCTCTGGCATCTAAAATATTCAAAAAATTATATTTATGCTTATAATTTAAATTTAATATTTATAATTGCAATATGAACTTTAAATTATTTGAATGAAATGATAATAATAATAAGGATAAACTCTTTACCTCTTCACAGCTTAATAAAACTTCTCTTGGTTCATTGGTGTTCTTGTCCAAAAACGTTGCTGTAACTGAAAATAAAATAAAATTGTAAGTTCATGTTATTTGTATATATTATATAATATTATAATATTTAAAATAAATGAATGTATACCTGCAAGAAAATCTACGAATACTATCCCAAAATCTATGCTTAGGTGGATAGCTAAAAATAAAATAATCAAATTATTAAGTTTTATAAATAAAAATTCAAATGTCAATGGTTACTAACTCCCCCCCCCCCCTACCCCCCGTTCTTAACACATAAATTTCTGATTAAGATTTTACCTGTATCTTTCAACTCATTTTTCAAGATATCGACAAAATTTTTATAACAGTTGGTCACCCAGAGCTTTAATTGTTCGTCTGTGGGGGCTAGTTGTTTGTTTCCGCCTTCAAGGAGCCCGACTTAAAATAAAATAAAATTACAAACATTTTTTTAGCAGCTTAAAAGTTAATTTAATTAAAATAGAATTAGTTTTTTATACTGTAATATAAAAATCAAATTATAAATTTTTTTTAGCAGCTTAAAAGTTAATTTAATTAAAATTTATTTAGTCTTTTCATACTTACCTTTCTTAGCAATTAAATGATCCCAAACAAATAGGTAGGGATCTTTGAGCTGCTTCAATGATATACGGCCATTGGTGAGTTTGTGTATATATGCATGGATACAATCAAGGGCAGTTATACCGCTGATGCAGATATCCTTGGTCTCTAGCTCGTTGCCTGAATGAAAATAGAAATATTACTGTTTGCGATAGCTTTTCATCAATCGTTGAACTCTCTAATTTATTTATCATATTGATTACGGAGGCATATTATATAATACAATTATACAACAAATATGTGTGTTTGCGATAGCTTTTCATCAATCGTTGAACTCTCTAATCTATTTATACGATATATTACATGTAATATATATGTGTACCACTTACGTTTATCGGTATCAAAATACTTCTTGTAGTCTCTCTCGCTGGTGTAGGCCTTGACAGCATTCTTGCAGGCTTTCTCAATGTTTGGATGGTATTTATACCAATGCTTCACGCAGCAACTACAATAAAAAAAGATTAAATTAAAGATTTGTGTATATTTGTATACTATCTAATTATGTATGTTAAACACTTTTGTATATTATCTAATGTTCTCAATTATGTGTATATGTATGTAAATGTTAAAAACTTATATAACTGTTTACCTGATGACATTGCTGTCATCATCCAAGCCTTCATCAAAGCGGGTTTTCCACTTAGGACAATCTGTAAGTAAAATACATATGGATTAATAAATTATACTTTTCATAATTTATTCTAAAGTTAAAACTTAAAAAATTCTACACAACACTTTATTTATCTGAACTCAAATATTGTGTCAATAATACTTACGTAGACATTTCAGATAATTCTGTCCGTCCTCTTTCACTTTTTCGAAGTAACTGAAATAAAAAAAATGTATCAGAGTCAGTCAGGATGTATATTTTTAATTTTTGATTTTGACAAAAATTATAAAAAATTGACTTACTTTCTAATGAACTGTGTGTTTATAATGTGTGATACTTTTTCATCCCATACCAACTGTTCATTGTTGTATCTCCACCTGAAGCATTTCTTTTCCTGTTCGGGAATGTCTGAATATAAAAGAAAATAAAAATATATATATAAAAGTATATTTGCGATAACTTTAATTTAATAGATTCTTCCAATTTGTAATATTTACAAAAAGTCTTGCTTTATTCATTATTGTAATTGCTCCAATAATTCATAATAAACTCTCATTGGCCAGAACAATTAAACTCCTACCTTTCATTTTAATTTTTTCTTCTCCATTTAATTTCTTGCCTTTTTTCTTCTGGACTATGCGCAATATAGTGGTGTTGTTAGGCCGGCCAGGTGGCCTTCCTGCACCTTTATTTTCCTCTGCACTTAATGAACTTTCCTGTAAATACTGCTTGATGATCTGTAACTGTTCAGCTGTTGGTTTTGCCTTCTTAGCAGAGGGTTTCCTTTTATTTTTTTCAGTACTGTCTGTTGGCTGGCCTTCGTCAATTGGGGGTAAGGTTTGTTTATTCTTGCCCTTGCCCTTGCCCTTGCCCTTGCCCTTGCCCTTGGGAGGAGGAGAACACCCCGACGACGATGATGATGAACAATGTAGCGGTGTACTATGATCTGGATACAGAAAAGTATCAATACCTGTGGCCGTAGGGGTAATTGGAATGGGCATAGTCGTCTGTTGGGCGGCGAGGGGTATTTCAGGTAGATCAGGTGGTTGATATACATCTGTTTCTTCAAGTCTGAGGCCCAGGGAACTATCATGCCTATACCGCTTAGTTAAGTGATAATCATATTCATTATTATCACTAGCAGTACCTTGGTAATGGACCTGGTAATCAAGTTCTTCGACACCTGACAGGACAGACACATCCATACTGAAATAAAATAGCTTCAATTTTAATAATAGTTATTGTATAGGAGGGGGAATATTTTAAATCTGATTTTCTAAAGAGTAAAGAAATATTTTTCTTGGGAAAACCTCCCCAAAAATAGTTTAAAAAAACCTTCCCAGGACCTATAAGAAGCTTAATTGTGAAGGAGAACAATATCGGTTCAGAGGTTAGCGAGATCCCTCGGCTCCTAGTATTTACCTTGGCTGGCCTTTCTTCCGCTTATTAGTTGTACTTCCTGAAGTTGAAGCCGAAGGTATATCAGTGGCTGTGGAACTAAAATAAAATAATTTAATTATACTACATTTATAATATTATTAGCTAAGTCTATAATCAAGTCTTAAAATGTAAGTATATTCCAACTTTCCAAATTCCAGGTTGTTAAAAAGTACCTTTTTAAAATTCAAATTGCGCGGCTTGTGTTAATAGTAGAAAAATGGTATGCATATCCTTAGAAACGTCATAAGCTCTAGTTTTTTAATATATTTATAATTAGCTAAGAAAAGTAACTCTATGCATATCCTTTGAATCGTCATAAGCTCTAGTTTTTTAATATATTTATAATTAGCTAAGAAAAGTAACTCTATAATCAAGTCTTAAAAATAAAATGTATGTAAGTATATTACTTATTTTTACTCTATGTGTAACGTTCGTATGTCTGTCCATCTGATTTCTTAAGTTAAACAAGTTAAACTTAACTTTATTTATGGAAATATATTTTGTAAGGTTAATAAAAGTTCAGAATGTTTCAACAATATATAAATTCGTAGTATTCCTATAAATGTTATTATCCCTTACTCACTTGTCCCCTTAGGGCAAAATAGGGCAAAAAGGGCTCCCATTTCGTTAAAAAACGGCATTTCCCGCCGATTTATATTAAGTGCAAGATTGGGAAAAAAATTCCTTCAGTTAAGCCTACTTTTAACATAATCCTTGCTTTAAACAAATTAGTATCCAAGTAACTTCAGTAACAGTTGGCCCATCTCTCGCCCACCTGTAATTACAAATTTGTAAATTATAGGTGCAGTGCAATATTTCTTTATAAAGTAGAAACTAAATTTCCTAAGTGGGTTATTTAACATTTCTTCAATAATTAAAAAACGTTCATATTTTTCCTGTGTTTCCATTTTTCCCTTCCAAAATGCCGTAAAATCAATCTTCCATATTTTTGTTAAGAGGACGTTTTTGGTTGATCAGTATAGAGAAAAGTGCTTAAAAAATGTTAAAATTTGTTAATATGATGAAAAAATTTTAACTTTACACACACCTTTAATGTTAATGACCTATATAGGTCAATGACCTCTATAGATAGACCAATATAAAACATATCACAGTGGGATCTTCTTAAAAAAATCGGGACAACCAAAAAATCTAAAATCGACTTTTATCTATCCTAGGACCTAATAATGGCTGTAAGTAGACAGCTAGAAAAGAAATTTTTAAAAAATATTAATTGTTGGCGGGTTTAGGCCGTTTTTAAAAAAGGTGGTGAAATATTTCTCTTCAGTTTTGATGATTTTCCAGATTTTTTCAAGGCAACAAAAAATACATTTATGTTCATCTTATGAAAAAAAAAATTTATTGAGGTACTTTTCAGATACCTGTACCAATGTCTAATTAAAGAAAAAATTTTAAAATAGGGTAGCTTTGCTCCTCCAAAAGTTAAAACAGCAAGACGTACTTACCAAATGCACATTAGAAGTTAACAGAGGCAAAATTTAAGTTATTTCCGAGTTAAATCAAAAGAAATTACATCATTTCTTCAAATACAACTACAAGCTTATTTATTGAAGTTTACTTTTGTCTACTCTAAATGTCCCGTTTTTTGGCAAAAGATCCCACTGTGCATATGTATATTATTTACTATACACCCCCCTCCCCTAATTATGAAAATCCTTTTGCATAAGCTTTTCCATAATAAGGGTTGGTCTGTCTGTCACTAATTTTACTTTCATTTACACTGCATTTTGAATGCATTTTGAAATATCCGGTCCGTCCGGATAGTTTTTTCGGTAATTTTTGGAAAATTTACTTACTTTAACTTACACTGCATTTTAAAAACGAAGCTTTTCTATAATTAAGGTCGGTTAATTTGAGTCTTCCAACTAATTAACTTACAATTTTGCTTTGACTCTTTAAGTGTTCATATACGTTTGTCCTACCGTTTCAGTGGTTCGCTTTTATGGAAGTTATAATCCTTGTTAAAAATTTTCCACTGAGGGTGGGGGAGGGGGGTTTAACTAAAAGAAAGGTTGATATATATGACACCTTTATAACCCCCCCCCCCAAAAAAAAAAATAACAACACAAGAGTAAGACAATAATGATATGACCCCTTTCTCCCCCCCCCCCCCACCCAACCCTTGTTAAAAATTTTCCTCACCAACCCCCAAAAACCGGGAAAATGTTAGGTATGTTACAGAAAATTTTAAAATTTATAATAAAATTAAGAAGCTATTATATCCTTCGCTAGAGATAGAAAAAAGCTTACTACTTTATATAGAAGCCTCTAGGGGCACTGGTAGGAGGAGAAAAAGTCGACCTCATCCCATTTTAGATTTGAGTTTCAAAAGAGTTAAACAAATACTTTTTTGGGGTTCAAAAATAGTTTAAAACCTTCCCAGGACCTTTAAGAAGCTTCACTGTAAAGGAGAACATTATCGGTTCAGCGGTTAGCGAGATCCACACACCCCACAACCCTCACTTTCCAAAAGAGAGCAATAGAGATTTGTTTTGTTGTTTCAGCATATCTTCTCTATAATTCATATTTCTGCCTCAGATCTGGTCTGCCTTAATAATGCCTTAATACTAAAATAAAAGAATAATGTCAGTTGTCTATAATATGATAGGAATAGGATAAATATTTATTCCAATATGGCTTCTAAATTACATATACGGCACAATGCGATAAATATCTATTTCAAACCGTTGGGTCAGTAATTATATAAAAATAAAAACTTGACTTAAAAGTACTCGTTAATAAATAGGATAAATATTTATTCCAATATGGCTTCTAAATTACATATACGGCACAATGCGATAAATATCTATTTCAAACCGTTGGGTCAGTAATTATATAAAAATAAAAACTTGACTTAAAAGTACTCGTTAATAAATAGGATAAATATCTATTCCAATATGGCTTCTAAATTACATTTCATTTCGCTTTTATGGATGTTGTGATCCTTGTTGATATGGGTATGACTATGAATCATAGATTATTTGTGTGTGTGTCCATTCCATTTTAGAGGCGCTACTACAACGGAAATATTATTACTTGGATGCTGCATCATATTTTCATGTATTCTGATAAAGTGAAACTCATAGCTGGCTAAAATAACCATACCCCCCACCCCCCAATCTACCCACTCCCCTTCTACTAGATGAACTAATGAACAATAAACGAGTTCTGTGTTAGCAAGCTAAATTAACTACAAATTTTCTTTCTCAGTATATCCATGTATATATTTCATATTATTTCATTGTTTGTCCATTTTTAAAAACCCGGAAGGCAAGTAGGGATTGAATGGACTGTAAAGTGTAAATTATACTGGTACCCAACGTTTTATAATCACGTTTTCTCATTCGTTTGCTTGGACTTATAAATGTATTATTTTTGACAAAATCATACGTCATTTTTTTTGTAAAATTGTTAAATACAGAATACTGTTTAAAGGACATACCTAACCGTAATTGACGGACATACCGACTCTAATCATAGAAAAGCTCTGCTTTATTAAAAGTAAGGTTTCAAGTTCGACCCCTTGCTCAAATCAAAACCTCAACCTCAACCACCCAATTGGGATAGGGGGGGGGGGGGGAGAAACAAGATTAAATTTGGATTTAATACGATGAAATTATAGTAAATAAATTAGCCGTTAGAGGGTAAATATTTCAAATTGTTCTTAAATTTATACTTTCATCATTCATTGGTAAAAAAAGTTAAAAATTATATTTCAAGTTTTAGAAACCTATTTTTAAGAAAAGTTACATTTGAGACGAATTGATTTCACAAAGTATTCGGTAATGTAGAAAACAAACAAAATTGCTTCAAAGTTACATATTGAAAGTTGGAATATATGAATCTTCAGTGATACTATATTCTCTTTATAACACTTTATGAAGGCTTTTTGGCCAATTATATTATAGATAATAAAACAAAATAATATCAATCATACTGATACCCAACTTAACCTAGCTAATGTAACCTATCAAAATCTAATATAACAAGAATGACAATATTCATAAAAGCAAAGCACTAAAATGGTAGGACAAACGGACATTAACACTTGTATATGGTCAAAACTGGATAATCAGAAAATATATGTATACATTTGTTGAAAAAATGCTTGATACAGGATAATGTTTATAGACATACTTACGTTTTTAGGACTTCATTATAGTTACTTCGCTTATTATATTGTACTTTATTTTACTATTGTCCCAGGAATCAATATACAAAAACCAAATCAATCGGATAATTAGATCACATAAAAATTTGTTGTTAAAAAAGTAAAAAAATCAACATGTTTAAAATGAACGTACGGACGTTCTGGTAATGATTACAGAGTTGCTGCGCTTTCTAAATCGTACCTAACTATTACAGGAATCCCCATCTAATATTTGAAATCGATAGGACAATTCTCACATGCCCCAATTAACAAAAAAGCTATCCATATGGGACCATACCCAAATTTAATTATCGCAGAAATCTAAAGGGATAAGACAATGGGAGATTGATTGATGTACATACTCAATGATGGTAAACAAAATTACCCCTTCTATAGATTACGATTAGGGGTGAACGTTTGGACACTATCCATGCAACGTAGAACGATGTCTGTTTGTTTGTAACGAAGGATCTCGCTAACCGCTGAACCGATCGGGTTCTCCTTAACAGGGTAGCTTCTCATAGTTCCCGGGAAGGTTTATAACTATTTTCTTGAGGGGTGGGACACCTAGGGGATTGGGGCAAAGCCACTTGTAGTTAATAAACCAACCAATCAAAATTCAATAAAAGTCCTCAAAAAATATGAACGTTATCATAAAACTAGTAAGTAGTAAAGAGGAGGGGACTCGAGTATTATTATTATAAAGTCTCCTGTATTTATTTAAATGTATGATTTATGGGGATTAACCCTCGGAATATGGGGGGGGGGGGTGGTGGTAAGTAACTGGTAACATGATATTACGGTCAGCCAAGGTGTTCGTACAGAAATGTTGTAAGAATTATTCTTTAGAAAATTCAAGCTATATTTTAAATTTGAGAACTTAAGTAACTGATATAGATATTATATTAATTATTATAAAAAAAAATTTTGTTTGGTATATTAGATAAATAAATAGCTATTTCTGATCATTGATACATCAAAGTCAAGCAATATTTTGAAAAATTAAGTATCACATATAGATATTATAAAAAAAACCTTTGGTTGGTATATTAGCTACTTCTGAATCTGATGCATCATTGTAACCCCCCCCCCCCCACGCCAGAATTCATTAACAATATATGTGCACCTGTTTCTCTACTTTGTGTGTGACTCACGTATAAGATATTTTAAGAAATATGATTGGGGGGGGGGGGTTACATAACATTTTTAAAAAATAATACATACGGACAAACTAATAGATAGATATACAGACGAACTACAAGATAGATATACGGACAAACTAATAGATAGATATACAGACAAACTAATAGATAGATATACGGACAAACTAAAAGATAGATATACGGACAAACTAATAGATAGATATACGGACAAACTAATAGATAGATATACAGACAATCTAATAGATAGATATACAGACAATCTAATAGATAGATATACGGACAAACTAATAGATAGATATACGGACAAACTAATAGATAGATATACGGACAAACTAATAGATAGATATATGGACAAACTAATGGATAGATAATTAGATTAAGGTTTAATAAAACATTAATTCACAAAAAATTTGTTTCATTAAATTGAGTGTCCAAACGTTTCAACCGCTAAATCTAATCTACAGAAGGGGTAATTTTGTGTATCATCATTGGGGATAGACATCAATTTATCGCTCATTGTCTTATACCTTTAGCTCCTTGAACTATATCTGTTATCACCCTAGTAAAGCTATTAATCAAGATAATAAAACAAAATAATATCAATCATATTTATTTTATATAAAAAAGAAGTATTAAAACAATTTTTATCAGAAGCAGTTTTGGGAAATTCGCATATTTTGCAAATGGAGTATTAGTAGAAAATTAGGATCATGGAAAGAAAAACGAAGTTGCGGGCTTCATCGTACGTTCACAGTAGCTTATGAAGATTAGGTTAGGTTAGGTAAAGTAAATTTTAATGATTACCCGACAGGGTTAGAAAATATGCACCGCTTTTTGCTTCTTATAATTTCGGTATTTTTTAATTAACGTTAAGCTACAAAAAAAGCCAAGAAAGTTCTAGAAAATATGCCAAGGTTCCGTGATTCCTAATCATGCAAATCACATGATATTTAGCTAAAAAATATTTTATATTCTGTCCAGAAGGGTAGTGAGATATTACAGAATTTTAATATTTTATATCCCCTATATTTTGGACTATTTCACACCTCTCGGACAAGGGTCAGTATATACTCGTATATGGAAATATAATAATAAACCCCTTACACCCGATATTATCAGACTTTTTCCCACGGACCCCAAATAAAACGAAAATTAGCCGTTTATTGCCCTAACTTGAACATTTACAGAGTCAAAATAATATTTGAAACTTCACATATGACTGAATTAAAGCGCAGGTAGTTTAAAATCCACCTATCCTATTGGTCAAAATTGATTAACTTAAAATGCATTTCCGCTTTTAGATAAAAATTATACAAAAACGAATTTTATAAAAAATCCTTAAAATTTGATTCAGATTTCAAATCTCCCCCTAATATTAAAATTCCGGAAAACTTATATATCTTATTGTACATTCTATATCCACGGAAAGCCGTTTATAATACGATGACAGAAATAACTATTATCGTCTCTCCTTCTGTATAGATGCTTAAAAACGTGGATTTCTTGCATCTGTTTTGGTACAACCTTATATAAAAGTAATAGTATCTTACGTAAGGTTTATACTTATTTTGGGGAGTGTAACGCCACCGTGCAAAATTTTTTTTTCCAAACTAAATTTTTTCTACTTTTTAGCACTAAAATAAAAAAGGGGGGGGGGGATCGAATTTAACACCCCACCATCTCAAGAGGCCTCAAGGGGCGTAGCCGTTAGTATGCAACGTAAATAAAGCTACTTAACAGCTTTTTGTCGCTATTTATAATACATTTTTGGTACTTTTATTTTATTATTTATATGGCAAAGGATTTAATATTAATTGGTTCTTACACCACATTTCCATGTTCTCTAATAAAGTGAACCTTAAAGCGGGAAAAATAACGTTCTTTCTCACCCCTCTCCCCTTTACATCATCCACTCCCCGCCTACTGTATGAACGAACTGACTAATGAACAAGTTCCATGTAAGCAATCTTAATTGACGACAATGTTTCCCCTGTCATAATATCCATGTATATTCTATAATTGCGTAGTTTTTTGAACTTGTGTTTTTATGTATGTACTGTCCTCGCTACCAATGTACAATTTGGTCCTTGTAGATTTTATTATCTTTATTATGACCCTGTATTTTCTAGAGTGTATAAGACACAGCTAATTTATTATATAAAGTTTGCCAAAAAAGTCAAATTTTCAGAACATTTCTTGCATACAAGAAATTAATTATCTGTACAAGGTGAAATATTCCTAGGATCAACCATTTGAATTAATAGGAATATAGTTTAAACAAGGATGAAAACATTAACGTAAGCTTAACAAATAAGACAAAAAAACAAGGATGACAAGGAAGCGAAGCACAAAAATCACGAAACCTTTCTCGCGTACTTTTTAGTTTCATAATATTTATATTTTTTTATAATGACAGACAAACTGACGGTCAAATTCTAGATGCTCAGAACAAAGAATATTTAATTTGATATTAGTATCCACATAAAATCGGACCAAAAACACCAAAGGTATGGGGGTACTTGCTTACATGTGGTAGACTGGAGCACCGAAACCCCCCCCCCCCCGCTTAGTTTTGACAAAAATCAAAAATAAGGGGGGGGGGGTAGTTTTTTAATGTCTGGAAAACGGCAAGGAGGAAAAAAGCACAGCAAGGCAAAGACTTAACCCCCCCCCTTAATTTTGAAGAAAATCAAAAATAAGGGGGGGGGGGTAGTTTTTTCACTGTACAACACGCCAGAAAGTTGAGTGAGGTAAATCAAGTAAATTCAGTATACCAGAGGGGAAACCTTATAACAGGGATATTCATTTTTTGGAGCATAATTTCCTTATTTATTGACTGATTTTAGTAATTGATGTATCCCTGAACAGGTAGTCTTAAGGAGAATATATCAGAAGTGTTTTCATGGGGACAGTCTTGCTGTGCTTTTTTCCTCCTTGCCGTTTTCCAGACATTAAAAAACTACCCCCCCCTTATTTTTGATTTTTGTCAAAACTAAGCGGGGGGGGGGGGGGTTTCGGTGCTCCAGTCTTCACATGTAAGCAAGCACCGGTATGGGAAATATTTGAAAAATATAAAAGTAGCCAAAAAACTGCCTATAAGCAGTCCGACCGCAATGGATGTTTTATACTTAATTTTGCTTCATATTAATTGGAATGTTGACAAGAAGTTTCAGTCGTCTATCTTTTGTAGGAGCCATGATAATCCTAAACGTATCAGACGGATTACGGACTGTCGGACCCTTCGAATTATAGAGTAGCTTCGCTACTAACAATTTTAGAAAGGTTAATGTTTATAGTCTTATGTTGATATAACAGCAAGACAAAGGTTGACAGGGATTGGTTAATGAAAGAAATGATTAAACGACTTCTTGATGCATAAAGCACACATGCAACTGATTTAACTTTTAATTCTTATCACGGATTGGGACATTTCTTCTCTAACAACATTTTTGCCCATTGAAAATATCCTAAACCCTGCTCACAACTAAATGTAAGCTTTACACAGGATTGAAGTCTAAGATATACAACTAACAAAACCTAGCAAATAAAACTTTTAATTCTTAAATTTTATGTAAAGAATTAGTTTATCTGTATTCATATCTTTTTTCATAATTTGTACCTTTAAAGTACATGGTTATGAAAAAAAAACTATTTTGCCAGACAAACAGTACACTTAACCCTTAACAGTCGGGCCCCTTGCCGCACCTTAATCAGTCGGGGGGGGGGGGGGGGGGGGCGTTCAACGCCCCCCATATTATCTCAGTTCCTATTAGAGCTAGAGGGCTAAATTTTTTTTTACAAGTCCCCTGTGTTATGATGAATTTCCGACCTTAAGTAAGTCAAAGTCAATTTTCGCTTCCTTCACCCTTTTATTTAACAACCTTTGTTTTTAGGTCCTTTTTTATTTAAAAATTTCAAACGGCTGTAATTTTCTTATTTTTGAAGCTAGAAGAACAATTTTTTTGCAGAAAATGTTTATCTTTATGTAAATTTTATATTTGAAATGTCAAAATATAAATTTTAGCGGCCGCAGCTGTACTTGGCAGCTGCCAGCCGCCGCAGTCGGCGGTCGGCGGGAAAACGGCGGTGGATCTTTATGAAATTTTAATACGTTATGTAGACATGTAAGAAAAGCTTAAGTTTAAAATTTGAAGTCTCTAAGTCAAAAATTGAGGCCACAGGAGCCTTTTAAAGATTTCTGGAGACCTGGAGGATCAGGACCTGCAGGATCTTACCTGGAACCTGAAATAGACTTGAACACCTGTATTTCATATAAGGATGTACTACTAGAGGATATTTTAGTATTTTGGCAAGATAAAATACTTTGTTTAAGTCAAAAAAATATTTTTGCTCTTTACCTGGATGACCCTGCGAGGTTTGCTGGCATCCTGTGCCCGCCAGGATGGAGATATTCAAAAAATTCCAACTCTCAGTTATGTGTCATACCCAAACTTAAAAAGTCACGCAGTTTGGGCTCTTTATCTTTCACACACAGAAAATGAGATAGAAAAAACCGGATGGGGAGGCGTTCAACGCCCCCCCCCCCCCCGACCGTTAAGGGTTAATAGAGGTGTTCTCTATCGAGTTGTAGTTTTTTCTTAATCACAATATATTCTCAAATATTTTAAACGTTAAATTTTCAACAGTTAAACTGTCCGACGGCCAAACTGTTCAACTGTCAAATTGTCCAACGGTCAAAATGTCACACGGTCAAAATATCTTACAGGCAATCTGTCTTTCCATCGGTCAAACAGTTCAATAAAACAACTCAAAAATGTTAATCTTACGAAAATATATTCTTTGTTAGATTCTTTTAACGTACTATATTAATGTCTTTAAAATTTCCTAGGATTCTTGAAATTTCTTCTTTGACATAGTACACAGTTGGAAATGGTTCTCTAGGGGCATTCTTGTATTGTCGGTTAAGATCTCCTGCCGCAAGATTACACCTAAACAACAATATGTTTATTTTAATGTACTGCAATCATCGTCTGTTCAGTCCAGTTCGGACCCTTTTTTCATATGATTATGAATTTTCCATTATGGTTTCGAAACCGGACTAATATTCGTTGGATTAGAACTGGTTTTTAGCCCTGAAAGCTCATGTATAGCATCGCATCACAGATAATTTATCACGAATATTAAAATCAAGTTTTGAAAGCCTGGGCCTAATAAAACCAAAGATAAAACTTGTATTTTTAACATTTTAATTTTTCATCTGGGCCGTCAAACAGATAGCAATTCATTTATAGTAGTCTACTATATATGGCTATGTTTTTAGTCTTTCCTCTTATGTTATGTTATGTTTTCCAGAATATCCTCCTTCCCTCATTCTACGGTCGAATTTGATCCACTGACAAGAAATTCAGGATTTATTGTAACTGGTTTCTACCCCATCCCTTATCCTCTACCCCACTTTTGCTTTCATTACAAAATTCTTCCATCCACACTTAACAACGCTACTCAATAATGTAGCTTACCAAATTTACACATAAACTGACATTAAAAAGCGAAATACATATCATTCATTATGAAAATGATATATCCAAGGGCGTCTGTCGATAAAAAGAGAAAGACGCAATCAATCATTTAGCTCTTTATTTTTAATTTTTTTAGTTTAAAACTATTGTACTCAGCTAATCCTTGGCTGATTTAGGCTTTTAATTATATCCTGGCTGAGACAAATTTAGATCCGTTGACTAATCAAAAATCGGTTCAGTTAGAGGGATACCCAACGTCTCATTTTATTGCTACCCAAGTCTTATAACTACGTTGTAATAATATGTAACCCCCTAAATTAAGTTTAGATGAATGTGTACTATATATATTTAAATCACGCCCCTACCGCGTGGGTTAGTTTGGCACTCCTTTGTCAACAACCCATTCTACATTTCTGTGACTTCATTCAGGTTGGGTTTAAAATATTGCCACGGTCGTAGCGGTCATGCGTCTCGCGTCATATTGGCAGGGTGACGCAAATTTCAGATATCAGTTTTGCCGTTTGATTTACTATTTTTCTCCATAAGATAAAAGCGATGTTTGCTAGATTATCTAATTCGCTATTATATAAAGATAAATTTTTCTCAAATCGCCAAATCTAGGGTCTGAAATCTGCGTCACCCCTACAATCTGAAAGAGGGGAAGAGAATAAGGGATGGGGAAGAACCGGTTATCAAAATGTTTAGTTGTCTTGACTTTAATTTAAACTCAACCTCATTCAGAGAGATCTCGAGGTATAAGACAATGACCGTTGAATTGAAATACATCCACTATTATGATTACCATAATTACCCCCTCTTGAATTAGTGTTTGAAACGTTTAGACACTAAACTTAATGAGCTAACCAATTAAAATTATACAAAAGTTCCCAAAGTTTTCTAAGCCAACGAATAAAAAAATGTTATCATAAAACTTTGGGGACTAGTGTAATAAACATCCCAATGTCCCCTCCCTCCCTGAACTTGATTACATGGTCCAAACATTTTGTAAAGTTGGCAAGGTGTAATGCAAGAATAATTTTGCAATACTTGCATTTCCCTACCCACCACTGTTAAACTTCTACGCGCTGTGTCTCAAAAATAAGCCATGTTACGTCATAACAATGAGGGAGATGAGAGGAGAAGTGGGAAAGAAAACACCTAAAAAAGGGATCGATAATCCCTCATTTTTATGACGTCACAAGGCTGATTTTTTGAGCTGTCCGGCTACAACATGTTAATATAATTGATAGTCATATTGTAATTAAAGAGTTAAATGGTAGTTATAGGTTTCTAATGCAGTGGCATGCCAGGGTTTGTTAATTTTAAGGGCCTTTCCAATTTTGATTTTTTGGGAGTTGATACCCCATACACACTCAATTCTACTTTTATAACAACATAAACTATTGCAACTTTAAGTCAACACAATGTGTCAAAACCAACAGGGTTCCCCTAATTACTGTTCAGTTCCTCCCCCCCCCCTCCCACTATTTTTTTGCTCCACCAACCCTAACTCATCTCTTGCACAATTTCCCCAACCACAAAATGAATATAACGTTACTAATTAGCCATTAAACAGTATAAAACTTGTAGAAATTTTAAATAAAGCTCTTTATAGTGGATGACAAATGACCAATAAAAGGCCAATACACAGACTAAATTACGAATGGCAGGCCAGCATACATTTTAATTGACCAATGGTAGGCCAGCATAACGTCATTTTTATAGGCACTATAAAAAGAATCACATTAAATATCAAGGAATATCGTAAGACAAAAAAAAATGAAAAACCAAGAGAATAAATGTATAAGTATAGATGTATACTCCAGACAACTATCTAGCCCAAGTTGACGGGAACTTTTTCGTTCTTTTGTTTCGACTTAGCTGTGTTAATATTTTCGACGCTATTGGCTGATATTCAAAGACTCAATTGTAAGCCTGCACAGGGTTACAGAGTAGCATATGGATCGTGCCCCCTCTATTCTTTTACTTTAATACCAAGAGAACTTACAAAAAACAAATGTGATTGAAAATTTACTGATGCTTTGCGGTGCACTGTTTATGTTTATGAATGTCACTTTTAAACAGAAGAAACCAATAATAGTTATTTATCGCAGAGTATAATAGACAGCTTTCCGTGGATATTTAAATGAAAAATTATAAGATTTAAACTAGCTGTGTTAGCCCCTAGGGCCTTTAGGCCTGGGCTAACAAAACTGGTAGAAATTTTATGATTTTTATTTTAGTATTTGTGAAAAATTTTCTGTAGTTCGATGCTATACATGATTTGTTAGTATGGCTGAGAACCTGTTCTAATCCACCGGATATTAATCGTTTAACCCATTACCTTTCTAAAATATTAGGGCAAATTTTCAAGTTTTTTGGTGTACTAAATTTGAGAATACCTCCTTATTTTATGACTTTATTTTATTCTCTTGTGGTTAGGTTGCATATTACGCAACGGAGTGCAGTAATCAAATTTTTAACTTTGATTAAAAGTTTAGTAATAATGATGCCTTGACTTTGCTTGTGCAAGGAACACTGCTTTATACAGTCAGGATTTAAAATAATATTTACAGTATAAAGCGGTTTATCTCTATGAAAATTAAAAAATCAGACAATGGCATCCAGGGCGAGGTCGTTATTGAACACAAGCGGGAATGCGCCTCTAGCATCTAGGAGCTCGGTATTCAAAAGGGGCAAAAAGCTAGGGTATGGAAAAATAGCTTAAAACCATCCCAAGACATTGATTTGAGAATAAAATAGCCTAAAACTATCATGGGTCCTCTGTGAAGCTTCCCTAAATAAAGAAACCCAATCGGTTCAGTAGTTTTTGACACTTAAGCTTTATTAAAAGGATAATACCCAAGCCTCTAAAATAAATAAAATAAACCTTCTTTCTTCTCAAAATCTCTGAAACCCACTACCCCCAAAAAAAGCATGGACGTCCTTGCATTAGAATCAGATTTGATTGTTATTATGAATAAAACAGTTTTATTCTTTTAAAGGATGCTTACTACGCATAAAAATAATTCTAAAGGCTTTAAACATTGTTGATTATTCGCTCGAGTAAACAATGGTAGCCTCAATTTCCGCATCATCCTACTCAAGGTTGTAAAGATTAATAAAAATTGTGTATTAGTCACACAAGTATACAATTGTAGCCTCAAGTTCCCCATCATCCTACTCAAGGTTGTAAAGATTAATAAAAATTGTGTATTAGTGGCACAAGTATACAATGGTAGCCTCAAGCTCCCCACCATCCTTCTCAAGGTTGTAAAGATTAATAAAAGCTATTAATTAGTCGCTCAAGTATACACTATTTAACTCAAGTTTCACCCCCTCCTACTCAAGGTTGTAAAGATTAATGAAAGTTGTTAATTTGTAGTACAAGTATACTTTAGTAGTCTCAAGTTCCGAACTATCCTACTCAAGGTTGTAAAGATCAATAAAAATTATTAATTAGTGGCACAAGTACACAATGGTAGCCTTAAGTTCCGCACCATCCTACTCAAGGTTGTAAAGATCAATAAAAATTATTAATTAGTGGCACAAGTATACAATGGTAGCCTTAAGTTCCGCACCATCCTACTCAAGGCTGTAAAGATTAATAAAAGTTGTTAATTTGTAGTACAAGTATACAATGGTAGCCTTAAGTTCCGCACCATCCTACTCAAAGTTGTAAAGATTAATAAAAGTTGTGTTTTAGTCACAAAAGTATACAATGGTAGCCTCAAGTTCTCCACCATCCTACTCAAGGTTGTAAACACCAATAAAAATTATTAATTAGTGGCACAAGTATACAATGGTAGCCTTAAGTTCCCCACCCTCCTACTCAAGGTTGTAAAGATTGATAAAAGTTGTTAATTTGTAGTACAAGTATACTTTGGTAGCCTCAAGTTCCGCACAACCCTACTCAAGGTTGTAAACACCAATAAAAATTATTAATTAGTGGCACAAGTATACAATGGTAGCCTTAAGTTCCCCACCCTCCTACTCAAGGTTGTAAAGATTGATAAAAGTTGTTAATTTGTAGTACAAGTATACTTTGGTAGTCTCAAGCTCCCCACCATATTTCTCAAGGTTGTGAGCATCAATATTAATTAGTCGCTCAAGTATACACTATTAAACTCAAGTTTCCCGCCCTCCTACTCAAGGTTGTAAAGATTAATAAAAGTTGTTAATTTGTAGTAAAAGTATACTATGGTAGTCTCAAGTTCCGAACATCAATAAAAATTATTAATTAGTGGCACAAGTATACAATGGTAGCCTCAAGTTCCCCACCATCCTACTCAAGGCTGTAAAGATTAATAAAAGTTTGGTTAGCTGTTATTGCATTATCATACCAACAGTCAATATATATATATTTCAAGTATGGCTTTAAAACCGATTAATATCCACTGGTTTAGAGTCGGTTTTAAGCCATACTGAAAAATCATGTATAGCATTGTAGTACAGAAATTTTCTACGAATATTAATTTAAAAATCATAAAATTTATACCAGTTTTCATTTTTTAATTTTTCATTTTGATATTCGCGGAAAGCTGTCTATAATACGATGATATAAATAACTATTTTAACCAGAGTTCAATAACTAAAAACCCAAAGTTAAAGATCAGAACAAAACATCTAAACAACGGCATTTGAAACATCTAAGAATGGTCGTAGATTATACGTGTATATTATTACAGGAGAAAAATTTTTGTCAATCATTTTATTCATCGAATTTGAGAATAATGATTCCTAGTACAACAAGGTAAAATATCATAAGCGATGGCTCTCCATAAGCAAGTCCTAAAACTGTAATTATATAGAATCCTGTATTTATGCCATTTTGCAACAAATTTATGTTCTGTTTTGTCTCGACTTTATAAATTAACATTTTGTTATTAAATTCTGATACACTATTAATACTGTCCAATTTTAGAGCGTTGCTTTTATGGATGTTGTTATCCTTGTATAGTAAAAAAAAGTCATTATTACAAGTTTTAATCCAAAATAATCCTTCTTTACAACTTCACTTTCTAAATTCTTTTAAAGAAGTTGTATCAACTTTTTTGCTTTTTATTTAAGATAGCTAGCCGGCTCTTTCAGTAAGTAGTAGATGTAAAATTTTTCATAGAATTCAGATATGCAATCGTTTTTTTTTGTAGACCTCTTATTTTTTAAGTAATTTAAGTTTTTTAAAAAAATAATTAAGTCGGTTTTAAGGTACTAAAACGCAACAAAATAAAAGAAGAAAATGGCCAGTATGAACAAAAATAGTAAGATCTTTAATTTGACACCTTACTTTTAAAATTCTGTTGAGTAATTATTGAAAAAATCTATTTTTTTAACCTCGGTTTAATAAAAACTTTAGACCTAAATATTTTCTCAAACAGACATAAAAAACATGGGTTCATATATACCTTTAGAATCAGAAAAATATTATGAATCTATTCTAAGCAAAATTGAAAAAGTTTTATAAAACTATAATAAAAAAAATAAGTTTATTTTAAGAATCATAATTTTCGGCTTTAGAGGGTTAGCTTGAACCAAACCTGAACAAAACCTAAATAAAAGACAATGCAATGTAGCAGATATTTTTTAAACACAAGAGACAATAATGTATTTTTAACTGCATTGTTTTGAAGTTTATAAACAGACTGATGCATATTTGTTCATAATTTTTCATTCTTTACATGTTCTTTAATATCACTATATTTATTGTAGTATCTATTGTATATATTGTATGAACGTTCTCCTTTTTTTCTGGCAATTCTATAGGTTAATTTTATAGGTTAAGCTTCCCGATTCGTCAATTTTTGCGATTTGTGATTGGCTAGTTTAGTAGTTACAATTCTTAAAATAAACTTTTTATTTTTTCTTTTTTTTATTACAATTTTTTTAAACTTTTTCAATTTTGCTTAGAATGGATTCATATTATTTTTCTCATTCTAATGGTATATATGAACCCATATTTTTTATGTCTGTTTGAGAAAATATTTAGGTTTAATGTTTTGATTAAACCGAGGTTAAAAAAATAGATTTTTTCAACAATTACTCAACAGAATTTTAAAAGTAAGGTGTCAAATTAAAGATCTTACTATTTTTGTTCATACTGGCTATTTTCTTCTTTTATTTTGTTGCGTTTTAGTACCTTAAAACCGACTTAATTATTTTTTTAAAAAACTTAAATTACTTAAAAAATAAGAGGTCTACAAAAAAACCGATTGCATATCTGAATTCTATGAAAAATTTTACATCTACTACGTACTGAAAGAGCCGGCTAGCTATCTTAAATAAAATGCAAAAAAGTTGATACAACTTCTTTCAAACTTTTAAATCATAAAATATCTTTTTTTGCATTTTTAGTTATATAGCTCTGTATCTTTTTTGAAAGAGACATGATATATTTTCTTTCCTTATTTTGTAGATATCTTAATATTTTCATTTTGAATTTGGCATAATTTGGTAAGAGTTAAAAATTCGAATATTTTTATTATATCTAAATATAATATATGTAGTAAAGTATAAGAATGCAGGGATCTAAAGGGATAAGACAATGGCATATGAATTTTTGTACATCGCCAATGATGTAAAATTACCCTTTCCGTATATTTCAATTAGTGGTTGAAACATTTCGACACTTAACTTCATGAACCAACAAATATTTAATATTAGACCCCAAAGTTAGAATAGAATAGAATTTATTAACTAATGCAATACATTTAAATTATTAAATATACATATAAAATCATATTTTAAAAATTGCATAGCAAGGAGTAATTAAGCCTTGGAGTAGGCCGTAAATTTACCCCTTTAATTGATTTCATTTATTATTTTATTTATAGCGAGAATTACAAAAATTATTTGTTATATAAAGATATTTACACAAATTTAATAGATCAATAATTAAGTGGGTTGACTAAATAACTATTTACAGTTACAGAAGTTGGTACAGATTTTATTTCTTACAGGAAAAGCATTTTCTTTTGTTGCAATGAAATGATTTATAATTTAAAAAATAATCTTTTTTAATCATGGACAATGATTTCTTTACAATTGAGCAAATGAATAAAAAAAAAAGGTTATTATAAAACTTTGGGGACTTTTAATATACATCTCAATGTCCCCTACCTGTAATATCATATCTTTAAGGAAACAAACATTTTTGTGATTTATTATTTTGTAATAAAACTAAAATAAATGGTTTGAAGAGTTAAGTTTGAAAAACTTTACTTCCGTATTCCAGCACACCCCACCCGAGGGCTTGTTAGGTTAGAAAAAACTTCCCATGGAAACGTTTCACACAGGATGTACTGGGACCTTATGGTGAGTTCAGAACATGCTTTCCCTAAATTAAATTAGTACCTTCCCATAGTAGAAAATTTTAAAATTACATTTTGTGATCTAATTTTACTTTTATTTTTAAAGTATCTTCACCTAATTCCTTTATTGTCTTTCATGTTCACCATGCAAATTCGTTCACATTACAGTTAAATTGACAGATATTGGAGCTTTCTCAAAAAGTCTTAAACATTTTTCTATCTCTAATACTTTTTGAGATATCTTATTTTAAAGTATTGCTGTAAAATCATCTTTTACACAGCAAAAAGCATGTTCTGAACTTACTACAAGGTACATCCTGTGTAAACCGTTTCCACGGTTTTTATTCTAACCTAACAAGCCTTCGGGTGGGGTGTGCCAGATGCATTATTGTGAATACAATAGATCTACTTTTCATTTTTTCCTCACAAAAAAACATTTTGTGAAAATGTATATTTCTGATAGTTATTTCTTGCACCGTATTTAAAACAGCTTTCCGCGGATATAAAATGTACAATTATAAGATTAAAACCCCAAGAAGCCGAAGACACAGGCTGAAAAAACTGGCTTTAATCTTATGATTTTGCATTTTTAGATTCGTGGAAAACTGAATATGATACGTTGCGAGAAATTTTTCGTATGGATAAGAACCAGTTCTTTTCCACCAGATATTAATCGGTTTTAAATGAATACGAGAAAAAAATTTAAGAGTCTTCCTTGATATGACTCATGTAATAAAAATTTCATTAGCTTAGAATTTATTGAGTAATTAGTTGCTTCGCGTATAGCCTATAGAAGGAAGCAAGGTCAGGAGAATAGCATTAAACCATCCCCAACAAATTGATGAAAAGTTACAAAAAAACTAAATACATCAAGTACATAAATATTAGAAAACATAAATTTATCAAAAGCGAACAACGCATAAGGTAAGGGCCTTACAAAAGACGAATCCCAATCTGTCCCACTGTGAGGAAGACGATTCTTATATGAAGGAAAAGAAAAAGGGAAGGGTGGAAGAAAATCTCTTCAAAAGAGATGGGAGAAAAGGGAATCGTCTTCCTCACAGTGGGACAGATTGGGCTTCGTCCTTACAAAAGCCTAAACAGACTAGGAAGGTTTTTAAGTTCCTGGTTTATTGGCCTTGTTAGAAGAGGTCTTTTGTGACCTCTCCAATGCATTTCTTTAGTTTCCAATCATTTCTTTATTGAGAAGAAATAACATATGCATAGAAAAAGAAATATATCTTATTTTACATTATGTGTTCTTTGTACTCTAAAAAAATTCATCATAACAAAACGTAAATTTCAAAATCAAAATTCGAACATACATATTTTTTAGTAATAAGAGACGAAAACTCATAGAAACTGCGATTGTCCCTGTATTTTATCGCCATATTGGATACCATTAACATTGGAAGATTTAAAAAAAAATAGAAGATTTTTTCTAAAAAAATTGGAAGATTTTTTCTTAAAAATTGGAAGATTTTTTCTTAAAAATTGGAAGATTTTTTCTTAACAAAATGGAAGATTTTTAATAAAAGAAATAATTTTCTGCTTATTCAACGAATGTCTCGTAATTGTGTCGTTAACAATCTAATTATAGTATTCATATAATTAATTTGATAAATACCGATATAACAGTAGACCTTTTGCAATTCGATTTTTTTTTTGTGGGGGTAGGTCTTTTGTAGGTGTAGGTCTTTTGTAGAATAGGTCTTTAATAGCAACGCCATACATCCAACCATGGAAGTCCAAGCTTTTTATTTTAAAGGGGTTACAAAATCTTGACGGGTATGTTAATTCCTATTTGAGGGGCTGGAAAACGGCTTGCGAAGCACGCCGAAATTTTGTTGACATGGGTAAAATTAAAGGGACTGTGAACGTAAATTTTTCTCATCTTAATATCAAATCTTAACGTAACATCATCTCATTCATAATATCTCACAGATTGAGCAAAACGCGCTTTTGTTTGCTTAAAAAACGGCTTTTTCCGACGATTTTTATAAGGTACAGGGAAAGGAAGAAATTTTCCGTATTATATAAAATGTGCATTAAATTGCTTTTTTTCTCCCATTATAGCTAAAATTAAACTTTTTCACATAGTTCTAGATTTTTCCTAACGGTTAAGCTGACTTTTAACATAATCCTTGCTTTAAAACAATGTATAATTACTTAGAAATTGATAAAATAAGCAATATTTTTTATTGAAAACCAAATACAATAACAAAGCCAGAAACAGGTTTTTTATTATTATCCAATTAACTTTAAATGGCCCATCTCTCGCCCACCTTTAATTACAAATTTGTAAAAAATAAAGACGCAATATTTCTTTATGAACAGTCTGATAAAAGTGTAAACTAATTCTCCAAAGTGGGTTATTTATTGTCCAACACAATAAAAAAGGATATTATTATTTTAAATAACCTATGAGATTCAACCCTTTGTAGACAGTGAGGTATTTTTTTGTCAATAATACGAATTTAAAATAGGTCTTTATTACCTAATTACTACGTTATAAAAAAAATAATTGGCAATTTTATAGCATAAAATAAATCCTTAACAGTAAGTAAATTGTTTCAACTATGTATGACACGTTAAATATCCCTACAAACATTATAAGAAATAAAAATGTTCAGATTTTCCCTGTTTTTTCCTTTTTCCCTCCCAAAATACCATAAAATCAAGGCATTATTCCTGGATATTTTTGTTAATAGGACGTTTTTGGTTGATCAGTATAGTGAAATGTGCTTAGAAAATGTTAAGATTTGATAACCAGATGAGAAATTTTTACGTTCACACTCCCTTTAAGGTGTAAATAACCCTTCTCTAAGACTTTTAGCTTTGCTTTTTTAGATATTGTCATCCTTGTTAAAAGCAAAGCTTTTCTATAATAAGGGTCGGTAACGAATAGCTCCTATCGCTGATTTAAGCATGTTATGCATTTTCAAACTTTGCATGGTGATGCCTGTAGAGGTAAAGTACTATTTCGAAATCGTAGCTACTCTATAATCGTTACCAGAATGTCCGAACGTCCATTTAAAGCATGTTGATTTTCAACCATCTCTATAATCAAGTCCTAAAAATGTAGGTATGTCCTTAAACTATTGGATGTTGTCATCCTTGTTTGAACAGAGTTACACTCCTTGATACTCTGTATCTGATTATCTGAAAACAATAAAGTTCAAATTATCTGCACTAAGACGAGTAACTTCTCTTTCATGGACTCAGGAATTAAAGGATATATTTCTATTTAGATCATCGTAATATAGAAAGTTCTCCGCGGATAGACAATAAATATAAGATTAAAACCAGTTTTTGTGGCCTCGAGGGGCCAAAGGCTTGGGCCAATAATTGATCCAATAATTTTTACTTTATTCTTTTTTGAAAATGCTAAAATACTACAAAGTATAGGTTTTAATCCATACACTAGAAATGTTATGCTTCAGAGACTAAGAGAAAGGGAAATCTAGGAATCACAAATTAGATTATCTAACGTAAATGTAGTTTCTCTTCTTAAATCAGGGATTAAGAGGGGGCAATATAAGTAAATGAACAAATTAAATAGTCCAAGTAGTAAATTTGCTGATGAATTTAAGAAAAATGCAATCCTTATATAAAAGTAACAGGATGTCTGTTTGTCTATCTTTCTGTTTGTGTGTACCGTGTGTACCCTTTCAAGAGAAATCACAAAAAGAGGCCCCTAGGGGCGTAGCCGCTAGTATATTGATAAATTGACCAAGTTTTTTTTTTGCATATCTCTTTATCCCTGAACTGGTCTAGTTGAGTTGTCGATATTACATCAGGAAAATACTTTTTGTCTGCCATTTACAAATCTACCAGGGAGAAATGAATAGCACATCTTTCAGGTAAAATATCAAAGTAAAATAATAGAGGGGGTATGAGCCTTCAATGTTGGGAATCTGTCTTAATTTTGTTTCTGCGCCGCAAATTTTTTTACCCCCCCCCCCCAAAAGCGCGCAACAATTTTTTTTGTTAGAGATTTTCTATTTTGGGGGGGGTATTTACCCCCCCCCCAAAAAAATTGTTTGGGGGGGTAAATACCCCCTCCTAAATGGTTGGGGGTGCCTACGGCACCTCCAGGGTAGGGGTAAATTTTAAATGGGGGGGGGGGGTAAAATGAAAAAAAATTTGGGGGGGGGGGGTAATCGCCCCATTACCCCCCCCCCCTTGGACGTCTATGAGACGAAAAATGTTTCCACCACTAAATGGAAAAGCTTGTGTATCATCATTGGATATGTACAATGTACATCAAAATATCAGCTATTGTCACCCTTTAGATCCCTGCAGAAACATATATTTTCAAAATGCGAGTTTTAAAGTCAAAATAGTTAAAGATTACAATCGATCATTTATTGCAACGTATTAAGGACAGCTTTCCGCTGACATTAAAATTAAAAACAATAAGATTTAAACCAGTTTAGTTAGCCCCGAGATGCCAAAGGCTTTTTTATATTCGTAGAAAACTGGTCGTAATACGATACATAATTTTTCAGTATAGCTTAAAACTAGTTCTAATCCAGTGGATGTTAATCGGTCTCGATGCCATATTGGAAATTATATGGAAAAAATACAGAATCCATGAAAAGCCACATTTATATTTGTCAGGGATCTAAAGGGATAAGACAATGATCGATAAATTAATGTACATCCCCAATAATGATACACAAAATTGCCCCTTCTTTAGATTACAATAAGTGGTTGAAACGTTTGGATACCAAACCAATCAAAATTCACCAAAAGACCCCTAAGTTGTTAAGCCAACGAATAAGAAAACTTTATCAAAACTATTGTAATAAACAGTCCAATGTCCCCTTCCTTCCTGATTCGTCTAACCTTCGAAAATTAATGATTTTGTATATTTTATTTGAGTAGGACATCTTGTAAGTAAATATTGATATCCAATAACCATGGGGATTCAATACTAAATTGTTAGGAAATAAAGCAAGAAATTCCAGAAGCATATCGCATATGGTAGACGAGTAAATTGATCCGATAGCATGATATACAGACAGACGCAATAACCACTAAACCGTTATAGTTCTTCTTTACAGTGTAGCTTCTCATAGGTCCTGGGAAGGTTTATAAATATTTTGGGGGATGATACTACCACCCTCCCGAGAAAAATCACCCTTAGAAAAAATTGTCGTTTAAAACTACAAGTTACTCCCTCTTCCTCCCCTCAAGGGCCTCCAGATGCCTCTAAAGGCGTAGCCGCTAGTAGAGTATATATTGTAATAGGTCAACCAAATTCTCACAAAAATTAACCAAAATATCATTAACACCAGCTGAGTACTTTTATTTCAACACTTATTGGACAGATAGATAAACAAAATTAGTTATATAGTAGGTTTGCTTATTAAATCATCCTATTAAATGTGTATTTATTTATGATATAATATCTAATTTGAATTCAAATTTTTTTGCAAAAAAAATTAACAAATTTCATAATCAACACTGTCCTGCCACAACTGCACAACTGTAGTAAAGAATAAATAATGAAAATAAAAGTTATTTATTGCATTGTAGTATAGACAGCTTTCTAGGGGGGGGGGGGGGGGGGGAGGGGCGAACCCCATGTCCATTTTTGTAGGCCTTCTTTTTTTGGTTTAAATAGTGTGCAAAAAATGCCTATATTCAACCGTTTTTGGCTGATAGCATCCTTTAAAAGATTTCTTTTTTTGAAATTATCAATTACAGCAACATTTTCTAGTGAACTGCATTTTCTAAGCATTCTTATAATAATTTTCATTTATTGTTTATCAAAATATTTTTCCCTTATCTATTACAGCTAGATGATGTTAATAGATAATTATGATTATCGGATATTTGCTTTAGGTGCAAATTCTTTTTATTTTTTTTGCAATCAAAAATTATTTTGCAGCTTTCTGACAAATAAAACAAGGTCGATCGTGTTTTAAGTAACTGCTCAAGTATCATATTAAGAAAAACTATTTTGCCTATTTTATCATTGCTAATCTGTTTCATTTTCATTTCATTAAATTTCGATTAGTTATTATTCGAAAGGATATTTAAGGGCAGAAAAATAGCCGAAAACTAGATCCAGCATTTTTTTTATAAAAATAAAATAGCATAAAACCATACCGGGACCTGTAAAAAGCTTCGCTATGAAGGAGATCCATATCAGTTAAGTGGTTAGCGAGATCCTTCGCTACAGAACAAAAAAAGATTACAACTTACTTATAGAATAGGATAAACAGATGATATTTAGTTTGACAGATTTATATCAGAATCTACTCTACATCCCACTATGTCCGCCGTCTGTGTTTATCAGTGATAAGGGATGGGAAACGTAGGAAAATATTATTTCAGGCCTATTTCAAGCCTAGGCCTAAAAAACCTGTTATGGGATAGTGCATTAGTAATTGTAAAAGTTGCATTATCTCTTTCAAAACTAAGCCGGGACCTAATTTATGGCCAGGTTTCCTATCCCTTATCCCTGGTGTTTATATTATTCTGTATTTGAGATGGATATTTTGGTGCATAATATGGTTCTTCTAATTTGCTATCTTAATAGATTTATTGAAATTAGCTGTTTTTTCTGCTTTTATATCTGTGAGCGCTAATGAGCTATGAAAGGATAAGACAATGGTCGATAAATTGATATGAATATCCAATGAAGATAAACAATTATTGGTTGAAACGCATGGACACCCAACTAAGTGATCCAACCAATCAAAATTTAATTAAGCGTCCAAAGTTGTTGAGCCAACGAATAAGAAAACATTATCATAAAACGTTGGGGACTTTTTAAAATTCCAATGTCCCCAACCTCTCTGGCCATATTGTTATTTATAGCCTCAAACTACACTATGATATAACTTCAGATATATTTTTTTTTCATAATAAAAACCTGTGTAATACATTGAATATTATACATAAAGTATACATATTTTTATACATTATATTCTTATTTAAAATGAAAAAGTTTCCTATTGGAATATTGGCATGAGTAGGAGAGAGTGGGATAAGTAAATAAACCAATAAGTCATATCAATTTTATTTGTCAAGTGAAGTTAAGAAAAGCATTTTTTTTTTTTTTGGGGGGGGGGTATTTTTCCAAGGGCAATTTCTCTTAGGAGAGTGGAGGTACCTTTAACATTCCCTTAATCTTCAGAAGCTTCATTGTAGAGGAGAACCTTATTGGTCCTGCGGTTAGCGAGATTTTAAGCAACAAATACATAGACAATAAGGTATATCATGTTAGGAGTTTTTTTATGCCTCCAGGTGTAATAGCAATTAAGAATAGTTATTTCTCGCATCGTATTATAAACAGCTTTCCAGGGTTATAAAATGTACATTTATAAGATTAAAACCAATATTTTCAGCCCCGAGATGCTGAAGGCACGGGATAAAAAAATGGTTTTATTCAAGATTGTGCATTTTTATATTTGTACGTAAAAAATTTGATAAAATACGATGCTAGACATACTTTTTCAATATGACTGAGAACCGGTTTTAATCCACCGGATATTAATCGGTTTCGAAGCGATACTAGATATCTCTTTGCCCGTCCTTTAATCCTGGCAGAGAATGCACTATACATAGATTTCCATACTTTACTTCCAAGTTTTGAACTCAAGGGACACTATGCATATTAAAAATTGTTTAAATAAAAAGCAAAAATGAATATTATATTAAAGATTAATAAGTAAATGATATTATTATTATTAAGATATTTTAGAAGTATGACTTCAATAAATAACGATTTTAGTTTAATAATCTGTATTCTAATCATTTGCACAATAAAAAAACAACATTTTAAAAATATTTTTCGTTAATTTAGGCATGTTAAAATTCTGAAATATTGATTTCAAACTTTGCTTGGTAATTCCTGTAGATTTAGAGAGCGTAGCAACTCTATAATTGTTACCTGAATGTTAATTATTAACTTTTTTAACAACATTTTTATCATTGATCTAAATTTTGGAATACTCATTCCTAGAACAACAAAGCAAATTTTTATTAGCGAAGCATCTCTATAATCATGTTCTAAAAATGTAAGTATGTCCTTAAACAGTATCCTGTATTTCTTACAATTTTGTGTGTTCTGACACTCTTTAGGTGTTAATGTTTGTTTGTCCTACCGTTTCAGAGCTCTGCTTTTATGGATGTTGTCATCCTTGCTAAATTCTAAAATAATCATAATAATTTACCATTTTTGATATCCGGCCTTGTAAATGTAAAGTCTCCCTTTTTTGGAAAATATTGTATACATAAATTACTCCTTGAAATGTACATAAACATTTAATTCAAAACTTTCTCCATAATATGTAAGACATATTTTGAAGTGCAACTATTTGGGTATTGCAAAAAGTACATGAAGTATAATTGTGTGCAAAAAAATGTTCAAGGCTATTAGTAAATTAGAGGTAATTCTTAGATTTAGTAACCTTTGAAGTAATTAAATTTAAACACATTACAACTATCCAATAATTAAAGAAACCATTTATAAAAGTCTTGTGTGTCTGTTTGTCTGTACTGAAGGACCAATATAGTACTTTTATGTCCTGGTAAGGTTCAAAGCTATTTTGGGGGAGGGTACCATTACTCTCCTATAAGATATCGCTCCTAAATAAAATAGAACCACATTTTTTTTTCAAATTTAAAATTTAAAATGGGGGGGGGGGGTTATTGACTCTCCCCAACCTCAAATGCCCCTAGAGTCCTCTGAGGGGCGTAGCCTCTAGGAATAAATATTGTAATATTAAAAATATGGCCTCAGAATTTTGAACCTTTATCTAACATGAAAATATATCCCTTTTCCTTGTTCGGATATCGAAATTTCTAAATCATAAATAATTGTAATGATTTGCAATATTTTACAAGCATATTATCTTCAATAATTCACAAAACAAGAGGGGGGAACATCCAAAGTGACAATTTGATTCTTATAAAAAATTAATAGCCCATATTTCTTTTGAACTAAAGGATATGACATAGACCCAGAGATCTAAAGGGATAAGACAATGGCCGATAAATTGATGTACATCTCTAATAATGATACAAAAAATTACCCCTTCTGTAAATTAAAATTAGTGGTTGAAACGTTTGGACACCAAACTAAATAAACTAACCAATCAAAACTAAATAATAGTATCAAAGGTTGTTAAGCAATCGAATAAGAAAACGTTATTTTAAGACTTTGGATATTAGTGTAATAAACAGCCCAATGTCTCCTGTCTACCTGGATAGACCGCTATTGATAGACTGATAGGACGAACACCAAATACAACCTGATTATTTACTAATGCATCAGAAGTTCATCAAAATTCTTTTTGATTAAGATTAGCAGATGTCTCAATAATTGTCATTTTACTTAGATACTTACGCTCTTATATAATAAATTACGTCATACAATACAAATAACTAATGATAGGCCAATACACATACTAAATTACCAATAACAGGCCAGTATACAATTTAATTGACCAATGATAGGCCAGTATGACGTCATAGGCACTATATAAAGCTTCTAGTTACCTGCCAACTGTAAGATTACATAAATCATAAAGTTATATTTAAATTCTAAAGAAAATATTGGAATATATAGAAGGGAATATTTGTACATAAGTTGAAAATAAAAAATATTTGCAAGAATTATTGAATGGCTCCTCCATTTCATACATATAACGGACATGACCAGACATATTAGGAAAGGAAACTCTTTTTCAGTATGACTTCAAACTTGATTAGAACCGGTTCTCAGCCAATTAGAGTAGAACATTAGAGGAAGAAAGGGTTAACTAACTGTATCTCCCCATCGCAACCACCTTGTTCATGCAAACTTTTTATTGGGCCATTGAAAATCAACCAATGATGTTGCTTATAGTAGCAGAAAATAATTTAGAAGCAGACGAAAAAGGTCGTTGAAAAAGGAAGGGAGGTAGTTGTCTGTATATACATCTTTACTATAGATCTGTTTTTAGTCATAATGAAAAAAAACATGCATAGACAATTTTCCACGAATAATAAAATAAAAAGCATAAGATTAATACCAGTTTTGTAAACCAATCGGTGCAGACAAAACTGGTATTGAACTTATTTTTATTTATCATTTTAATGTCCGCGGAAACCTTTCTTTGAAAAGATGCAATAAATAACTATTTTTGAATTTTCAAACAATACTTATTGTTTTCTTATTGTAATTAAATTACTTACTTTGGAGCGAGGAAACATTAATCGATTGTAAAATGAACTGGTAACCAAATCTTCAATTGGGCCATCGACAATAAACACCATCAAAATTTGTACCAGTATTTCTTTTTGTACAGGTAAAATGCATGATTTTAGAAAACTGACTTGGATATTAAGGCGGGTTCATATCTGAATTAGAAAGAGGGGATGTGCAACAGATAAAACTAACTTAAATAAAATTTCCGACCGAAAAAGAATTTTAAAAAAATGATATTTAGAATGCGACCACTTAAAAATGTATTTCATTACCTTCCTTCCCTTTATTTACCAACCCTTTATTTACCAACCTTTTACCAACGACCAGACATACAATTGTATAGCTATTTGTCAATGAGGGTAAAAAAATTATTGAATCAGAACAATGGCTTCATGGTGCTCCCAGGAAAGGCCTTGAGGAGTAGAATCAGGAACTTTTGTCTGTTTAGAATTATCTCGCTCCTAGCCTTAGAAATTACTAAAAAACACCATTTTTTAAGGTTTATTGAGAATTGTCCAATTTGTAGAGGCTTTTTGAGATTTTCTCAGGCTAGATAAAAAAGGTCCAAATTCGACCCACCCTATTGGATATCATATCTTTGGCCTTATATGTTTAAGTTGAAATATGCAGAAGAGCTAAAAACCTGCACATTGCTGTGATATTGTTAAAATTTTTAAAAGGCCTGAGCTAGTTAGCCTGTAGAGATAATGAGATAAAATTTTGTACATGTATTTCTAGGCACCTAAAGTAACTTTTTAGGTCAGCAGAACAATGATATTCGAAAAAGTGTATTTTGAGTAACACGTCGAATATCCACTAATATGGCCAAAAATTTGTGTCTAAACATTTGCTGTAAAAAATACAAATGAAAATTCTAGACTAACATTTTATACCTTTAAAATGTAAAACTGAGAGTGTCCTTATGAGTTAGATTTCTTCATTCAAATATCGTGCACATAAAACTTTTATTATTCCTACCAGCCTAAAATTATTGCTCCACAACGGCCATAACACAGGTTGTTACAGCTACCCAAATCTGTATTCTAGTGAGGTTTGTATGGGGTAATAACAAATATTGCTGCTCTATTGTCTGGAATTTATTGCATTATCAAAGTCACTTATGTATAGTTTGTATGGAAATTTATCTGTACTTAAATAAGTTCAACACCTAGGCTGAAATTATTCTAAAATGTAAAAAAAGTGATTAGATCATACAAAAGTTTCAATCATGGCTCGGCAGCAGCGCGTCAGCCGCGACAAAGTCTCAAAATTAAACTCGTTTCGTTCGATTGCCATATTTGGGATTGGTTTAGACTTCCAGCTGATTTTTAAAACTGCAAAGGGTTAATTTCCCTGAGGATTACAAGCGGCTGACGCGCGGCTGCCGAGCCCTGGTTAGAATTCCTTCAGATATTTAAGCTTAAGGTTTTTTGATCCTTTAGATATGCGTTTAATCATACTTTGAGTTTTGTTAATATTAAGAACAGTTAGACTTAATAATCGCTTTTGATTGGAAGCTTACTCACACTTTTACGGATTTTTAACACAACCTATCTCCCCCTTTATATTTATTTATCAAATCTCGGTACATACTTCCTTTATAGACATTTTAAATTACATTCAGAAGTTTTTTTCCCCCAGTATTGCTTCGAAACCGACTAATATCCAGTGGATTAAATCTGTCTACCATATTAAAAATTATGAATAGCATCGAATAACAGACAATTTTCTATGGATAATAAAATAAAATAAACATAAAATTAATACTAGTTTTTGTTAGACGGGGTCTTCAGCCTCTCGGGATTAACAAACTGGTTTAAATCTTAATAATTTTTCCTTTTAATATCCGCGGAAAGCTTTCTATAATACGATGCGATAATTAACCATTCTTTAATTAGCTTACCTTGTATTTCCAACAATAACCCCATCAGGATTGAGCATGGGAACAATCTTGAATATGAAAGTATTTCTGAGAGTGGCTGCTGTGTCTGATTCACCAGTAAGGTAGTGGATGACTCCTTGCATCACCCAGGAACTAAAACATAATTTAACTTTGACAATAAACCTTTTTTTCTCATACCTGTACAATTATAAGATTAAAACCAGTTCTAATCTACCGGACATTAATCCGGTTTCGGAACGTTACTGTTTTAGGTTACTGATTTTGATCCATTTAAACAGATAATACAATACCTGGGAGTTTTACCAGGATGAACTCTTCCAGTAAGAAAGATAACATCCAGGTATACAGTTAATATAATACCTGGAAGTTGCAAAAGGATGAACTCTTCCAGTACAAAAGATAAATAAGGTGTACAAAAAATAAGATACCTCTTAGTTTCACCAGGATGAACTCTTCCAGTAAGGAAGAGAATCCAGGTGTAATGATATGATCTCTTCCATTAAGGAAGATAATACAGGTATACAGATAATATAATACCTGGGAAATTCACCAGGATGAACTCTTCCAGTAAGGACTAGAATGGAGGTATACAGATAATATAATACCTGGGAGTTTCACCAGGATGAACTCTTCCAGTTAGGAAGAGAATCCAGGTATACAGATAATATAATACCTGGGAGTTTCAAAAAGGATGAACTCTTCCAATAAGGAAAAGAATCCAGGTATAAAGATAATACAATACCTGGGAGTTTTACCAGGATGAACTCTTCAAGTAAGGAAGAGAATCCAGGTATACAGATAATATAATACCTGGGAGTTTCACCAGGATGAACTCTTCCAGTAAGGAAGATAACACCTTTGTTTGCATCAGGTATTTCAGAATCCTAAATCAGAAGCTCTCTATAGTGCCTATTAAAAATGACGTTATACAAATCAAATGACCTATGATAGGCCAGTACACAGACTAAATTATCAATGACAGGACAGTATACATTTTTATTGACCAATGGTAGGCCAGTGTGTTGTCAAAACCAAGCACTAAAGACAACATATACTTAACAAAACTGGGATATCACATTAATGTTAAAAGACCATTGGGGATGAATATATTAAAGGTTGGGCTTTTAAACTTTGTGGGATTGATTGTAATTGTATATTTTTGTATGGTTCTATGATTTAAATTCTTTCAAAGTTAATTTCTCAAAAAGAAGGCATATTTCAACCTGATAACCAATAATTATGTTCTTCATATGGGCGATGCTGCTATCCTTGATAATCTATAGTTAGGTCAAACAACCAATGATAATTAAGTGGAGCCAAATCTCTCTTTTTCTGTCCAAACATCCATTGTATTAATTTAAGTAACAACCATTAGACAACCAACTTTTTGATTGCACAACCTTTACCTGGAAGTTCTGTGTATGGTAATGAGTTGCGCCTGTTTAAGGCCAAGGCATTTCCTCCTACTTTAACTAATAATGTCGCGCAACTGACATAGCAGCAGTAACAACCATTTTAACATCTTTAGTTATGACGCTGTTTTAAGCTAAAATTTGAACCTATCACCTTCCCCGACGACGAGCAAATGCTGAATTTTTTGAGCCACAGTTGCCGGTTAACTCACCCTGTTTGTTATGGTAAGCATGGGCACATCATTTCCACACAGAGTTTGGCACAGAACTGTTTGGGTACAGTAATATGACCTCACCGGGTCCCGGCGAATCTTCTGCAGGTCATACAATAAATCAGAATATCTAAAGTCAAACAAAATCTTAATCAAACTTATTTAAAATAGATAGATAGT